>NC_057811.1:2382168-2700534 GCF_018294505.1 Triticum aestivum | reverse complement strand
TTGGATCATCGCATGATGTACTGATCGTTTTCTTATCTTTCCGTTTCCTCGGTTTGCTACTCATGTCCTTCAAATAAAAAACCTGAGCGACATCTTTGGCAAGGACGAATGGTTCGTCAAGGTAACCAAGATTGTTGAAATCCACCATTGTCATTCCGTATTGCTCGTCCACCTTTACCCCACCTCCTGTTAGCTTGAACCATTTGCACCGGAACAAAGGGACCTTAAAGGAGGGTCCATAGTCAAGTTCCCATATCTCCTCTATGTAACCATAATATGTGACCTTTCGCCCATTCTCGGTTGCTGCATCAAAGCGGACACCACTGTTTTGGTTGGTGCTCTTTTTATCTTGGGCGATGGTGTAAAATGTATTCCCATTTATCTCGTACCCTTGGAAAATCGTTATAGTCGAAGATGGTTTCTTGGCCAACATGTACAGCTGATCTCCAACATCATTGTCATTCATTAAATGTTTTTGCAACCAACTGCCGAAAGTCTCCATGTGGGCCTTTCTAATCCAGGATTCAGGCTTCCCCGGGTTGTCCGAGAGTAAAATATTCTTGTGTTGCTCGAAGTACGGAGCCACAAAGCTGGAATTTTGCAGAACTGTGTGGTGTGCTTCAGTCATAGAATGACCGTCCATACATATCGTGGATTTCCTTCCGATCTTGCCTTTTCCACTTAGTCTCCCCTCGTGCCGCGATTGAGGAATACCAATCGGCTTAAGGTCAGGAACATAGTCAATACAGAACTCAATTACCTCCTCATTTCCATAGCCCTTGACGATGCTTCCTTCTGGCCTAGCACGGTTACGAACATATTTCTTTAATACTCCCATGAACCTCTCAAAGGGGAACATATTGTGTAGAAATACAGGACCGAGAATGGAAATCTCTTCGACTAGGTGGAGCAGGAGGTGCGTCATAATATCGAAGAAGGATGGTGGGAACACCAACTCGAAACTGACAAGGCATTGGACCACATCGTTCTGTAACCGTGGTAGATCTTCTGGATTGATTACCTTCTGAGAGATTGCATTGAGGAATGCACATAGCTTCACAATGGCTACTCGAACATTTTCCGGTAGGAGCCCCCTCAAAGCAATCGGAAGCAATTGCGTCATAATCACGTGGCAGTCGTGAGACTTCAGGTTTTGGAACTTTTTCTCCGCCATGTTTATTATTCCCTTTATATTCGACGAGAAGCCAGACGGAACCTTCATACTGCTCAGGCATTCAAAAAAAATGACCTTCTCTTCTTTGGTAAGAGCGTAGCTGGCACGACCTTGAAACCATTCCGGATGCCGGTCATCTGGGTCTTTCAAAAGTTGCTGGTCCTGCCGTGCTTCCTTTGTATCATTTGTCTTCCCATACACGCCCAAGAAGCTTAGCAGGTTCACGCAAATATTCTTCGTAACATGCATCACGTCGATTGCAGAGCGGACATCTAGGACTTTCCAATATTCTAGCTCCCAAAATATAGATTTCTTCTTCCACATGGGTGCGTGCCCGTCAACTCCCCGCGGAACTGATTGTCCGCCAGGACCCTTTCCAAAGATGACTTTCAAATCCTTGACCATATCAAATATCTCAGCACCAGTACGTTCCGCAGGCTTCGGCCGGTGATCTGCCTTGCCGTTGAAATGCTTGCCTTTCTTTCTTACGTTATGATTTCGGGGAAGAAATCGACGATGACCCAGGTACACGTTCTTCTTACAATTAACCAAACGTACACTTTCAGTCTCATGTAAGCAGTGCGTGCATGCATTGTATCCCTTATTTGTCTGTCCCGAAAGGTTACTGAGAGCAGGCCAATCGTTGATGGTTACAAAAAGCAACGCTCGTAGGTCAAATTCCTCTCCTTTGTGCTCATCCCAGACACGTACACCAGGTCTGGCCCACAACTGTAAAAGTTCATCAACTAATGGCCTTAGGTACACATCGATGTCGTTCCCGGGTTGCTTTGGACCTTGGATGAGCACTGGCATCATAATGAACTTCCGCTTCATGCACAACCAAGGAGGAAGGTTGTAGATGCATAGAGTCACGGGCCAGGTGCTATGGCTGGAGCTCTGCTCGCCAAAAGGATTCATGCCATCAGTACTTAGACCAAATCTTATGTTCCTTGCGTCAGCTGCAAAATCTTTGAACACTCTGTCGATCTTTCTCCATTGCGTTCCATCAGCGGGGTGTCTCAACTCCCCGTCGGACTTACGGTCCTCTTTGTGCCATCGCAACGACTTGGCATGCTTTTTGTTCATGAACAGACGTTTCAACCGTGGTATTATAGGAGCATACCACATCACCTTGGCGGGAACCCTCTTCCTGGGTTTCTCGCCCTCAACATCGTCACCAGGGTCATCGCCTCTGATCTTATAACGCAATGCAGTGCATACAGGGCATTCATTCAAATTCTCGTATTCACCGCGGTAGAGGATACAGTCGTTAATGCATGCATGTATCTTCAGAACCTCTAAACCTAGAGGGCAGACAACCTTCTTTGCTTCGTACGTACTGGCGGGCAACTCGTTATTCTTCGGAAACATATTCTTCAACATTTTCAGCAAATTTTCAAATGATGAGTCACCTACACCTTCCTGTGCCTTCCATTTTAGCAAATCCAGTGTGCAGCCTAGCTTTTTCAGACTATTATCGCATCCTGGATACAACGACTTTTTGTGATCCTCTAACATGCGATCCAAATTCTCCCTATCCTTGTCAGTTTCGCAGCGTCTCCGTGCATCAGCAATGGTCCGACCAAGATCATCAGCGGGCTCATCATGTGCCTCTTCTTCACCTTCACCTAACCCTTCCCCACCTTCAGCATCATCCTCCATGAAAGTATCACCGAAATGATCATGATAGTTGTCATCGATATCATCCCCTTCTTCATCTTCTTCCATTCTAACCCCTCTTTCTCCATGCTTGGTCCAACAATTATAGCTTCGCATGAAACCGCGCCGAAGCAGGTGCATGTGAACCTCTCTTGAGGAGGAGTAACCCTTCTGATTCTTACAGACAGCACATGGACAGATAATAAAACCTCGCTGCTTGTTCGCATTTGCCACTACGAGGAAATCTTTCAAACCCGTAGTGAACTCGCCGGAGAGTCGGGGACCGTACATCCATTGCCGATTCATCTGCATTATTATTATATAAAGTATATAATTAACCATCATGCATTTGTTAAACTAACTAGCTAGAAATAATACAAATTAAACAATGAACTACACACATGCATATTTTATCAATGACACATGAAAGGTTCAAGTTGCTAACCGCGATCGCGGAGGAAAAATAAATGAGAAAGCTCAAGTGTGGCTCGGACACTTCATATCATGTTTGTTTCAGGCTCTCGGGCATTTCATCGAACACCTTGTGTGCATAGGAGGAACCAAAAGCAAACCCACCACCCCCTTCTGAAAATTGTGAAGTGAGCTGAGTGAAGTGAAGTGAGCTGAGTCCTATATATAGGGATGGGCCTTTAGTCCCGGTTGGCCTGGCCAACCGCGACTAAAGGCCTTCGGGGACCTTTAGTCCCGGTTGGCCAGGCCAACCGGGACTAAAGCCCCTCCCGTCCGCCAGCTGGATGGGCCTTTAGCCCCGGTTGGCCTGGCCAACCGCGACTGAAGGCCTTCGGGGACCTTTAGTCCCGGTTGGCCAGGCCAACCGGGACTAAAGCCTCTCCCGTCCGCCAGCTGTCGACCGAGCGCGCTGGGCCCAGATAGTTGGTCGCGGGTCTCCTCCCGAACCGCGACTAAAGGCCCCTTTTGTCGCGGTTCGATTGTTTTGGGGACTAATGGGGGCGTATGGAAGCCTCTTTTTCTACTAGTGCAACATCATCTGTGTTGCAAAATATTCTTCTGCAACAACACCTATGTTACACAACTTGTGTAGATTTTTTTTGCAACATCACCTATATTACAAAAGATTTCTGCAACATAAGCTATGTTGCAAAGTATTCTGCAAAACAACCCTTGTTGCAATGATGAGGACAGTGCTGGATACTGGATGCATATAGATCTAGCGGCCGCCGAGCCAACGGAAGTTTTAAAAGGATCCGCCAGTGAACGCATAGCGTGGCCCTGGAGAAATAGGGTCAACACTTCTTTTTAGTGTATTTTATAACATGGATCTGAAACATATAGTAAATTCCTGACATGGATGCCACATCAGAGATTCTAGCCCTGCTGCCGAATGATACAACCTCTGGCAATCCATCCTTCCCGGGGCGCGCACCTGGCAAGCCAGGTCCGTCCGCTCGATTGCTACATGATTCGTGAAGTATTTTGATCCCGCACGAGAGCACAATAAACTTTAAGTTTTAATTGATGAAACATATGATTTTGCATCAAAAAATTCCAATTTTATCGCCTGCTTGTACCAAGTTTCGGAGATAAAATTTTAAGCAATTTTTTATTTGTCGGTCGTAGGCACAAAATACATGTTTTTTTCGGTCGCTCGTACCAAGTTTTAAGAGTTGGAACTTAATATATTTACTAAAAAATCATCAAAATTTATTGAAAATGTAACTTATTTGAAAGTGCTGACCACAGGAAACATGAATATTAAAACCTAACTTAATTTGGACATCTCGTTCAAAAGATGTGAAACTTTGAAAAATTGGAAGTAAAAATAATGGACTTTGATAAATTCCGAATGTTTGGATTTTAATCATGGCAACCTCAACGCGTTTTATGGCAACTTTAGTTGACGTGAGGTGGCAAGCTTAGATTGCAAACATGGCAATTTTTGTCAAATCCTCTCCCTCTGGGGTACTCATCCTCATACATTGACCCGCAAAATTGGCGCAGTGTGACGAGTCGACAATTATGCTAGCATAGGAGACATGATGAGTGATCAATCGGATACACTGTGACAGTCTTGAACATGAGATGATGAATGGAGTTGGAGCACGTGGCAGTATCAAAGTGTGGGAGGATCTGTGGATTACGTCAAACCATGCCGCTGCTGCTTTCCAGGAACCTGCACGCGAGAAGCCAGCACAGCGTGCCGCCCACGCGCTAAGGGATGCACCCACCACGGCAATCCCCTCTGCGAGTCACCGTTCTGAGTGCCGGCCAGATCCTGACCGCGCCACAACCAGCTCCCCAAAGAGTCACCCTCCTCAAACTACGCCCCAGCCACCGCACCGAGTCCCGGCCACCACAAGACATGGCCTAGATCAGCTGCCACTAAGGCCCGCCACGCCGCGATCTCTGAATCCCACGCTGGCGCACAACAAGAGTGCCCACATCTTTTCACACATGTGCTCCGCCTCCTCTGGTGCTCTCTACCGTGCGCCGCTGCACCGGAAACACGCCCCACTAGATCGCGCTCCACCGTGCGAAGGAGGCCCGTCAGGGCGTGCAGTCCTCGCCCGCCCCATTTGACAGGCAGGCGCTGCCACCGCCGCCGGCAGCCAGGGGGTTATAGGGTTTCTCCTCAGGAGCCGTTGGCGCGAGCAGCCTAAGAGGGATAGGGGGGAGTTTCTTTCTTGTTCTCCATCCAAAATACTGGACCAACGGAATTGTCGGAAGCAAATTCCATGGAATATATCTACACAAGGACATACGTCATATCCAGAAGAGTAGAATTGCAACTTTATAGTGACATTATTTTTGGGCTCAGTTAGTTTGATGAATGAAATGATGTGGAAACCGAGGTGAACCCACGTCAAAAATACTGATCCAACGTAATTGTTGGCTTCAAATTACATGGAATTTATCTAGAGAAGGACACACGTTAGTGCCAATCCAACGACCAGAACCAAACTAATCTATGATTCAGCGCTGGTCTGACGGAACGTGGTGGTAGGTAATTTTGCCCCTTGCTTTCATGTACACAGAGTCAGCAAAACTGTGAAAGGTTTGGATTGGTCACGGCTACGGTTAAACTGGACCTCAGGTCCTTTTTAGTTCGCATATAAGATTTAGTTCGCATACTCCCTCCGGTCCTTTTTAGTTCGCATATAAGATTTGTTTGAAGTCAAACCTCGTTAACTTTGACCAAATTCATAGAAAAAATACCAACATTTGGAATGTGAAATCGACAACATTAAATGCATCATGACTTCAGTTTTCATATTGTAGATGTCAATATTATTTATATAAATATGGTCAAACTTTACGAAATTTGACTTCAGACAATTCTTATCCGCAGAGTAAAAAGGACCGGAGGGAGTACTAGGTAAATTACAAATAGCTATTATCGAAATAAAGAAAAATTAAAAACCAACTTGAATATGTCCATATATCCAAATTATTATTTGACATATCCTGGTTTAACTACAAGAAGACAAGTGGATGAATCACGTCGAGAAAAAAATGCACACAACTTTTTAATCAAAGTTCCAATTGTTAGTGAAGAAGCAAACACGCATAAACCAAATGATAGCCTTTTAGATTTGATAACTGAGTCCATTAAAGTTTATTATTTTGATGCAGCTACCAAGATACAACAAAGAAATAGGTAAGGTTAGGATATAGGGGGACAGTTGAAAGTGCACTGTTTTCTTCATAACTCAACCACACACATAAAAACTTAGTTTGTCTTTGTACAAAATTAGGATTATATAAAGAAACATAGAAACTAGACAAATTATTGTCATCAGTGTCATCACTAATCTGAACATGCGCATTTTATTATAAATAACAACCACTCCATACAAACCACTCCATACAAATAAGCATCACTAATGAACTCTTGACTTATCTCATTCAGTATTCTATTGCACTTTGGAAGCAGTTAATCCACATATGCAACTAGATACCAAAACATGTTGTTCTCATATTTCACTCCTCACATCTTCGGTGATCTTGTTAAGGAAGAGCAGCTATTCGAGGTCATCAAGTTTCATGGAGATGCATGACATAACGCTCACCTCGACGATTCTAGTGAGGCCTCCGAGTCCCTCTATGGTGACCACTAGTGCTAGGTTAATTTATAATAAACATTTATACTTATATGAAAATAATGTGGAAGTTATAAATACATGTTATATTATTCTTGTCTTTTTGATACATTGCGCGCTAAGATATGTTTGCACAAAATTATCTAGTTGTGAGAAACTCTGTTTTTTGTGCTAATTAAGGAAAGAAAATATATTGCATGGCTTCTCGGCGTAGTTGTTAAATTTGCGTGAATATAATATATGTGTATCCTTAAGAATCTGGGTAGATATCTCTAATGGGAATGACATATAAAATATCTTGACATTGTTTCGAGGTTATAATAAGGCATGCACAAAAAGAGATAATTCCAGAGTATGATAGGCATTTACGAGGTGGTCTTCGCTGTCGCTCTTCTTGCTGCTTATGTGCTACACCGCTGATGCGGCTCTTTTGCGTCCATGACTACAGAAGGACCATCAGCTGGATGCCAATGCCTGGCTGTTGTGTTTTGCAATCCGCTAGTCCTGTCTCTTTGTTATACCAATCTCTTTAGCGTGCACCTTCCCTACTCCCATGGAAAAATCTGCCTATAACAGGCACACACTCCGCATGGGCCTTTTTATACGAAATTCAGGTGGGGAATCTCTACCCCTGTTGAAAACTCAAAAATATAAATAAATTATAAGAATGTCGATGCATGATAGAAACATTTGTCCATGCAAAAGTAACGGAAAATGAGTTAACAAGCGATTAGCTAGCTACCTTGGTGGGTGACTAGGATTCGTGGGGTGCTGTTGACCTCGTTGCTGATCAGATAAGGGGCTGCACATTTGTCCTTGTTTGTGCAGGTATCATTCTCATCACCTTATTGTCGAGCTAAGAGATTGGGCCACTAGTAGAAAATAGGTTACTAGTCCCGGTTTCAGAGGGCCTTTAGTCCCGGTTCTGAAACCGAGACAAAACTGTCGGGACTAATGCCCAAAATCTTTAGTCCCGGTTTGCTTACGAACCGCGACTAAAGGAGCTCCACGTGGCCGTTGTGGAGCGTCTAGGGAGGAGGACCTTTAGTCCCGGTTGGTAACACTAATCGGGACTAAAAGCAGCCACGCGTCAGCAGCTCCCAAGCGTTGGGTATTTTTTTAAAGGGGGGTTTAGGGGTTTTGGAGGGTTTAGGTGTTTCATATTGTGTTAGCTATAGCTATTACATATAGAGAGAAGTGGCCTCTCTTTCTCCGTGCTTAGTCGACGATAGCTACTACCTATAAAGAGAACTCGACGATAGCTAGTAAGCAAATGAAGGAACCATTAGTTACACAACATTGTGATCATGAACATATATAGAGAAAAGTGACCTCTCTTTCACCATGCTTGGTCGAACAACAAGTTTTCGTATATCTATCGGACGTTACTATATATATACAATATTACATCTCTTACTATCCCTGACATCATCTACCGAAAATCCATTTGAATTTCCACATGGTATTCTCCCTTTTCATGTATGACGTGGTCAAGAAGGAATCCCGCCAATTCCTCTTAAATTGCTCGTATGCGATCATGGTAGGAGTTCATTCCGCATCTGCCATATCTAATTTAAAGAAGGGGGGAAATACATATATATGAATGAAACTCAACACAATTGATGGTAATAAAATAAAATTATGAATATTGTTTACGTACTTCAAATTGTTTGTCAGAGTAGCCCCTCTTAGATGTCGAGCGGTGCATGAACTCGCAAACGTAGAATCCACATAAATTATCCCCGTCTTCCTGCCACAAGCACTTTACGAGAATAGAGTTCAATCAATCTGATAATCAAGCATGATAAATGGTATTGATGAAACTAGATTCAATGAGAGATCCACGGAACTAGCTAGTACTACTTACTTTGGGGTGTGTAAATCGCAGCTCCTTATGCAGACCTGGAACCATTTCGGTGAACTTTTTTCAAACCCTGCCAAGCAAAGAAAATGATTACTTGATATCAGGAAATGAACGAAAGTTGCTGATATGGCACGATAATGATTGAACTTACTTCTGGAGCATTGCAGTCATGTCCGCATAATTCTGGAGAGTCTAAGATAGTTACTACTCCGTTGTCAAGCTTAATGGATAGCAGAATAAATGGAACCTGCACACGCATAACTCATCAATTACATTACTTAACCTCGAGTAAGCCAGTAACACTCACTTGAAGTTGTAAGGAAAGAGTATTTTGCCTTTGTTTTGATGTCGAAGGAACGATTTTAGCAAGTTTTGTTCAGTATCTTCAACTCTGTTTTGTACCGTCCATTCATTTACGGTATTTGGGCTAATGAACCCAATGTCATAGATTTTTCCTTTTTTGCATTCGACGATCTTCAATCTGCATAATATAGTGAGGATAATTACATATACATGCAATGAACGAAATGCGCTAGCGACTTAATTATAGAAGTAATACTTATAGACAGTAGCAAGTCATTAGTTGTTTGTCGAGGGCGTCTTGATTGAATAACTGAAAAATTCCACAAATTCAACAGGCATCACCTCAACTCCAATGAGGTCGCGCTCATCATTAATACTTAGCAATATACTGTTGGTCCCAGACTTCCTGCAGGTTTCCATGTACAGTGATGCAATCTTCGCATCATCGTTGTTAGAGGAGGATGATCAGGTTTGACGAGAGGCTTCCCGTGCTCTTATCTAAAGATCCCTACTACCTCAGCCGTTTCAAACTGTACATCATCGCCCACGTAATCACCAAGAGTAGTACCGGGAAGTAGCCCCGGATGATAGCGATATCGCTAGACACATTAAGCGGGGGGCACGATTGCTTCTCATGTTCGTCGAGCCGGGGATTTGTTTTCCCACTTCTTCGTTTTGCGTCTCTTGCAGCACTGGAAGTACTTCCCAACCGTCGTGCTTCATCATATGTCTATTCACTACAGCGGTCATAGTTGGATTGCGGCAGAGACCATGGTGGTCGCTTAAGGGCATCCAGAGTGCGCTTCGCTTTCACCGGATCTACCGTTTCCTTCGGAGGTGGATGTTGATACGTCTCCGTTGTATCTACTTTTCCAAACACTTTTTCCCTTGTTTTGGACTCTAACTTGCATGATTTGAATGGAACTCACCTGGACTGACGTTGTTTTTAGCAGAATTGCCATGGTGTTATTTTTGTGCAGAAATAAAAGTTCTCGGAATGACCTGAAAATCAACGGAGAATTATTTTGGAATATATAAAAAATACTGGAAGAAAGATCCACGTCAGGGGGCCCACACCCTGTCCACGAGGGGGGGGCGCGCCCTACCCCCTGGGCGCGCCCCCCTGCCTCGTGGGCCCCCTGATGCTCCACCGACCTCAACCCTGACTCCATATATTCACTTTCGGGGAGAAAAAAATCAGAGAGAAGGATTCATCGCGTTTTACGATACGGAGCCGCCGCCAAGCCCTAAACTCTCCCGGGAGGGCTGATCTGGAGTCCGTTCGGGGCTCCGGAGAGGGGAATCCGTCGCCATCGTCATCATCAACCTTCCTCCATCACCAATTTCATGATGCTCACCGCCGTGCGTGAGTAATTCCATCGTAGGCTTGCTGGACGGTGATGGGTTGGATGAGATTTATCATGTAATCGAGTTAGTTTTGTTAGGGTTTGATCCCTAGTATCCACTATGTTCTGAGATTGATGTTTCTATGACTTTGCTATGCTTAATGCTTGTCACTAGGGCCCGAGTGCCATGATTTCAGATCTGAACCTATTATGTTTTCATCAATATATGAGAGTTCTTGATCCTATCTTGCAAGTCTATAGTCACCTATTATGTGTTATGTTCCGTTAACCCCGAAGTGACAATGATCGGGATACTTATTGGTGATGACTGTGGTTTGAGGAGTTCATGTATTCACTATGTGTTAATGCTTTGGTCCAGTACTCTATTAAAAGGAGGCCTTAATATCCCTTAGTTTCCAATAGGACACCGCTGCCACGGGTGGGTAGGACAAAATATGTCATGCAAGTTCTTTTCCATAAGCACGTATGACTATATTCGGAATACATGCCTACATTACATTGATGAACTGGAGCTAATTCTGTGTCACCCTAGGTTATGGCTGTGACATGATCGATCGCATCCGGCATAATTCTCCATCACCAATCCATTGCCTACGAGCCTTTCCTATATTGTTCTTCGCTTATTTACTTTTCCCCTGCTATTGTTACCATCACTATAAAACCCAAAAATATTGCTTTTGCTACCGTTACTTTTGCTATCGTTACCACTACTATCATATTACTTTGCTACTAAATACCTTGCTGCAGATATTAAGTTTCCAGGTGAGGTTGAATTGACAACTCAGCTGCTAATACTTGAGAATATTCTTTGGCTCCCCTTGTGTCGAATCAATAAATTTGGGTTGAATACTCTACCCTCGAAAACTGTTGCGATCCCCTATACTTGTGGGTTATCAAGACTATTTTCTGGCGCCGCTGCCGGGGAGCATAGCTCTATTCTTTGAGTCACTTGGGATTTATATCTGCTTATCATTATGAAGAACTTGAAAGATCAAAGAACCAAGATTTTTCCCTCAACTACGAGGGGGGGGGTAAGGAACTGCCATCTAGCTCTGCACTTGATTCACCTTCTGTTTTGAGTAAGCTTGCGACACCTAAACATGCTTCTGCTATTAATTCTGATATGTCGCATGTTGTTGATGATGCCACTTCTGCTATGCATGGTACTTATGACGATACTACTTCTATGCTTGATACTACTGTGCCACTTGGTGAATTTCTTGATGAATAACTTGCTAGGGCTAGAGAGAATGAAATTATTAAAACTGATAAAATTGATGAAAGTGATGATGAAGATTCTCCCCCTAGATATGAATTGTCTGTTGTTCCTTAGGGTTATGTTATGTATGAAGAAACTTCTAGAGACTTTCTTGCTTGCAATGATAGAAGTGATCTTAAGAAATTATTAGCTAAGCTGAAAGAAAAATCTTTGAATGCTAGAATGAAATATGATCCTGCTTATGCTACTTCACCTATCTTTGTTACTGATAAGGATTATGATTTTTCTATCGATCCTGAGTTAATTACTTTGGTTGAATCTGATCCTTTCTATGGCTATGAATCTGAAACTGTTGTGGCACATCTTACTAAATTAAATGATATAGCTACCCTGTTCACTAATGATGAGAAAACTCGCTATTATTATATCCTTAAATTATTTCCGTTCTCATTAAAGGGTGATGCTAAGATATGGTTTAATTCTCTTGATCCTGGTTGTGTGCGTAGTCCCCAGGATATGATTTACTTCTTCTCTGCTAAATATTTCCCCGCTCATAAGAAACAAGCTGCCTTAAGGGAAATATAATTGTGCAAATTGAAGAAGAGAGTCTCCCACAAGCTTGGGGGAGGCTTCTACAATTACTTAATGCTTTGCCTGATCATCCTCTCAAGAAAAATGAAATACTCGATATCTTTTATAATGGACTAACCGATACTTCCAGAGATTACCTGGATAGTTGTGTTGGTTGTGTTTTCAGGGAAAGAACTGTTGATCAAGCTGAAATTCTATTGAATAATATGTTGACTAATGAAAATAATTGGACACTTCCTGAACCAACTCCTCAGCCAACTCTGAAGAAAAGGGGTATTCTATTTCTCATTCCTGAAGATATGCAAGAGGCAAAGAAATCTATGAAAGAAAAGGGTATTAAAGCTGAAGATGTTAAGAATTTACCTCCTGTTGAAGAAATACATGGTCTTAATTCATCACCCATTGAAGAAACACACGGTCTCAATAACCCGACACAGGTAGTAAAGGTAAATTCTCTCTATAGATATGATAAAGCTGAAATCCCTCCTGCTAAGTTTGCTAGCCAATGCTTAGATGAGTTTGATAACTTTATGGTTAAGCAAAAAGATTTAATGCTTATGTTGGTAGACAATTGAAACATAATGCTTATATGATTGAACATTTGAGTGATTATATGGCTAATGTTAAAGGTGAACTTAAACTTATTAGTAAACTTGCTTCTATGGTTACCACTCAAGTAGAACAAGTACTTAAAGCTCAGAATGATTTGCTCAATGAATTGAATAGTAAAAATAATGACTTTGCTGTTAGAGTTGCAACTAGAGGAGGTAAAGTGAGTCAGGAACCTTTGTATCCTGAGGGCCATCCTAAGAGAATTGAGCAGGATTCTCAGAGAAATAATGTTGATGCACCTAGTCCTTCTAAGAGGAATAAAAAGAAAAATGATAGGACTGTGCATGCTTCTAGTGAACCTGTTGTAGACAGACCTGAGAATCCCAATGATATTTCTGTCTCCGATGCTGAAACACAATCTGGTAATGAACATGAACCTAGTGATAATGTTAATGATGATGTTCATGTTGATGCTCAACCTAGCAATGACAATGATGTAGAGATTGAACCTGTTGTTGATCTTGATAACCCACAATCAAAGAATCAACGTTATGATAAGAGAGACTTTGTTGCTAGGAAGCACGGTAAAGAAAGAGAACCATGGGTTCAGAAACCCATGCCTTTTCCTCCTAAACCATCCAAGAAAAAGGATGATGAGGATTTTGAGCGCTTTGCTGAAATGATTAGACCTATCTTTTTGCGTATGTGTTTGACTGATATGCTTAAAATGAATCCTTATGCTAAATATATGAAGGAAATTATTACTAATAAAAGAAAGATACCGGAAGCTGAAATTTCCACCATGCTCGCTAATTATACTTTTAAGGGTGGAATACCAAAGAAACTTGGAGATCCAGGAGTACCAACTATACCATGCTCCATTAAAAGAAACTATGTTAAAACTGCTTTATGTGATCTTGGAGCCGGTGTTAGTGTTATGCCTCTCTCTTTATATCGTAGACTTGATTTGAATAAGTTGACACCTACTGAAATATCTTTGCAAATGGCTGATAAATCAACTGCTATACCTGTCGGTATTTGTGAGGATGTGCCTGTTGTGGTTGCGAACGTTACTATCTTAACGGACTTTGTTATTCTTGATATTCCCGAGGACGATAGTATGTCTATTATTCTTGGAAGACCCTTTTTGAATACTGCAGGGGCTGTTATTGATTGCACCAAAGGCAATGTCACTTTTCATGTTAATGGTAATGAGCATACGGTACACTTTCCGAGGAAACAACCTCAAGTCCACAATATCAATTCTATTGGAAAATTTTCAATAATTACTATTGGAGGTTTTGAATTTCCTCTTCCTACTATGAAGAAGAAATATGATATTCTTATTGTTGGGGATGTGCATATCCCCGTTGAGGTAACCTAGTGTTATTCGAAAATTCTCCGGTTTCATGTTATTCGAAATGAGTTTGTTAACAAGACCTGATCAACCTTGTTAGTGGATTCCTTTTGATGAGCATGAGATGGATGAATTTCGAAAACACAACTCTTTGTACCCTCTTTTTACTTTCTGTTATTTGTATTAAATAAAGCAAAAATAGTATTTTCGGTCTGTTTTCTGAATTATCCATGCAATAAAAAATACCCCGAAAATAAAAGTTCTCCAAATGCCCTGAAATTTAAATATGGTTTTTTTAGAATATTTGAGAATATCTCGCACTGAGAACACAGCAGGGGGAGCAAGCACCTGGCCACGAGGGTCCAGGGCGCGCCCCCTGCCTCATGGGCCCATGGTGGCTCCCCTCCACTTATTCCAGCTACCACACACTCCTTCCTCCCAAAAAAAATCACCAACCAGCTCAAACCCGAGTTCTTGCTCATCTTGCTGCCATTTTCGATCTCCTCAAAGCTCCATTCACAAAACTGCTTTGGGGGATTGTTCTTTGGTATGTAACTCCTCCAATGGTCCAATTAGTTTTTGTTCTAATGCGTTATTCATTGCAAATTTTTGCTGCTTAGGTGACCCTGTTCTTGAGCTTGCATGTCAAATTTATATGGTCAAAAGTAGTTTTAATGCATGATATTGCCTCTAGGCACTTGTAGGAGTAGTTGTTATCAATTTTGTTGAGTTTGGTTCACTTTTATTTTGAGTTACTAAAAATTTCAGAAATTTTTTAAAGGAAGAAATATGTTTAGGAAAATGTACCAAGGTGGTTCTTCAAGGAAGCAAGGACCCAGACCCGCAATACGCGATGCGGACGAGGAACCACCAAGAGAAGCGCAAGTGCGGCCTTGTGAATGGCCGTCAGACGATTTCATGGTCCGAGCAGGAATTAAGGAGGAATTTGATGCATATGTGCGCAATGCCGATCTTGGGAGCTTCGAGGCAGATAAGTGTCGTCAATGCCTCTATTTAACTGATTCATTTGTGAGAAGGTTTAAATTTTCATCATCACGCAATTCTCAAACTGTCCTGTTTGATCTTTATGATAAAATCTTATACCATGGACTTAGAAGATTTTAACATTGCTTGTAAACTCTCACAGTGGGGTAATGTTAGTGAACCTCGCAAATCTGAATTTAGAGATTTTCTTGCTAGTATTACAGTGGGGGAATCTAGAGATGTAACACAAGCCACCATAAGGAGCATTCATTTTCCTGCTATACATTATTTTGCTCTCTTTATAGGAAGGTGCATTAACGGTAAAGATGAAGCATGTCACATGTGTGTACCTGATCTTAGCGTTCTCAGGAACGCTGTTTTAGGAGATAAACAATACAACTTGGGGGCTATTGTTGCACGTAGGTTGCATAATAATCGTATTCATGGAGATTTCTTTGGTGGAATTTATGCAACTCGTATAGCTAACTTTCTTGAGATACCCATACGTGGAGATGATATTGAGTTGCCTCCTTCTTATCTAGATTATGATGCTATGGTTCGTCATCAGCTTGTTGAGAGGAACGATCAGTTCCTCCAGTACCGACTAATCTTTGATAGACGACGAACCTATCACGTCGCTCTCCCTGCTCCTACTTTCTTTGACTTTTAGGCAAAGGGGAGATATGTTATAATCAGGGAGGAGGCGACCGAGTACGAGAGGAGGGCGGAGACAGCTCGCCTCCAAGCTGCAGCTCATCAGGCAATTGCCGCTGCATCTCAGTACAACCCCGGCTACAACTTTGGATATCCGCCAGGCCAGCCGTGGCCATAGACCAACTTAGGCCAAAAGCCTAAGCTTGGGGAGTACGTATCTCTCACCGACATTACATTCCTGTTCACACACTCATGCTAGTTGTCGGTGCTCATACTTTTTCATTGTAATATCCATGCTAGTTTATTTCCCTTTTTATGCTTTCTTCTTGTGTGTTTGATAAACCTTAAGAAAAACAAAAAAATAGTTGTAGCTTTTTAGTTAGTTTACTTTTCATGCATGTAGTAGTAGTAATTAAAAAGAAAACCCAAAAAGATTTCTCGTTCTTCTTTTGCTTGTTGGGAGCTTTCCCGTGTAAATAGTTTTATTTCTTTTCTTGTTCTTTGGGGGTCGAGAGGAGAAGACCATAATGAAAATGTTGAGTGGCTCTCATATGCATTATTGTTGATCTAACAAAGAGCCCACATTACCTTGTCTTCTCTCTTGAATGGAATGCTTGCAGATTCCAGCTTAGTCCAATGCACGTGCACTATTATTATTATCCACACTATTCGGTCGTGCAAGTGAAAGGCAATAATGATGATTATATGATGAACTTATTGAGATGAGAAAAGCTGGTATGAACTCGACCTCTCTTGTTTTTGTAAATATGATTAGTTCATCGTTCTTGATTCAGCCTATTATGAATAAACATGTTTGCAATGACAATTAGAGATTGTAGTTGCTTATGCCATGCTTAATTAGCTAGGAGCTTATAATGGTTTACCTTGCGTGCCAACATGCTATTAAAATGGTTGTGATGTGGTATGATAGGGTGGTATCCTCTTTTGAATGATTCGAGTGGCTTGACTTGGCACATGTTCACGCATGTAGTTGAAACAAAATCAACATAGCCTCTACGATATTTATGTTCATGGTGCATTATATCCTACTCATGCTTGCATTCGGTGTTGATTAATTTTAATGCATGTTCATGACTGTTGTCGCTCTCTAGCTGGTCGCTTCCCAGTCTTTTTCTAGCCTTCACTTGTACTAAGCGGGAATACTGCTTGTGCATCCAATTCCATAAACCCCAAAGTTATTCCATATGAGTCCACCATACCTACCTATATACGGTATCTACCTGCCGTTCCAAGTAAATTTGTATGTGCCAAACTCTAAACCTTCAAATAAACATTCTGTTTTGTATGCTCGAATAGCTCATGTATCAACTAGGGCTGTCTGTATCTTCCATGCTAGGCGGGTTATTCTCAAGAGGAGTGGACTCCGCTCCTCACTCACGAGAAAATGGCTGGTCACCGGGATGCCCAGTCCCATGCTTTATGCAAATCAAATCAAAATAACTGCAAACAAAACTCCCTCGGGACTCTTGTTAGTTGGAGGCACTCGTTGTTTCGAGCAAGCCATGGATTGATGCTTGTTGGTGGAGGGGGAGTATAAACTTTACCATTCTGTTTGGGAACCGCCTATAATGTGTGTAGCATGGAAGATATCGAGATCTCTCGGTTGTTATGTTGACAATGAAAGTATACCGCTCAAAATATTATTCATATCTATTTCAAAACCGAGCTCTGGCACCTCTACAAATCCCTGCTTCCCTCTGCGAAGGGCCTATCTATTTACTTTTATGTTGAGTCATCATCCTCTTATTAAAAAGCACCAGTTGGAGAGCACCGCTGTCATTTGCATCCATTACTGTTAGTTTACATTGAGTATGACTTGACTGGATCTCTTTTACCATGAATTACAATGTCTAGTCAGTCCTTGATCTTTAAAGGTGCTCTGCATTTATGTTTTGCGGTCTCAAAAAGGGCTAGCGAGATACCATCTTGTCATATCATATTATGATTGTTTTGAGAAAGTGTTGTCATCCGAGATTTATTATTATTGCTCGCTAGTTGATTATGTCATTGGTATGAGTAAACATGAGACCTAAGTGTTATTCTGAATATGGTTAGTTCATAATCTTTGCTGAAAACCTGAATGCTGGCTTTACATATTTACAACAACAAGAGCAAACAGAGTTTGTAAAAGTTTTTCTTTATCACTATCAGTTTATCAACTGAATTGCTTGAGGACAAGCAAAGGTTTAAGCTTGGGGGAGTTGATACGTCTCGGTCGTATCTACTTTTCCAAACACTTTTGCCCTTGTTTTGGACTCTAACTTGCCTGATTTGAATGGAACTAACCCGGACTGGCGCTGTTTTCAGCGGAATTGCCATGGTGTTATTTTTGTGCAGAAATAAAAGTTCTCAGAATGACCTGAAAATCGAAGGTGAATTATTTTGGCATATATAAAAAATACTGCAAGAAAGATCCATGTCAGGGGGACCACACCCTGTCCACGAGGGTGGGGGCGCGCCCCCTGCCTCGTGTGCCCCCTGATGCTCCACCGACCTCAACCCTGACTCCATATATTCACTTTCGGGGAGAAAAAAATCAGAGAGAAGGATTCATCGCATTTTATGATACGGAGCCGCCGCCAAGCCCTAAACTCTCTCGGGAAGGCTGATCTGGAGTCCGTTCTGGGCTCCGGAGAGGGGAATCCATCGCCATCGTCATCATCAACCTTCCTCCATCACCAATTTCATGATGCTCACCGCCGTGCGTGAGTAATTCCATCGTAGGCTTGCTGGACGGTGATGGGTTGGATGAGATTTATCATGTAATCGAGTTAGTTTTGTTAGGGTTTGATCCCTAGTATCCACTATGTTCTGAGATTGATGTTGCTATGACTTTGCTATGCTTAATGCTTGTCACTAGGGCCCGAGTGCCATGATTTCAGATCTGAACCTATTATGTTTTCATCAATATATGAGAGTTCTTGATCCTATCTTGCAAGTCTATAGTCACCTATTATGTGTTATGATCCTTTAACCCCGAAGTGACAATAATCGGGATACTTACCGGTGATGACCATAGTTTGAGGAGTTCATGTATTCACTATGTGTTAATGCTTTGGTCCGGTACTCTATTAAAAGGAGGCCTTAATATCCCTTAGTTTCCAATAGGACCCCGCTGCCACGGGAGGGTAGGACAAAAGATGTCATGCAAGTTCTTTTCCATAAGCACGTATGACTATATTCGGAATACATGCCTACATTACATTGATGAACTGGAGCTAGTTCTGTGTCACCCTAGGTTATGGCTGTTACATGATCGATTGCATCCGGCATAATTCTCCATCACCAATCCATTGCCTATGAGCTTTTCCTATATTGTTCTTCGCTTATTTACTTTTCCCCTGCTACTGTTACCATCACTATAAAACCCAAAAATATTGCTTTTGCTACGGTAACTTTTGCTATCGTTACCACTACTATCATATTACTTTGCTACTAAATACCTTGCTGCAGACATTAAGTTTCGAGGTGTGGTTGAATTGACAACTCAGCTGCTAATACTTGAGAATATTCTTTGGCTCCCCTTGTGTCGAATCAATAAATTTGGGTTAAATACTCTACCCTCGAAAACTGTTGCGATCCCCTATACTTGTGGGTTATCAGATGTTTCCGTTCAAAATGGGCCTGCACTTCGGCTTCCACGATTTCGTCGGTTTCCTTCTCAGTCCTCTCATATGGTAACTTTGGAAGAGGCTTGAGGCTTGGACCAAATTTGAATTTGTTCCCGCCTCTTGTACTGCTAGCCGCCGGTGCAGCGGCGTATTTCTTCCACCTTTGTTGAGGCGGCGGAGTCCGCTGACGCGCCGGACGAGGTGTAGTCCGCTGACGCACTGGAGGAGGCGGAGGAGGTGGCGGAGTGCGCTGACGCGCCGGAGGAGGCGGAGTCCGGTGACGCACCGGAGACAGCTGAGGCGAAAGAGGACTCTGCTGAAGGGCCTCATCCAGCTGAGTCTGCTGAGGGGCCTCGACTGGTTGAGTCTGCTGAGGCATCCGGTTTGGAAGCTTGATGTACTCCTTTCTCCATAGAAAGGTACTCCTTAAAGCATTTTCCAGATGAATCCCCCTTCACCTGTAGGGAAGTCAAGCTCCATCCCCTAAAATCCATCCATTATTTCATCCGCCGTCACAATAGCATAGCCATGTGGAATCGGATGGCAATGGAAAGTCCCCTCAGCTCGAGGAGGTACAATAGAGCCGACCGCCGCCTTCAAGGTCGGGTTCTGGCATTTCATCATTAGCACACAATGTTCAGCCTCCGTGATACTATCCACGGGGTAGCGAGGAGCCGTGAAATCAGGCTGAACGAGCTCCGTGGAAGCCACGCTGCTGCTCCGCTGAGATGGTGCGGTAGCTTCTGGGGCAGCGTCGAAGGAAGGATCTTCGTGCTACTAAGATGGTTGGCCAGTAGCTCGCTGGCTCTCAAGTTCCTCTAGTTTTTCTAATCGTGCACCGAGCCTCTGCATTTCGGTTGCTTCCTCTTTCTTATTTCTCTCTCGGCTTCTATAACCACCGCTGTCGGGAAACCCATGCACCCACGGAACGGAGGCTGATGAGCCTCGTGTTCGTCCAGGGTGTTCAGGATTCCCGAGGGCCTCTTTCAGCTCGTCCTTCTCTCTATCGACAATGAACGGCCCTTATTGCGTTGCCTTGATTGCTTTCTCAAGCTTCCCGATGAGTATTGCAAGTTGATCATTCGTCCAAACACACTTCCCTGTTTCTGGGTCCAAAGTTCCCCCAATCCCGAAGAACCAAGTCCTTGACCGATCTGGCCAATGAAATGTCGCTGGTTGGACCCCTTTAGCAAGCAGGTCTTGCTCAGCTTTGTCCCACAACGACCGGGCTTTGTCCACAATGGTGATACTTCTTCTTTGCAACATTTTGCTTGTTCGTCAGTGACCCGCCTGACCTCACCGTCGCTGCCGTCGAGCGCTCCAGGGAGCACCACTACCGCGAGCACCATGGTGCTCCCGGCGCTGGCGAGGAGGACGCGCGCTTCATATTCTCCACCCTCTTTCGGCCAGGGTTTAAGAATGGCAAGTATTTCCGCATTGCAGCTTGGAAGTGGCAGCGCCTCCCATATGCTGACGCCTCTGGCTACGACCTACGGTTGGTCGAGGCACAGCGCCGCATGGAGAAGCGAGCCGTCGCGGCCGTCCATGAGCTGCTCTCTCTCACCGTCGAGAAGCGTACCACGCTTGAGCGTCTCGCGCTCTTCCGTAACGCCCTTGGTGTGCCAAACTAGATTAAAGAGTTCTTGCTTAAGTACCAGGGGATATTTTACATATCCACAAGGGGAAACCAAGGGAAGTTGCACAACGTTTTCCTCCGGGAGGCATACTACAAGGGGGAGCTCGTAGATTCCAATGAGATACACGACGCAAGGCAGAAACTAGAGGAGCTGCTCTTGATGAGCCGAGAAAAGGCAAATTTGGATCGTATGTTCACCAGCATGGGCCGTGGATGGAATGAGCTTGTGGTGGTCGTGGAGGAGCAGACTTGAGGGACAAGTTTCTTGGGGATGCAGGTGACGCGACCTAACCTATCCTACGCGACCTAACCTAGCAGCAGCGCCGCCGCCGCTACACAGCACGCCGCTGCCCGCTGCTTCCTTCGTTCCTCTCCCCTCCGTCGCCCCGCGCGGGCAGCCGAGGGGCCCCAACCTTAGCCGCCGATCACTCCCCCTCCCATCCTCCCCTCCACCGCCGCTGGAGGAAGCCGCCGGGCTAAGCCCGCGCGGCTGACGGCGGTGGCGGAGGAGCCTTTCCTTCGGGCAAGGTAAAGTGCGCCCTGGATCTGGGTCTCTGCGCCGGTGGCTTGTTCCCAGCGGCGAGCGGCGGCCGATGATCGCGGCGTTGTGGCACCCCGGATCTGCGACGGCGTGGAGGACTTTGGTGGACTGGTCAGCTGCGGGCGTGGTTGGCCCTCCGGTCAGACCTGATCTAGCCAGAGTGTGGCTTGCTCGCTCCGCGGTGGCGGAGATCGATGGTGGTCCGTGCGCACGATGCGAGATGGAGGTTCGTCGAGCGGATCCAGGTGAAAACCTCGTTCTCGGCTTGTTGAAAAGACCGGCGATGGCGGCACTCTTTTGTGTCGTTACCTTCTTGAAGGCATCTCCATGGAGAAGCTCCAGACCTCTGGCCGCTACCTCCGGGGAAAACCCTAGATCAGTAGATCGGATGACGGCGGCGCTCTGGTGTCGTTTCTCCCTTGGGGGCGTCATTTTTGGAGGTGTACACGGGCTCAAGGGACCAATGGACGGCTTTTTTTGGTGAAGCGGTGCTTCATCTTACTCATTGATGGCGGCGGATCTCGACGGTGTGACGCAGTGGAGACTCGGTGTCCGATGCGGAGATGGACTCGCGCTTCCTGGAGTCACGGTGGCGTCTATGGCAGAGAGGCCTGGCAAGGTCGGTGCGTTAATTTCTACTTTGAAGATGGATTGGTGGAAGACGGCGGCGACGACTCGTGAGGGTGCATCGGACAGGTTTGTACCCCAAACCCGGTATGTGGCTCGGTTGGGGTCTCCGGCATTAGATGTTAGGCTTTGGTGCGATGTCTGTTTGGTATTAGGCTCGGACTATCGGCACCCCTTCATCAAGTGGATAGGAGTACGACAGTTGTTGCTAAAATGATGACTTCAGCCTACCTCATGTACTATTTTGTAAGGTTCTTGTGAATAATTAATAAAATGACTGCATGCATCACCCAAATACAGAGGCCGGGTGTAATCCTCCTTTTCAAAAAAAAAAAAAGAGGTGGCAGAGAGAGGAATGTTGGCGCTGGCTGTTCCATGGATGAGGAGGAGCTGGATTTTGCTCCCCAAGCATGCAAGTGCTGACATTGATGTTATATATCAAGGTGATGTTTCTCAGATTACATTGTTGTGTGTGAAACCGAAAGGCTCCTATTTTTATATGCCACGTCGTAACGTTAATATCTTTGCTATTCACAGAAGGATTTATCTCCTCTTGTTTTGGACCTAGAACCTGAATATCCTGAAGAGACAGAAACTATGCTGTAGGTGTCAATATTTTTTTTTTGGAAATTCCGTCAGTATTTTCTACTACAAGTAGGCATTTACCATCTGCAGAAAATAACGAAGACATCAAATAACTAAGCCAAACTTTGCATTATGTATTCGAGTGAAAGAGTGTCCTGTCATTGGCCCATAGAAAAAATAATTTTATTTTAATAATATTATGCTAATGCCACATAGGTTCGAATCAATGTTCCATGCCAGTATGTTGAAGCATGCTGCCTCTCACACGAATCATATGCTCGTGGTTATGCATCCTTTTCAGCATACTGCCTCGCACAAATCGTATGCTCGTGGTTACGCATGCTTTTATATTCAGATTATCAGATATGTGTGAATGATAATTTTCCTCTTTTTTTGACAAGTAGTGTACAATAAATCAAATCTGACAGGAAGTATGGTACCTGGGTGAGGCACCCTCTAAAACCAGTCTGTATGTTTGGAGGGATATATATCAATGCATTCAGTATATATGTCTTGCATGAACGGTTCTATGGTTTTGGCTTTTGGGTGTTGCATAGTGGTGCCTGTGCTGGACTTCCGTTTGTAAAACCACTTTTTAAAGTTTCTCCAGATCCTTGTTCGTGCTCAATTAATCCCATCCTAATCCTTCTTCTCTTTTGCTTGGAAACAGGGACACCATGTGAAGAACAGGAGATATCAGGAACGTCTTTATATCAGAGAACTTTCATAGCAAAGCCTATCTTAGAGCATGTCGAACTTTGTTTTCAGTCAGTCACAAGTTTGTTGGGCACTACTGGTTATGTGATTAGATCAGGTGCTCCTCTGCTCCGTTTGTGAGAACCCTTGTATCTTTATGTTTGAGAATACCTATCTGTATGATCAGAGTCCAATCTACCTGTGTTGTCTCTCCTTTTGCTAGTTGTGTTCTAGTTAGCAATGTGCAGCTCTTCGATGTGATGCCATGCATTTTGAAACAGAGGTAGTGCCATTCTTCTTCATCACGATAGATCTGTTCACTGTTCCTCATCCACAGTGCACACCGGCAGAGACGAGATGTGGCGGCGCGCATGACTGTTTGCCATGAACCTGTGCATTTTCTTCCTTAGCAGTTTTTTTCTCTTGCATGCAAGTAATGTAAGGCCTTGTACAATGGGGAATGCTTATGTACAGGTGCTTAAGGAGAGAGAGTATGCTTGCTTCCTAGAAAAAATTGACATCACAATGGGCAGTGCCTCGTACAGGTGCTTAGGCTGGATTAATACATGTGATTAAAGAGAGAGAGTTTGTTTGTTTACCATCGAGAAAGGCTGAAGCATCGGTGCCAACCGGAAGCAAACTTTGGCTTCTGTTGCCTCTCTGAAGCACCTGGTCAAGCGCCCAGGAGAAAAAAACCCGGTTTTTTTCCCTTAAGCACCTGTGGAGGCACCTCCATTGTACAGGGCCTAATGGGTGCATGAGCCCACGATTGGCTGTCTGCGGGCCTTGCCGTGATTATTGGAACAAATTTGACGTGGAGTTAATCATGGGATGGCGCCATAATTATCGGATCGAACCATGTTTCCCACTTTCCCTCGTTCTTTCTGGTTTAAGCAGTGCTATATATATATTTCAACGAACAATTTTGATGTAAACTTTATGTACGTAGTTGAATTTGATTGCAGTTCCCTAAAATCGTGGGGCTGTCACAATCCAAACAAAACTTGCACGTACAGATTTGGTAAAGCCTCTTATGTAGGAATAGTTGTTTCCTTCAGTTTTCTGTTTGACTGAATAAAGGGAAACATCAGCGAGGGATGGCTCCGTCTAGCCTGAGACTCATGGCTGGGAACTGGGATAGATGAGATTTGGTGAGGAAAAACATAAGGTTCTCAGAGGATGAGGAGACGATGATGTTGAGGACAATGAGGAGTCAACTTGCGCGGCGGCACCGCCTCACCCGTGCACTTTTGCGTCCGTCTATTCAATGTAGAATCAGGAGAATTTGTGTAAATATATGAACATGAAGTTAAGTTTACATATTGATCAAAGCTCTAGGTATAGGAAAAAAATATCAACTCGCTCAATATAACAAATTACATTGCCTCCATCTCCATATCACGCAGCATCTATCTGTTTAAAGCTCTTGGTATAGGATAAAAAAATGAACATGTTAGAGTGACACCATCCAAATCATCCACTGGAGCAAAGGGAGTAATTCCTTCAAGTATTAATCCAAATATTTTGGCGCTTACTGGGGATTCAGTCCGCTGAAGCGTGAGGATGCGGACGGAGCAGGTGTAGTCTCTGGCTTGAAGGAAGAGAAGGACACTGGTGGTGGGGTCAGCCCTCCGTTTCTGGAGGAGGAGGCCATCAGGGCGGGGCATTTACTTAGGCTAATATTCCCTCTTTGATAAAACAATATAAATTTTAAGTGATGGTTATATCAGACACGCCCGCTCGCGCGCGCACACACACACCATCAAGAGAATTCTAGAATTATCTATTTGTGTATACCTAGTCATTAACTAGATAGCACTTGGAAGATATTTTTCATACAATTTGCTTCTGATGTCTCTAGAAATACACGGAAAGATATACACCTATGCATAGATAAAATACATGTGTGCAATACTTATGGAAATTCCATAATTTAATATGAGAAGACATGCCAATTATGCTTACCATAGTTTTTCAAGTTTAAGGGATCTTGTAGGAATTTTTGTTCAAAGCAATATACTAGGAACAAAAAAAATGTAACTTGCATTTTTACATTTTAAATTTATCATGAAATATTAGATAAATTTATAAATTGATACATATGAGTTATAAATAAGCATAAAAGTTTGGTATAAATACGCAAATGGGTTGATGGGCCTAGGAAACAACTGTGCCTAAAATCACATAAGCCGCACATAGAGTTTTTTTGATGATTGAAGTTATAGCTTAGGAAATTATTGTATATCTTTTGGCTATTTGGTATTTAGTTAATGTTTTATTTGGATACTAAAAAATGGATACAATTTTCTATAGAGTAAAACTTTTCAGCTATTTGATCTTGGTTAAAATTTTATGTACTATTTGAATTTTAAGCATGAACGCTATATAGACACATATATATTTTATTACTATTATATATGAATGTCTATTAATTAGGTTATAATAGTATGGTATGATCTGGTAACTCCATTATTTTTCATCATTGTTGTTTTCTTGTTGCGAAAATGCTTACATGAAATGCCCCACGCGCCGGAAAACTCAAACGGTCGGCTAGGTATAAACTTTTCCCACTACAAAGTCGATTAACTAATACAGCTGGACGCCTCAAACTTCCTTTATATGCCCGGGCGGACAACTGGTAAAATATAAGTCGATTCGAACGGATGCCTCAAACCGGACTAAAACGCCCGGGCTGACCTACACCACTCATATCTGGCTCATATGTAGGGCACATATGGGGAGGCCCGGGCACATCTGTCACGTCGGATCCGGACAACGCTAGCCCACCCTGACCCACATATATTTGTCCCAATCCCCCCCCCCCCCCCCCCCCCCCCACCAAATCCTAGCCACTCCACTTAACTTCGCCCCCAAGCTCCATTCCGGCGATCTCCGGCCCTCTGTGTCATGGCGGGCAGCTAATTTGACTCCGATCACTTCGGATCAAGCGACTGGTTGTAATTTCATTCATGATGGAGGAGGTCATGGTTGTTTGCATTGCCCTCCACCTTTACCAGAGTGCGTCCGACCGACGTAGGGATCTGTCCGGTGCGAATCCATTGTGTCGATGCAACGGCCTCTTGGATCCGCTGGGTCTGGAGCATCATGGTCGGACAACACGGATGATGAGCAAATACAGTTTGATCCATTTTGCACTTTCGAGTCATACTTCCATAAGAAAGACAGGTCCGCGGATGAATGCGGTGTTTGGTTTGGGCCAGCATGGGAGATGTTGTTAGCTTATAAATGTGGGTGTACCCCAGCCTTAGCTTGCACCGTGATCCAGATCGAAAGCAAACAAAAAACCTAGGACCCTATTGCCATCAACTCGTGTGTGTTTTTTTGCGAGAAAACTTTCGATCTATTCATCTTCAATCACACCAAAAATTAAGAAAAATTACATCCAGCTTTATAGACCACCTAGCAACGACTACAAAGACTGAAGCGAGCCGAAGAAGCATCGCCGTCATCATTCCTCCATCGCATGTTGTTTGCCTCGTGATCTGGCGTGTGTTATCCGGCGACTTCGTAGCTACTTGTGTATGTCCGGCCGGCCGCTCAATCAAGTCGGCTGGCTACGTGCCACCACAAAAAAAGAAGGCGGCTTACTACGTTGCTACGTGTGTGCTTCCTCCCGTAAAGAATATATCAAGCTACACGATCATCTCGACGGAACAGCAGAGTAGAGGAGAGAAAGGGAGCGGCAAGGATGAGGCGGCAGATTTGCTCGAGGCGGCTGAGCAAACGTCGAAAAGATGTGGGCAGAAATACACACATAATTAGTTAGTTAAATTGTCGACCTAGAACTATAGACATGCTCTATAAATCCGGACGGAGGAAGTTTTCTTTTTTAGAAAAAGAGGAATACCCCGGCCTCTGCATCAATCGATGTATGCAGTCATATTATTAAATAAGAACGTAACAATGTCATAAGGTCCAAAGATACTCATAAACTGAGCAGTAGTCAAAACTAAATAAATCTGAAAAGCGCCACACCCGGTGATATAAGACTAAAAAAGTGCCACATCCGGCGATATAAAAATAAGCTACGATGCCTGCACACCTAGCCTATTATTAGTTCGCCACCCAAATCGGCTGAAGATAGCCCGTGCTACCGTCTCCCAACGGTTGCACTCAATAACCAATGGCTCCCTGAAGTCCGCATGAGTGAGTAAGAACCACATATGCCTTGGGCTTAGCGATGTTTTTACTAGTTAATTTGCGGGCCGGTTGAGATCTCAGCAACATCGGTGTGTTGCTTAAGGTTAGGCTAGGCTCGACCTCTTATCATCGATGGATTGTAGAAAGAAGATAATTCTATGTCAAAATTTAGAAATTTCAGTAAAACTGTTGCAAGGAAACCAATTTTTTTTCCTGTGACTAGGCTATAAATAGTGTGAAAACCATTGCCATGTTTTCCCCTCAGAAACTCTCTTCAACGCCATGCCAAATACTGGGGATTCTCACACATCTTTGTTTGTTTTAGTGGCAATAATATTACCAGTCATCTTGGAAATATAATTGCCATGTTATTTATTTAGTTTTTGAGAAACTCCCTTAGACAATGTTTGTGGATTCCATCTACATCCATCTTCACATCTGTCTATGCACACATTTTTTCCCATGTGCCTCCCAAACATGGAAGCCGGGTTCCATTATTATTCATAATGGACTATTGTTTTACAAAGCAAGAGAACTGTTCATGACATAAACCCAAAAGGAAAAATACCAATAGGGCTAAGAGCCAAAGTGAAGCATCATCCGTGCACACACATGCACGACAGGTTACGCTGTAACCAGCATAGAAGACCTTTGAATGCCCTGTAGTTTCATACGCAATTCGCGCTTCAAAAATGGATTAACATGCAAGTTGTCATAGACAGAGAGAGAGAGAGAACACCAAACAGTGCAATCAAGTTGTTCCGCCAAGCCGCCAGCAAACAGTATTTTTTCTCGTCGCGTAAGGGATTAATTAGTTCTACCTGTTGGCCTATAGGAAACAATAAGTTTTGTCGTGTCTTACACTTAATGAAGTCTTGACGAGTTCATTTGGCCACTGGAGCTAGTTGCAAGTCAATGGTCTGAAGAGATTAAGTTGGACTAACTTATTAGCATGTAGGAGGATCCTATATTCACTTGAACAAACTCCTTGCTTTTGATTTGATGATCAACGAATTTTCTATTCATCTAAACCAATGCATAATAAAGTACAACAAAACATGATTTTTACAAATAAAGCAGATAATGTCCTTGGAAGTCAGCTAAAAAATGAATGTGATATAGGTTCTTCGTAATAAAGAAGACTCGTGAAACCTAATGTGTCATGGCAACTGCGTTTTAAGTGTGTTCATGTTGTGAATTTGTGACATAGAATGCAGACGTTCAGTGAATAGCCTGACAATCATTAATGCAATGATCTTAAACTTTTAGTTGCTTTTTCATATTGTGAACTGTCAATGCGACAAAATATTTTGTGGAACTTGATTGTGGGTGTAGCTCTGATCCAAATACCCGTGAAAGTGGCAATGTGACTGACTTACGGCACAAATACGCACAATAAAATCAAGTGAATTCTTTGGAGGGAGCTCTGATCCATTAAATCTCCAATACAGATATGTTTTTTGTTTTTTCTTGTGTTAAAAAATGTTTGCATTTCAATTGTATCTATTTATAACGTGAAGTATAATTTATAAGTAGCAGTGTGAATTGTTAGTGTGTGTGTGTGTGTGTATTGTTTCAATTTTGCATAAAGCGAATTATTCTTCAGAATCCAGCACACCTAAGAAACTCCATCCTGCCTCACAGATCTTCACCGATGGCCGTGCATATGCATGCATATTACCACTCGTCTTTGCCTTATGTACACATATGTAATAAATTTATGCATGTTACAAAAAGTGCCTGCATTTTACAAAAATTGACTTGGGGCGGAGTAACAAACTAGAAACCTACCAACTTATCTTGACTGAGACACATACATATGTTTAGTTATAATCTCTTTACCAATATGATTAGCCACTGACGAACCAATCTATAGTTGGATAGTTATCAGGAGAGTGGTATTCTCAGTCCATCAGGATTCAAGTCATAGACGTGACACTAGTGCTCGCATTTTCCTGGTTTTACCATGCCTTTCGGCGATATGCGTTCAGGGAAAGGAGACGTTTCCATTAACTACGAAGACATCTGTGGTGTGCGTTCATAAGGATAAGTATATGTGTGCATGTATGAGTGTCTGCGTGATGTGTTCTAAAAAAATGTTTAGCCACTCTACACGGATGAAGACAGCCAGTGGTAACATGCTATAGTATTGTCATTGGACGTTCGTGAGCATGGAGGAAAGGAGTGGAGGAATTTTGTCTAGTCTTTTCTGGCTGGTGTACTATATGACTAACTCTCGGCCAGGTTGGCGCATGGGACAAACTGATTAGTGTGTCAATGCCTTGGCCTTACCGATGTTTTGACTAGTTAATTTGTGGGCCAGTGTTGATTATTTTTTTACTTCAACCAGTCAAGGTCAGAATTAAAGAATGAGATCTCGGCAAGATCATTGTGGCGCTTAGAGCATCTACAACCGCGTACCTCTAATTCGACCACTCAAACTTCCACGGACGCGCTCGGTCAGTGACTGGGCGCGTCCGCTTTGAGCCCTATTTGTTCATTCACACAGTCACATTTTTCATTTTCTTCCTTATATGCCCAGTCACTTGTACGTGATTGGTTGAGACGAAGAGAGAGAAAGAAAAGAATGCATAAAGAAAGAGAAAAGATGGTCCGGGTGGGGCCATGTCCTACGTGACGTACTGACTGGGTGCGTCCGCGTGCCCTCGTATCCTCCCTACATTGGTCCTCAATATAAAGGTTTGTGGACAGCCCGAGCGTATAGGGATGATATGAGGGGTCCGGTTGGGTCACTTGTTTCCTTCTCTCTCCTGTCTGGTCACTGACCGGGCGCATCCATGGACATATGAGCATGGTTTGAGGCGCCCGGCTATAGATGCTCTTACGTTTAGGATAGGCTCGACCTCTCACCATGTATGGATTCTACATGAAGGTAATTCTTTGTCAAATTTTAGAAATTTCAGAAAAAAAGCAGCACATAAACTGAAGATTATTTTTTCCTGTGACTAGAAATGTGAACCCATTGCCATGTGTTTTTCTTTTTCGAAACTCCCGGCCATGCCAAGTACTGGGAATTCTCACACATATTTGTTTCATTTCGTGTGGCAAGCAGTTGTAATATTACCAGTTGTCTTGGACATATAATTGCGATGTTATTTCTTTCGTTTTTTCAGAAACACTCTCTTCGACCACCTTTGTCGTTTCTATATACATCCATTTTGACATATATATTGCTATGCACACATTTCTTTTCCATACACCTCCCAAACTTCGGAGCCGGGTTCCATTATTATTCATAATGGAATAGAGAATTACAAAGTATAGAAACAGTTCATGGAATAAACCCAAAAGGGAAAACAGCAATATGGCTAAGGGCCAAATTGAAGTATCATCCGTGCGTAGACATGCGCGATGGGTTAGACTGCAACCAGCATAAACGAAGATATTACGGTGGAGTAACTTATTAATATGATAATAACTCAATATGCTAAAATATATTGTGTTGGTCATATAAGAGATTAAGTAGGTATTTAGTGTTTAATGATTGGCAACTAAATTTATAAGTAAAACTGTATTTAGAAATATAAATAAATATTTAAGGTGTTGCCCGACTGGGTTACTGTGCTAATTCAACTTTTAGTGTGGTGATATAGATACTCCTCCATAAGTCAACTTGAATCATTAATGCATGGTGCAAGTTGCACATTAAGAAGTACTACGTGGTACTCGTAATCCTCGACGACTTGAAACGCGCATGTGCATGTCTTTAAGATGGATGATCAAGTGGTAAACTTGCTATGGGGTGTTCTTGACTATAAGTATGGTTAGCTCTATCTCATATGGGCAGCAGTCCGTACGCTAGCTCAGATCATCCTTATATCTTGTCTTCTTGTCTTTTTCTCTTCTAATGGCTTCATCAGGTGCAGCCGTTGTCGCCGTGCTGGTCGTCGTGCTGCTGGGAATGGGATGGCCGGCGCCGGCGTCGGCGGAGGCGAAAAGAACGGCATGCAAGGACTGCAACTCGACGTGTGCCGACACCATCAACTCGTCCTGGTCGGAATGCGGCGGCGTCTGTGGAGCCCCGACGCAGGAGTGCGTGGAGAAATGCATCTGGCAGTGCAGTCATGGGTGCACTCCCGACCCGGGGAGGCCGGACTCCTGCTACCGCGCCTGCAGCGGGCTCAGTACCGTGCTTATATGCAGGAGTCAGTGCTGCCCTTCGCCTCAGCAGTGCCAAGAAATCACCGAAAGAGCCATGCAGCAGTGCGTCGCCGAGTGCGGCGCCACCTGCAAAAAAGGTTGTAGCCACGCCTGATGGATCCACCGATCTACTAGTATTTTTCTTTTTTGTCAAAATAAATCAAGGAGTCCATATGTGAGCTATGCATAATGCATGTGCGGATGTGCCTTGTCTTTGTTGTTCTGCCATGGTTGTCCACTATGTACTACTCCCTCCGTCCCATAATGTAGACATTTTTTGACACTACACTAGAGTCAAAAAACGTCTTACATTATGAGACGGAGGGAGTAGTACTTTGTTTCCTTGTATTTTGCCTCATCTTGTATTTTCATTGTACTGCTGAACTGCGTTGGAATATAGAGTCAATTACACCATAGGTGTCTAAACTTGGCGCAAAAAGTCAGTTTAGTGCTGAAACTTGTGGCTCAGTTTAGTGCTGAAACTTGTGGCATATGTTGATCTGGTTACAAAACTTGGCTTGATCGTTCATATACGGTCAGAATCACGTTTGGATACAAATAGAGGGCTGACTGGGATCGCCAGCGTGGCGACGGGCCCATTGTCAGTGGCTGCAAGGCGTGTGGCCTGGGTGTTTGCAGAAAACCCCTTGAAAGCTTTATTTTTTGTCACGAAAAAGCCCCTGCACAGGCGGGAGAGGTTTGGCCTGTTAGTTATACGACCCCGCATATGGCTGAATCAGTTTACCAAAACCCTCCCTCGTCGACTACGTCGCCTCGAGCTCTCCTCCTATGTCTCTCCTCTTGATCGTTTGCAGGCGACGGCGGCGTCGATCGGGGCGACAGCATTGATCGGCGGCGTTGACGACGATGGAGCCCCGTCGGCAAGATCCCGAGGAACCAGCCCCTGTATATGGTGAGCATGCCCTCTATCTCTCTCTCTCTCTATCCGCCGCCTCTTTCTCCCCTGTTTATGTTAGGGTTTTAGTCAATGTGCTCGAATCGGTCAAAATCTTTAGATTGGTCTTGATTTCGTCAGTGGATGCTTGCTAGATGCACTGACGTAAGAAGCCCCCTTTGCATTCATCCGTATGTGGGCTGTGTATAGGATTTCTCCCGGGTCCAAAAGGGCTCTGTTTTCGTGATCTGAAATATTCAGATATCTCTGAATAACTAACCCCTCGTGTATAAGATTATTAGAACATGTTTGCTCCAGTGAAACCATTGGATGTGGTACAACAGCTTCTATTTTTGATGAAATTGTACTTAACTGAATTTTCGACACTTGCTAACTGAATTTCGACAGTTGATAACTGAATATTTGGACAACAGTAGATATTTGAAAGTTAGGAATTTTAAGCAGTAAGCAGTGTTAACTACAAATCCAGTAGTTAGTTCCATTATTTGTGACTGGTCATGACAGAATCGTAATGGAATTTGACATTAATGTTAAATGAAGATGTGCATTCTCAACTGAATTTTTCTTTGCACTAAATTGCAGATGCATGCTGTTTTTGGCACTATGAAGTGAACATGTTAGCTGTTGTAAGCATAATTAATTGAAGATGTGTATAGTTTACTGAATGTTTTTGCATTCTCTGCATTGTAGGTGATTTTGATGGGCGGTTCACGGTTGAAATTCATCACAAAGGATTTTTCTATGGAGCTGACAACAACAGAAGCTAAATTGACTATGAAGTTGATTGGTTTGATCACTGTGACTCTGACACTTGGTCCATACTGTGGATTGAAGACTTTGTGAAGCAGCTGGGCTATGACAGAGAAACAGGGCAGCATGTTGTATACTGGTGTCAGCCTGGTAGGACAGTTAAAGAAGGAATAAGAGAGATGAGTTGTGATGCTGATAGCCTTGCAATGATAGCAGCTAGTACAGTCCACAAGAATCTGTTGCTGCTCATAGACCATGGAGAGACACCGAGCAGCCTTCTTACAGATGATGTTATAGTTGATGGACTGCCCGAGTTGCCAAAGGTCATAACCCCAACAAAAGATGGCAAGGGCAAAGAACAAGCTAGCTCAGCTGAAGTGAGAAGTGACTCAACTAAAAGGAGAGCAAGGAGACTGTTTACTAAAGCAACATCTTCAGGATGTGCTTCTGAAGAAATGGAGGAAGAAGATGAAAATGGTGCAGCAGGTTCAGACACAGATGAGGAATTCTATGACAGTGACTATGATATTATGGATGGGGATGATCTGTTTGAGGAACATGTGACAAAGAGGTGGATGATCACAGAGAGAAGGTTTACACATGTGACTATGAAACAGAGCTAGCTGAAGATGCTCTAGATGATCCAACCATAATGTTATCCAAAGAAGAGATGGACAAGCTTAAGTACAACTTCAAGGCTTTTAATCCAGAAACTGATTTGAATGCCCCTGTATTCAGATTAGGTATGGTGTTTGGTACTGTTGAGGAGCTCAGGCATGCTATTACCTCCTATAGCATCAGAAATAGGGTTCCAATCAAAAAGACCAGAAACACATCAACTACAGTAGAAGCAGTATGCATTGATGATTTCCCATGGTACTTGAAAGCAGGGATGGACAACAGAAAAAATAGCTTTGTGATCAAGAAGTACTTTGATGAGCACACATGCCCTAAGACATGGAAGCTCAAGGGTCTGACTACTCCATTTTTAACCAAGAAATTCAGAGACGAGTTCAGGGGCAATGAGAAGATGCCATTGCAGAAATTTGAGGAGAAGGTTCAGCAAGAGTACAATCTAATTCCAAGGAGGAGCAAACTGGGAAGAGCTAGAAGATCATCAGTAAAGCAGATCAGAGGTGAGGATGATGACCAGTATAATATGCTATGGGATTATGGAGAGGAGTTGAGACAAACAAACCCTGACAACAAGTTCTACCTTTGCACAAAGGAGATCTTTGATAAAAAGACCAAGGAGACAAAAGAACATTTCTCAACTTTGTACTGGTCATTGGATGTGTGCAAGAGAGGCTGGTTGATGGGATGTAGGCCAATAATATTTGTAGATGGATGTCACATTAAGACCAGGTACAAAGGGAATTTACTGACAGCGGTGGGCATTGACCCCAATGATTGTATTTTCCCCCTAGCATTTGGGATTGTGGAAGTGGAGTCCACTAGCAGCTGGGAGTGGTTTTTGGCTAGCCTAAAGGATGACCTCAACATATGCAACACCTCTCCATACACAATAATGAGTGATAAGCAAAAGGTATGTGCAACAACTTATATTTTTTTTACCTTATTGCTTGCTATAATATAGTGTAGTTAGATTTAATGGGTACTTGCATTGTTTATGTGTTCTCCGGGGTCTTATAGCTGCAGTTGCAAAGGTGTGGCCAGATGCTGAACACAGATTTTGTGTCAGGCATATGTATCAGAATTTCCATAAGCTTCACAAGGGGGAACAACTAAAGAATAATCTATGGGCTATTGCAAGAGCCACTAACAATCCAACATACAAAAAAGCAATGGAGAAGATGAAGGCAGACAGTGTGCGTGCATACGAATGGGTTGAGAAATGGCCACCAAGAACATGGATTAAAGCTTTTTTTAATCCTTTTCCAAAGTGTGACATCCTGCTCAATAATATGTCTGAAGTATTTAATAGGTACACATTTCTTGGTTGTGCTTTTCTGAATTGTTAAATGCACTAAAGTGTTAAATGGAATGAACTAACAAGTTTTTTCATTTGAAATGACAGCTGGATTTTGCCATCCAGAGAACTTCCTATTTTCTCCATGGTGGACAACATAAATAGCAAGATTACAGCAAGGTTGTACAGCAAGCAGAGGAAGTTGCACAAGATAGGAAATGGAGTATGAGATTGTGCCCAAAACTTCAGAAAAAGTTGGACAAGTACACTGATTGGGCTGCAAACTGCATGGTCTTTGGAGCTGGTCAGAAAGTTTTCAAGGTTGTTTCAATGAACCACTCCTACATAGTGGACTTGGAAATGGAAACCTGTGACTGCAAGAGATGGGACCTGTCTGGCATCCCATGTCACCATGCTATTGCTTGTGCTAGAAATGAGAGAATTGATCCTGCAAGCCTGGTGCATGAGTGCTATTCAGTAGGGACATACAAAAAGGCTTATGCTTTCAATGTAAAACCTGTGAGGGACCAGGAACATTGGACTAAGATGCATGGCATTGATGTACATCCACCTGTGTACACTAAAGTAATGGGCAGACCAAGGAGGAACAGAAAGAAAGATCCAGAAGAGAAGTTGATGAAAGAAGGAGGGAAGAAGCTGACAAAGCATGGTGTAACCATGCACTGCTCTATTTGTGGAAGTGCAGATCACAACAAGAAAGGACATAAGAAGTGGGAGGAGACCAACAGAGATGCACCGCAACCTACAAATGTTGCATATGATGAAGAAGAGGAGTATGATGATCCTACAATCATTTCTGTAAGATGTAACATGTTGACCAACTCAATTTACTGCTCATATGCACTTGGCAACATATACTGACAAGTTGTTTATGCTTTCTTTAGAACATTATGCCACACACAGTACATGCACACATGGATCCAAGTCAAACCCCAGGGTCCATGGTTTATCTCATGCAGCAAATGGTAACCTTCTGTTGACCATGTTAATTTTTTTGGTTTCTGAATTTTTGTCTAATTGTGCATTTTGGTCCACTCAGGAGAGGAGAGCATACAAACCAAGCATGGATCATGGACCTCTTCCAGAATCTACATTTGTTGCACAAGCAAGAAATGACATACCCCCTCCCAGGGTTACAACTGCTATGTCAAGAGGCAGGGTTAGAAGAAGAGGAATCACTGAAGACATACCAGAAGATGTACCACAGTCGAGCAACCAAGCAGCTGTAGCTTCAAGAGGAAGAAAGAGAAGAGCTGCTGGAGCTGGTGGAGCAGCTGGCAGGGTAGGCAGAGGATCTGTAGGAGCAGTAGGCAGGGGAGGAAGAGGTTCTGGAGGAGCACACAACAGGGGAGGCAGCGGAGGTAGGGGATTAGCTGGCGGAGCAGACGGAGGATATGTACAACAGTCAAGCAACCAAGCAGCTGGAACAGGAGCAGGGGAAGCATATACTGGACCAGGTGCTGGGTTCTGGAACCTTATGTTTGGACCAAATTCGGAGAGTTCTTATGTGCAAGCAGAAGAGGAGCCAGTGATACAAAATGCACCAGAAGAGGACCGGTGATTTCCAAAGCTTATAGGTCACAATGCCAAGGACTTAGTTCATGAGTGAACTAGATACAAGTGCAAGTTTATGTATGAATTTTTGTCATAAGACATGCCATAAGACTAATTTCCCTTTTGTTTATGCTGTAATGTGAGGATCTGAACATGTGTTTCCCTGCTCTCTTTAAGATAAAATGCAGTACTAATGATGCTCTGCTGCTATGAAGTTTGAAATTGTCCTGTCAAAAACTGCTGTTTTTTCTTTACTGTGTTACTAACAAAAACTGCACTTTCTGATATTTTGATGTCAAAACTGCATATACAAATCTGCAGAACAAACTGATGCTTATGCTTTTCTCTAAATTCATACTGACCAAAATTGCATACACAAATTGTTTTCCTCTGTTTTAGTTGTATGATTCTAAAGCACAAATACTGATTCATCAAAAGGTAATATGGAATTCTAAAGCACAAGCCACAAATTACTCTGAAATTCAGCAAAGAGTCGATACAAATTTTCAACACTGCCAAATGACCTACTACACTGGAATGACAACATCACTTTTTCTTGTCGGCCATAGCAAACATGATTGCTACTAACCTAAAGTACATGAACACAGCAAGCATAATCATCCTATCTCTAACTAGATTGTAACTGATCTTTATGCATCCTTCCAATCATCTTCTTCTCCAGTCTGCATTATCTTCTTCTCCATCACCTCATTCTTGTTAGCAAGTTCAGCAATGATAGTCCATTCCCTCCCCTCCCATGGCTTGTCAATCCAATTGAAATAACAACATGTCCTAGCATCCTGCAGAGGCACACATTGCAGACTATTAAGTACATGACAAAACAACAACCAGTGATGTAAGAGTAGGGGAGAGGGATTTACCTGATGCTTGCCCCAGTACACGACCTGATGCTTGAGAGAGAAGAACTGCCAGAGGTGTGAGAGAGGGGTACAGGAAGAAGAAATGCGTGAGCTAACCGCCGCCGCTGGGCCGCTGTGCCGCCGCCGCCACCGTGCCGCTGTGGCGCCGCCGTCCCGCTGTGCCGCCGCTGGGCCGCTGTGCACCGCCGCCGCCGCGCCGCGGGGCCGCTGCATCGCTGTGGAGCCGCCGCCGGCGTGCAACCGCTCTACTGAACCAAGGGAAGAGCCGCCACTTTGCTATGGATGGGGATCGCGGGTTAGCGATTTTGGACAGACATAATTCAGATCGTGGGGTTATATGTGGTCGTGGGGCTTTTTGTGACAAAAATAAAGCTTGCAGGGGGTTTTCTGCAAGCACCCAGGCCACATGCCTCTGCCCGCGCCTTGCAACCACTGACAATGGGCCCGTCGCCGCGCTGGCGATCCCAGTCAGCCCTCTATTCGTATCCAAACGCGATTCTGACCGTATATGAACGATCAAGCCAAGTTTTGTAACCAGATCAACGTATGCCATAAGTTTTAGCACTAAACTGACTTTTTGTACCAAGTTTAGACACCTATGGCGTACTTCTTTGTTAGTGTGCAGTTTTCAATGAACTGGCTGGTGCATGCATTTCGTTATGGTATCCAATCTATGAGGTCTCAACTTCATGAACCAGCGAATGTTGTATTAAATAAAAATATCTGTGGCTGACGCCGACCACAAATCTGAGGCACGGGGCGAGCAACCTAGACGTTAGATGAACTGTTGAAATATATTGCCCACTCTTGTTTGGTTTGGACTTTTTGATGAATTGACCCGTGCATGAATTCAATTGATTAATTCATTCATTTTTTGCTCATTGAATGGGTGCCAAGTGGTTTAACATACTAGTGTGTGATCACAAATTTCAGAGATGGTACACTGGTTGTTTTGTTAATACACCATGAGCTCGCTCACTAGGCTTAACTTAATTGTGACCGGATCAACAAAACATCAACACAACACCATCATATAGAGAAATCTAAAGTGACGGTTCGTATAGTAAGCTATATTGAGTTGTCATGGAATGACATGGCAGAGATAGGGACTGATTTACCAACAAGTTGGCACGGATGGGCCAATATGCACTCTCGTCGCTGGGGAATGGGTCGATGTGCCCCTGCGCCGCCCGGGTTCGGGCAGATCTGCCACCAAGCCACCACGAATGACCTGATATGTTGTCTTGCCAGTCGGGAATGGGTTGATGTGCCCCTGCACCGTCCGGGTTCGAACGGATCTTCCACCAAGAAGGTAGAAGTGTCGGCGTGCTCGGCGTCAGTGCTTGGATTTGCCCATTGATAAGGGAAGGGTGGGAAAATGGACGGGAACTGGCTATGAGGCCTGATAAGCCATAGAAAAATAAGGCAGAGGTTGCACCCCAGAGGTGCTCGCTGACGATGACATGTACCTAGGGTAGGGTCTTAGGCCTGACCTAGACACCCTACCCAAGGACACTGCCCTAGAGTCAAAGACATACAAAGTCCAACAGGAGATACCGACTGAAATCACCCTGAAGTGCAATCCACTCGACGAGAGATTCCACTCGGATGTACCAATTCCACTCGACCATGGTAACATCACTTGACCATACAAATAATCACTCAGAGTACAGAAGGCCTAAAGTCACCCCAGGATGGCAATGGTCAGGCATTCACTCTGTCGCCATAAAGATCATTAACAGCAGATGTTACCAGTAACGCCCTAGTCTTAACTCACATTGAACCCTGTGTAACCGAGGGCTGCGAGGGGCTTGGCGCACTCTATATAAGCCATCCCCATCCTCTGGCACAAGGGTTCGGACCCCCTATAACTTTCACACATATCCAGTCGACAAGCCTCCAAGGCACCGAGACGTAGGGCTATTACCTCCTCCAAGAGAGGTCTAAACTCGTAAACTTGTGTGTACAACCTCGTCGTAGCTAGGACACTACCTCCTCCTACGTACCCCCTACTCTTACTGTCAGACTCATTCCCACGACACTCGCCAACAACTAGCAGTTACTTGTCTCCACCCGCCTACACACGTGTTTACAATTGGAGGCCGTTGCAAATTTCAAACCGCCTCCAATGTTCCTGTAGGTGCTTTCATATTTCTAACCGCCTTTGGACCTGCATATAGGAAAAATAACCGCCTCTTGTAAGCTTATTATAGGCAGCTTTGTTCTGTTTGATCACAACCACTTCCGGGGGGCGCTTCTAATGCTTGATTTTCTACTGGTGTCAACCTTCACTATAGAGAACCAACGATCTTCATTGATGACGAGGTTCACGTTTCCCTCGGACCACTGGGCCCCTCTTGAAACCACATGCTTCCTGCTTGTCCCATTGAAATAGGTTTCCACTCTCTACCAAATTACGTTGTAGGCCCTTCATCAACACTACATGAAGTCTTTTATCAAATTCCCACTCCACCTTCAACATAATTCCATGGTGGTTGTATGTGTCTCCTTGCACCTGTCGATATCAAGCTCTCATGTCTATACCATCTTCAAATCTACCCTGCGCCATTGCCATGTTAAATTGCACAACCCCTCAAGCACGTGACTTATGATGCCTTTCCCAGAAGTTGGTCACCATCATCATCACGCCCATATGTCTTTGTCATCTCACCACCGTCAGCTATTTGGACTGACCTCACATCGACCCGGCAGGCTTTCTAGGCTTTATGTTTCTAACCCGGCAAAACATATCCGACGGTAACCATGCCCCCCCCCCCCCCAGGTCATATCAGCCCAACATAGCACCATGCATTGCTCGATGGCCTATAGATAAATGATATTGCAAGACATGTTTTAAGCTCCCCAATCATATTTTCAGAATTATAATTCATCAAAGGATACTTCAATCCTAAATGCTCGAATTCCCGCAACGACTTCAAGAATTCCTAATGTGCCAAAAAAATCACCCTGCCCGCCATAATAGGAAGTTTTCAGTCTTGTCAAACTTCTTTACTTCAGAAGTGGTACCCATATTGGCACCATGGTATGATCTTTTTATTTTGTATGGCTGAGGTGTGAAAAATTCAAAGTTGAAGTACTCCACATACACTTGGCATAAACGAACCTGGAGAAATTCCTTTTTATCTCCATGTGTTAACTCCTTGGTAAGTATCTCTATGCTTTGTTGTTTTAAGCACCAAAGCCCTAAGAGCATGGTTAATAGTACACCCAACTGCTGGCTATATGATGTTGCCACGTCATACATAGTCAAGCTTATAACCGGTATGTACAGTAGTTAGATATAAATAAGTACTGCTTTATTGATACATGGCCCACCTTTCTCTCTCACAAAGTCTTTAGGAGCAGGTCCTACAATCGGCTATTAGTTTGTAGTCCTCTTCTTCTCTATCTGCCAACTAAGTAAAAATATACTATTTAAAGTCTTACAGCCAGCCTACATCACCTTATTGTTGCTCTAAGTCTCTCGATGGATAAGTCCTGATTTTTATAACAGGCTGGATTGACTGCCATGCATATAGTATGATCGTACCTTACACCTACCAACCTCGCTTAGGCAACAAGGCAAGCCCATCCCGGATAGGTGTGTCTATAAGTCTCGCTTCCAATGAGATAGAAGGACGCATAGGCAAGCCCAAAATGGGTCCTAGTAAAGTCTTACAGCCAATAATTTCTATTGTTGATTTCTTTTTCTTGTTTGCAAGTTTTTCATTGTTAGTTTCTGTAGCGTTCATTATATGTTATGAGTATCATTCATATATTTAAAGAGACATTAAAAGATTGTTATATTTTTAAAAAAAATATAACATTCCTAAAATATCAAGACATTTTAAAAATATTAACACATTTCAAATACAACATTATCAAAATTTTCAAAATGATCATGAAAAATAATTATTAACTTCATGGAATTTTTGTAAACAAATCTTGACATATAAATTTTGATCAGGATATATAAAAATATGCACTATGTATTTAAGAAATCTTAACATGTATTGAAGATTGTGTTCACATATAAAAATGTACACCATATATTTCAATAATTATTCACAGTGTATTATAAAAACGTTCACCATGTATTTAAAAAACGTTTGACATGCATTTGCAAATGTGAGATTTGGAAATTATTCACAGTGTATTTTATGAATGTTCAACGTGCAATTGATATATTTGCCAAACAAGTACTCCCTCCGTCCGAAAATACTTGTCATCAAAATGGATAAAGAGGGATGTATCTAGAACTAAAATACATGTAGATACATCCCCTTTTATTCATTTTGATGACAAGTATTTCCGGACGGAGGGAGTATTTGGCAGATGTTCAACGTGTACTTGAAAAACGAAGTGTATCTGAAAGATATATAACGTGCATTAGAAAATATTCTATGTATATTTTCAAAATTACTAATGTGTATTCGCAAAACTAAAAAACTAATAGAAAAATAAGAAATAAACAACAAGAAGAGAAATGATATAACCGATAAAAAAATACCGGATGGAACCTTCCCATAACCGGGTAGAACGTTCCAAAACTGGCACAAAAAGTTCCCAAAGCCACTATGTGTTACATTGCGCTACTGGGCTGCACAGTGCTAGAGGCGAGTCATATACACCTCACAGTAGGCGATATATAGCACTAGCATGTGCACATGGGCCTCCAGCTGTCCGGCCTAGGTAGCACTAGAGGCGAGTCCCAACCAGCTCAGCCTTGTATGGGCCTTGAGCCTTTGTGGGCCCACTCCTGCAGCCTCGCCTCTTCGTGTGAAAAGTGAAAACTAAGAAACAAAAAATAGAAATAAAGTAATTTAAATAATAGATGGAAAAGGATTTATGCCCATGGTTACTCGATGGGTCACTGGATTAATATTAATAATTTAATAAATTGATTATTATTGTGTTGTATTTAATATTTTTATTTTGAATGTACATTTGCCGGCAAAACACCAGTACCAAGCTCAAGGCAAAACTTGTAAGTCCATATAAACACAACTATTCACATGTTTTGGTATGGTCCAAGTGAGAGCTTAATAATTGGTCCATGCAAAAGTCACTAGCTTCAGGCCGTGAGAGCTATATCTGGCTTATAGCGAGACCGAAGTAGTTGTCGCCTAAGTATCCGTAGTTATGGGTGGTCCTTTTTCGTGCTTTAGCTCGCTAGCTTGTTATGTTCAATCGGTCATCGCTGCCATGCAGTTTTTTTCTTCTTGTCGATGTTGGTGCGTTCACATGTCGCTAGAATTTTCCATTTTTATCGTGTGTTTTTTTTTGTCATTTTCTATTGTTTTTTTTCTTACAAGTCTCTTTATATCTTCAGAGAATTTTTTTAGGGTGTTCTGTTTTTCTTTGTTTTGTATCACTTTCTCGTTTCTTTCTCATATTTCACTGCTTTGTTTTTCTTCTATTTTATTTCTTGGATTCACTTGCTTTTTTGTTTTATTTCTTTTTTCTCTGTTATTCTTCAGTTTAGTTTCTTGCTTTCTCATTTTCATCGGTTTTCTTTCTTTGTTTCTTAGTCTTTGCAGTTTTCATTTTTTTGCATTGGTTTTCTTCGACTTTTTCTTTTCTTGGTCGGTTTGCACTATTTTCACTCTTTTAGCATTGGTTTCTTCTGTTTCTAGTTAAAAAAATCTTTTCTTTGTTTTCTTTGTTTCTTCCTCGGTTTTCTCTGTTTTTAAAAATGTTGAATAACATTTTTTGAATACTTGAATAAAAAATTCAAATGCTTGATTAGATTTCATAAAATACATAATAAACATTTTTTCATACACCTGGTTTTTGTATCCATTATTCATATAAATGAGAAACATTGTTTCAATACACTTTTTCTCCAAATGCTTGATTAAATTTTTTTCAAATACTTGATTAAAATGTTTCAACTTCTTGATTACCATTTTTCAAATATATGATCAACTATTTTCATACACATTGTATATTTTGCATATATATAGTTTTTTGTATACATGAGAAACATTTTTATATACATATTTAACATTTTTTAAATGCTTTCTTAACATTTTTCAAATACTTGTATTTTTTTAAATACATGATCAAAAAATTCAGACACATTGTAAATTTGTCGGGTAAATGAGAAACATTTTTCTATATACATTTTAATTTTAAATTCTTGATTAATGTTTGAAAAAAATGTGATCTTGTTTTTGTCATAGATATATCTAGAATATTTGGATGTATAAACAAAAGTATAAAAAATAAAACAAAGAGAGATAACAAAAAGTGAAGGGGAGGGGGGGGTGGGGATCGAGGCTGTGGCCATTCTCCCGCGTGCTGGGCTGGGCAGTACAACGCGCACATCACGCGATGCTGGCCAACACCATGCTATTAGCCAGACATAGGTATGCCTGCATCAGGCTGCAGTGTCCATGACATCTGCCTTTATGTCCATTAAGGCTGAAATCTGTGTAGAGCAACACATGTGCTGCAGATAAAAACAAGATCACTAGTTAAGTGTTACAAAAGTCACTCCCCATGTTCTCGGGTGCTGATAGGTGGTGCACTGCATGTGTGACTATTATTGCAACCTGGGAGTTTTTCCTTTTTTTCATAGATACGTTTTTTCAAAAAGGTTTATCTGTTAAACCTTGTGTCCAAATCCCGAACCATTTTCACCATTAGATTTCTCGCGTCGAGATCTTTGGAACTACATTCCATGTTAATATGTTTTGATGACCCTTTTTTTCAAAACCCAAGAAAACCGAAAAAATGAAAACAAACAAAGAAAACGAAACTGAGAAAAAGCGGCAACCGGACAAAAATGGTTGATTGAAATACTAATATTTACAAATGTTTGAAATGTATCCAATATGTGTTCTTGTGCTAATGGTCCTTTTGCTAGGAATTCTTTTGCTCCGATGTGTTTCATACGTACGTGTCCGCACATTCCAGTGAGTGAGTGATGGACCCATTCATCCAAGTGTAAATATTTACGTAGTTCACTGATTTTTCATAGATTTGGCCACTGACATAGAAGAACACGTAGGCAAGCCGCCCGAAATGAGTCCTCCTAGTAAAATGTAGCACTGATTTTTCTTAGGTTTGGCCAGTTATATACAGTAATTTCTATTGTTAATTTCTTTTTCTGGTTTTATTGCTAGTTTTTCATTGTTAGTTTCTGCAGCGTCCTTTATATTTATGAATAGCAGTCATATGTTTAAAGAAATTCATACCAATTGAAAAAACTTAAACAATTAAAAAATTGTTCATAAAATTTTAAAAAATATATAACATTCCAAAAAAATCAAGACATTTGAAAAATATTCACACATTTCAAAGAAAAAAATTTCAAAATTTTCAAAAATAAATATTAATCTTGTGAAATTTTTAAAATTTTCTTGACATATAAAACTTATTCACCATATATAAAAATATTCACTATGTATTTAAGAAATCTTCAACATGTATTGAAAAATGTGTTAACATATAAAAAATTTCACTATATACTTAAAAAACTATTCACAGTGTATTATACAAACGTTCACCATGTATTTAAAAAATGTTTGACATGCATTTTGAAATGTGAGATTGAAAATTATTCACAACGTATTTTATGAATGTTCATCGTGCATTTGATATATTTTCAAACATGTATTTGGAAGATGTTCAACGTGTTTTTGAAAAACAATGTGTATCTGAAAGATATATAACGTGTATTAGAAAATATTCGGTGTACATTTTAAAAATTGTTATTTTGTATTCACGAAAACAAAAATCATAATAGGAAAATAAGAAATAAACAACAAGAAGAGAAATGATATAACCAATAAACATAAAAGATAAACCGGATTGAACCTTCCCATAACCGGGCAGAACGTTCCAACACTGGCACAAAAAGTTCCCAATGCCATTAAGTGTTACATTGCGCTACTGGGCTTCACAATGCTTGAGGCGAGTGCTATACACCTCATAGTAGGTAATATATAGGACTAGCATGTGCACTTGGACCTCCACCTGCCAGACCTAGATTGCACCTAGGCTAGTCTCCCAACCAGCTCAACCCTCTATGGGCGTCCTTTGTGGGCCTGCTAATTCTATAAATTGCTTATTATTGTGTTATATTTAATATGTTTGTACTTAGTGTAAATACACTAACATTGAATGTACATTGGCCGGCGAAACATCAGTACCAAGCTCGACGCAAAACTTGTGAGTCCATATAAACACAACTATTCACACGTTTTGGTGTGGTCCAAGTGAGATTTAATAATTAGTCCATGCAAAAGTCACTAGCTTCAGGCCGCGAGAGGTATATCTCGCTTAAAGCGACACGGAAGTAGTTGTCGCCTAAATGTCCGTGATTATGGGTAGTCCTTTTTCGTGTTTTAGCTCGCTAGCTTGCTATGTTCGATCGGTCATGGCTGCCCTGCTGTTTTTTTTCTTGTCGATGTTGTTGCGTTCAGACATCGCTAGACTTGTCCTTTTTATCGTGTTTCTTTGTCATTTTCTATTGTTTTTTCTTACAGATCTCTTTGTATCTTCATCGGTTTTTTAGATTTTTTCTGTTTTTCTTTGTTTTTGATCAGTTTTTTCGTTTCTTTCTCATATTTGACTGCATTATTTCTTCTATTTTCTTTCTTGGATTTCAGTTTTTTTTTATTTCTTTCTTTTTTCTCTGGGTTTCTCCTGGTTTTAGTTTGTTGCTTTCTCATTTTCATCTGTTTTATTTCTTTCTGTCTTAGTCTTTACCGTTTTCATTCTTTTGCATTTGATTTCTTCGGGGTTATTTTTCTTGGTCGGTTTGCACTATTTTCAGTCTCTTAGCATTGGTTTCTTCTGTTTTTATTCAAATTTTATCTTTTCTTTCTTTTCTTTGGTTTTCTTTGTTTCTTTCTCGGTTTTCTTTGTTTTGAAAATGCTTAATTAACATTTTTCGAATAGTTGAATAACAATTTTCAAATGCTTGATTAGATTTCTTTAAATACATGATCAACATTTTTTCATACACCCATTATTTGTATCCATTATTCATATAAATGCGAAACATTGTTTATATACACTTGATTTTACAAATACTTGATTAACATTTTTTCAAATATTTAATTAACATTTTTCAAACGCTTGATTACCATTTTAAAATATATGATTGACTATTTTCATACACATTGATGTTTTGTGTATATAGTTTTCTGGATACAAGAGAAACATTTTTTTATACACATTTAACATTTTTTTAAATGCTTGTTTACCATTTTTCAAATACTTGAATAATTTTTTTTAAATACATGATCAAAAAATTTCAGACACATTGTATATATTGTGGGCTAAATGAGAAACATTTTTTTCTATACACATTTAACATTTTTAAATACTTGATGATTTTTTTAATGCAATTTCTGGTCATGTTTTTTTGGAAGAGATATATCTAGTATATATGGAAGTATAAACAAAAGTAGAAAAAAAGGGAGAAAACAAAAAACATGATAGGGGGGGGGGGGGGGGGTTCAGGCGAGGCTGGGCAACGTCGCGCTCTGTGCTGCAGATAAGAGCTAGATCACTAGTTAAGTGTTACCTCTTGTAAAGGTCACTCCCCATCTTCTGGGGTGCTGACGAGTGATGCACTGCATCTGCGACAAATTATTGCAGCCATGGAGTTTTCCCTTTTTTTCATAGATCTGTTTTTCCAAAATGGTTTATCTGTTAAACCTTGCATGCAAATCCCAACAATTTTCGCCATTGGATTTCTCACGCCGAGATCTTCGAAACTACATTCCATGTTAATAGGTTTTGAAGAACTTATGTTTTTACGAAAACCCGAGAAAACCGAAAAAACTAAAACAAAAAATAACGAAACTGAGAAAAAGCGGCAACCAGAAAAAATGGTTGATTGAAATACTAAAATTTACAAATGTTTGATATGTATCCAAGATTTGTTGTTGTGCTAATGGTCTTTTTCCTAGGAATTCATATATATATCAGAAAGAGCGAAAAAGAAAATTACAAATACTCCCTTCATACCAAAATACAAGACACTTCAGTGTCAAAAAATGTCTTATATACTGATGATACTGAGGGAGTAAACTAGCAGGAGAGCGTGACCAAACAATTAGGAGTGCTCACAACCTTTTGCTCCGATGTGCTTCGTACGTACGTACGTGTCCGAACATTCCAGTGTGTGAGTGAGTGAGCGAAAATATTTACGTAGTTCACCAAACAATTAAGTAGCTAGCTAAAAGCTAGGTTTTTAACCGGTGGGCACATCCATCACACAAAGCTGCACGTAGTACCCACGCGGGGGCCGGCGTACGCGGCAGCTGGCCGGCTATAAATCCATCGCCGCCGGCGCACTGCACATCCGATCCGTAACCCCCACCATCCACCGAACGTCACAGCGCGCACCGGTACGTACGCCATGGCGGGTCCTGTCGACGGCGCCGCGAGGAGCGTGGCGGCGGTGGCCGCGCTGCTGCTGCTGCTGCTGCTGGCCGTGCCCGCGGCGGACGCGGCGACCAGCAGCACGGTGGTCGCCGGCATGGTGTTCTGCGACCAGTGCAAGGACGGCGCCCGCGGCCTCTTCGACTACCCGCTCTACGGTACGTAACCCGCCCCGCTCCTACTCACCCACGCACGCCTCCATGGCCGCCCACCTACTAACCAACCCAACATGCAACGCGCATGCGTGTACGTGCATGGCGATCGGATGGGTGCAGGGGCGCGGGTGGCGATCCAGTGCGGCGGCGGCGACACGCCGATCACGGTGCGGGAGTGCAACACCAACTGGTTCGGCGGCTTCTCGGTCCGCATGGAGGGGTCGCCGGACATGAACCGCTGCACGGCACGCGTCGTCCACGCCACCGGCCACTGCTCCGCCGACGCCACCGCCGAGCCGCGCGAGCTCACGCTCGCCTTCCGCATGCTCGGCCTCGCCCTCTACACCGTCCTGCCGCTGCTCTCGCAGCCGGAGCAGCCCATGGACTTCTGCCCCCGCGCCGGCCCCGTGCCCCCGCAGGACCCCGCGGCCGCGGCCGCTACGCCATCGCCGCCCCTGACGGTGGCGCCGGGCCCGGTGTCTTCTCCGGTGCCGATCTTCTGGCGCCGCAGGCCGCGGCTCCTGCCTCCCGTCTGGCGCCGCCCGCCGACGGTGCCGCAGCAGCCAGAGCCGGAGACGCTCCCCTCGCCGCCCGCGCCATCCTCAGGCGAAACGCCGGCCGATGGCTCGGGCTCCGGCTCAAGCTCCGGCTCCGCGTGCGCGTACGACCAGTGGACGTTGCCGGAGCACCGTTGCCACTGGAAGGTGGTGACGCCCAACACGACGGTGGCCATGGCGTTCGGCCCGCTGGCGGCGCAGCGGTACGGGCCGGACATGACGCTGCGGGAGGCGCTCGACGGCCGCGGCGACCCCTACCGCACGCTGCTCCGGGAGGCCACGGCGGCGCTGCTCAACGCCTACTACAACGCGCCGGGGTCGCCCTTCCTCTACCCGACCACCGCCAGCGTCCTCGACCACCTCAACGGCGCGCTCCTCAGCTCCGCCCAGCGCGTGCTCATCGAGGGCGCCCGCTTCCGCCGCGCCAACACCGGCGGCGGGGGGCCTGCCGGCCGGACCAAGCTGCCATGCGACTTCACCCCGTGCGCCGCCACCAACACCACAGCAGGCTGATCGCCGGTCCATTACCTTCCGCCCACACTGCTTCTCTTGGTGACGCCATCAACGTGACGTGATGCATCATTCGATTTCGATCTTAGTTACTAATTGAAGCCGCAAATTGTTCAAATGTTGGAGAGATCAGTGTTTAATGTAATTCGTGATATGAAATTGAATTGTTCCGTCGAGTTTAATCGTGATTGGTCCATTGAGCCTTTTGGTTTGCATCAAAAATTCTTTTGGAGCGGGGGTAAAAGAACTTTGAATATGCTTTCACATTAAGATTATTATTCAGTTGACTGAGATTTAGCCCGGCCAGTTTTAGACGTAGCGAAAGAAGCAAACACGTTTTGGACAGTAGCGACCGGTAGGCACTGTGGTGCCTAGTTCACTATTGGAAACCGGTTTATTTGGTTAGTTTATTATTGATACTTATCTAAATATGCATTTTTTTTATAATCAAACTATTTTCTGAAAATGTGAAAAATTCGAAATTCAAGAAATTTTTTAAACCTGAACAAATTTTGACATAGTGAACAAATATTGAAAAACAAGAGCTACTTTTGGAACTTGAACAAAAATTCAAATTTTCGAACAATTCGGTAAGACTTAAACAACGTTTGATAATGGGAACAATTTTTTAAACTTCAAACAAATTTGAAACCGCACACATTATATGAATCTTTGGACAATTCTCAAAAGCCAGAACATTATTGGAAACACCGATTTTGTTTTACAACAAGAACATTTTTTTCTAATTTTATGAACATTTTCTTCTGGAATGTGAACATATTTTACGAAATCATGATTTTCTTTTTTAATTTTATTTTTTTTATAAAATATACAAAAACTGAAAAAAAAATGTGAACCGAATTGGAAGTTCGAACAATTTGGCGTACTTATAGTAATTTAAACTTCTAACTTTTTAATATATTTTTTGAATTTATGATAAAACAAAAAAACAAAAAAGGAAAACCCAAAAGAAAAGGAGGAATAAGAGAAAAAAAAGAACGGGAAAGAAAATGAAAAACAAAATACATGACGGAAAATGGGGGAAAAGGGTAAAAGATAACAAACCAGGAAAACTGGTTTAGGTAACCTTCCAGAATGTTTCAAAACCGTTTGCTCGCTCAAAGTGGTCCAGCCCATGTCTCGTGGGCCGATTGCTCCGATTCAGCTACGTCACAGTTGTTTGACGCTTATGGGTGGCAAATAGGATGGCGGCCCCTTTCCTGGGCTTTTTAAATCCTTTTATGGTGGGTGTTTTTCAATGGCAAATTTTTTGGTTGAACTAACATATATTTTTCTTCTTTTTTTCTCTGCCCTCTCTTATTTTCAAAGAGCCACAACATGCACATAATTACATAGTGTGATTTATTTTCTCAGTTTCTTCATAATTATGGGTATAATTTCTTTTTCAAGTATTTGCACAGCGCACCACTTATGGCATGTGCAACCATAGTTAAGTTTCTTAGTAAATGACATCGTCAGTCCTATAACTATTCGAAAGGTATCAAATAGGTCCTAAAACTTTCACAAGTCCTAAACGCGCCCGCACCTGCTCATAGGGCCATGTTAGTCGACCGAGGTAGCGTGCATGGAGATTTCCCGTTGCTGAAGCTTGGGTAATTTTCAAATGAGCCCATATATAAGTTGTTTATTGTCCACCGCCGGCCCTCTCTACCTGAGCACTGCAATTCATTTTGTACCACATTTAACATTACAGTTAAAAATATTTGAGCACTGCAATTCATTTTGTACCAGCTTTAACATTACAATTCAAAAGGCTTCAAAAGCTGGCAGATTAAATGATCACATCATTTGGGAACATGACCTTAGCATGCCATATCACATTGTCAACATGAGAACAGTTTTGTTCGCAACAACCTATCCAAAACAAAGCAACATCATCACTTTACAATCTACTAATTGATTTTCCTTGGAACCACATTTTCGTAAGCCCTTGTTGTCGTACATGGGGAACTCTCTCCATCCTAGAGGCTGGATATTTCTCTCCATCCAAATTCTCCGTATCTGCATACCCGACAGCCACCTATCTTGAAGCTGATAAACGGGCCCCACCAGCTCGGCGGCCTTCATGGAAATTTGAGTCACCGACACTCCTCCTATTCCCACGGAAGTGCATAGGAAAGCGGGGGCTACCCGGCCACCGGTGCGTAGGACCAGTCTCGCTCCCATTCTCCTTCTCAGGTGGTGTCATAAGCTTGAAGTACAGGAGTTTGGCCGAGGCCGGACAACAGCACCCCCGCAGGCCAAAATCATTCTGTCCTAATGACGTGTCACAATCTCAAAGAAATACCTCCAAAGACAAAAATGGGGGACTAGCCCGAGGAAACACTCACAGAGAGTTATGGAGCAGGCCAGACGCAGCACCCCATTCGGAGTTAGATGATAGAGCTGCAGCCCGTAGTAAGTCAAAAGACCCTGGGTGAAGGCGTTCAGAGGAAGACGCATGTCGCGCAGATAAAAGCCGTGTGTACCACCAAGTTCCAAGGGAGAGGATTTGGGCCATCAACATTGTTTTGAGTTGCGGTAAGCCAATGGCACCATTTACAATCCATCAGCCACCCTTTGCACGACCAACCCTCCATCCGCTCCTTAGTAATCGAGAACGGGTTCCAATCTCAAGACAACATGGGAGCGGCCGACTCAGGTGGAGGTGGCGGCGGCCCCACGGCTTGTCCCGGAGCGTGCACTAGTCTTGCTCAACATAGGGTCCATGGCACGTCTCTCCTCATCTGGCGGCGTATGCTAAAGCTTAGGAGGATCAAGGAAGAGGATGCATGGTGATTGAGACCATCCTTTCCATGCCATCTCACATTCTGAAGAAGTAGATCCCCACTACTAACAATTCTCTCTACATGCACCCTTCCCACATCAGCATCGTGCCAAGTCAGCTTTCAGTTCGCAAACACCAGCCAGTCGGTCTCTCTCTCTCTCTCTCTTCGACAGCCAGTCAGTCTATCCTCTCTCTCTCTCTCTTTCCCTCCCTCTCTCTCTCTGTCTCTCTCAAGCAATCCATCTCTTTCTCACGGGAAGAAAAAATCCCTTTACCCACAGCCACGGACGACGGTGCAAATCCACTCCTCTTCCCTCAAGGAAGAAGAACTAAAATTACCCTACCTCATGGCCAGCCCAGCGAATCCGCTCCTCCCACATGGCCGTCGGTCAGTGATAGGAGCCAATATCAGTGTGAAGCCCACTCATCCCACACAGACGATCCCAACCTTTAACGCCTCCATGAGCACTGGGATGTGGTCCCATTGCTGCTCACCATAGGTTGTCGAGGAGCCGATCCACCCACACGGCTGCTGGTATGGTTTATCCTTGGGCGCAGCGATTTAGGCCGGGCACTGTTCCATTGCTCACCACCCAGGTCATTGTGGAGCAATACCAATCAGATTGAGCGCACCCCATTCCTCTGCTCGGGTATCTAGGTGCGATTGGGACAAGAGCTGCCTGCCGATGAGTCATCAGCCACCCATAATTTTAGGTCGTCGAGCTCTATGCACCGTTGCTCTGCTCCACAGCCATCGTGGATGGTGAGGAGCACTATTCAGTAACAACGTCTTCCCCAGGACCCGACGTTCAGGTTTGTGAGCACCGCCACATTTACTTCACTACTAAGGACTAAACATCTAGAGTTGGATGGCATGTAATACAGTTGTTATTTAGTAATCTTTCATTTGCTTACGCTAACCACACAGCCCACTCCCTACAGCCCAATGCACTGAATAGCCCACATTGTTTATCTTCTTTGTTAACATCTATGGCCGCAGAATAAATGCTACTCCTACAAAGCAAAGAAACCCTGCTGCAGGTTATTGATACGTCTCCAACGTATCTATAATTTATGAAGTATTCATGTCATGTTTACAAATATTTTATATGATTTTGGTATGATTTGATTAGAACTAACCCGGACTGACGCTATTTTCAGCAGAACTACAGTGGTGTCATTTTTTGTGCAGAAATAAAAGTTCTCGGAATGGGCTAAAAATTTATGGTGATTTTTTGTGGACCAAAAGAGACCCTCGAAGCGTTGAGGAAGGACCAGAAGCTTCACGAGGAAGCCACAAGCTTTCACGAGGAAGCGCGGAGCCGGCTTGTGGGCCCCTTTGGCACCGCCTTGATGTGAGACCGACGCCAAAAATTCTTATAAATGCCAGAAACCCCGAATAGAAACCTAGATGAGAAGTTCCTCTACCGCAAGCCTCTGTACCCACAAAAAATCAATCTAGGCCCTCTCCGGCACCCTGCCGGAGGGGGCCATCATCACTGCAGGCCATGGAGGAGGAAGCCAAGGGGGTAGACTCTCTACCCCTCTCTCTTGGTGGCGCCGGAGTGCTGCTGGGGGAATCATCGCCGCAGTGATCGTCTTCATCAACACCACCGTCTTCATCACCTCCCTCATCTCTTTTCAGCGGTCCACTCTTCCGCACCCCGCTGTAATCCCCTACTTGAACATGGTGCTTTATGCCACATATTATGATCCAATGATGTGTTTCCATCCTGTGATGTTTTGAGTATATTTCTTTTGTCTTTTGGGTTGATTAATGATCTAGATTGGTTTGAGTTGTATGTTTTATTTTGGTGTTGTCCTATCGTGCCTTCTGTGCCACGAACACGTGAAGGATTCTCAATGTAGGGTGTTACAATACGTTCATGATTCGCTTATGGTGGGTTGCTACAGTGAGAGAAGCTTAAACCAGAGTAAGGGGGTTGTTGCATATGGGAGTAAAGAGGACTTGATATTTAATGCTATGGTTGGGTTTACCTTAATGATTTCTAGCAGTTGTGGATGCTTGCTAGAGGTCCAATCATAAGTTCATATGGTCCAAGTACGGAATGTATGATAGCTCATGCCTCTCCCTCATATAGAATTACAATAATGATTACTGATCTTGTTAACAATTGCCTAGGATAATTTCGCACACTGATCCATCATTATTCCACACTCGCTTTTTGTAAAATATTGTGATATATTCTAACTTTATGATAACATCACCTATTTTTATATTTTAGTTCTCCAATATCATGCAAAGCTATCCTCTTCATACCCCCAACGTAGTTCGATTTCTCGTTTCTAGATGGAAGCAAACATTCGGTGTACGTAGAGTCGTATCAGTGGCAGATAGGACTTGAGAGAATATTGATCTTACCTTTAGCTCCTTGTGGGTTCGACACTCCATACTTATCACTTCCACCTTTGGAAATTGCTACAATGATTCCTTGCAGTTGGGGATTATCAGTCATTGATGAATGATGATTCACTTCCTCTCCGCATGATCTCCACAAGAAACTGATGGATTCCCATTTATATTCGGTGCTACACCTGAACTCATTTTATTCCCATAGTCCTCCATACCACTGGTAAGAAACTCCCTCCCTTGTCCTCCTCGACATTCCCTATGACATTTAGATATATTATAACTGAGCATCTTTCCAACCCTCTCAGGCTATTAGCATTTCCAGCCTTTGGATCATCACTTTGGGACGTTTTTGCCCGTCAGATTTATTGTTAGTCCCGCCTGAAATCATTGTGTTCGCTAAGACCGAGCGTTTTCGTGCTGGATCGCTGCTCCGGTGACTATTTTGGACGCCTGGTGAATCACAATTGTGGGCTTCCTCAGGTACCAGACAAATTGGACGCCCCAACCCCCATCTTGGTTGTTCTTCCCTGTTGCATACCCAGATGCCTTGGATTTATGGCTCGTATAGGTAAATATTGTTGACATCTATTGTGAATTCTCAATTTTGTGTGATTGATTAATATCTGAAATTAACTGCTATTGCTGGCACTTTGTATGCTTGATTAATTTTGCCTCATGGCATACACTGGTTGAATAAAAAATTCCTTAGGTGTTGGACTATCTGGACACCCGGGTAGTCATCTTGGTTGTTCTACCATAAAGACCTTGAAACTATAGTGATAAACATTGATCTATTTCTATATTGATGCATGGGTCGGAAGAGGATTGGACACATGATCAGATGAATACAGGTAACACTGAGATATATCTATATGATTATTGATCTTCTGTGCTAATGTTTTTAGGAAAATGGCACATGATCTGCCTGTTCATTTAATGAGATAGGAGTTTCATGAAGAGGCTAAATTCAATTGAGAGCCAAGCAAAAGATCAAAAGCCAGAAAACAGAGAAGAAACACAAATAGAAATCCTCAAAGCTGACTAATCATGTCTAATGGGTACAAGACCTGGCTCGAGGGGCTATTTTTGCTCAAGAATGCCCTCCACAAACTTTATAAGAAGAAGCTGAACATCGTCACTTGTTCGGTCCATGATCCGATCTTTGGAGATGTAAACCTTGTAAAAAAAATTGCCTATTTTTTTCCAAATGTGCTAAAAGTTGTAGACGACCATCACCAGATCGTCCTTATAGGATATCTTCGTTGCAAAAGTCTTGGCTTGATAATGTCTTCAAGATAAACTTTTGTTCTCAAGTTTACAGGTAAATGCCCATTGTACTTCCATATTTTAATGTAATTACACCTGACGAGGTTAATTAAGACATGGCTTCTGCAACTATTTGATCAAAGGCACTGATAGGAGTTTGGGCTTATTTGCTTGGAGTTTTTCTGTTATTATTATCTGATGCAAGATTTTTTGCTCACATATGTAGGGCCTTTCCTGATCTTTTATTAAATTAATTGATCATTGACAATATTTTACCTCACAGCGTGTTTGGTTCGGGGGAATTAGAGATGGGGAATGGGAGTTGAGGGGTGAGGAGATTAAAAGTCCACTGTTTGATTAGAGGGAATGAGAGTTTAAGCGTGAAGGGGAATGAAAGTTGAGGATGCCAATTTCCACCGATTCTTTCCAGGGGATACCCTGTTAATTCGTGAGAAGAGTTTTTTTCATGCCAATTCCCATCATATACCACGGGAATGGGAGTAAAAATCTGCTTCCTATGCCTAATCCCTCCGTAAACATCCTTGTGCAAATTCCCCTTCCCCTGTCCGAGTGTTTACCAAACATGCTGTCAAGGTGGGCCATTTTCCAATAGGACAAACTGCGTGGCTTGAAACTTAAAGCTACGACATTGGTGAGTCAGGCCGGATGTGTTTACTTAATTAATAAGTAAAAATATCACTTTCATTATTTTTATTTTCCCCTCGGGAGATGGTATTGGAGAAATATCATGTTCAATTGTATTTGTTAGATACAAGGAAAATACATATGTTACTCTTGCCTTCCTAAGTTAATTTTACTCCACAAAAGGAAAGTTATTCTCACAATTATTGTTTGTAAGAACTATCTGTAGCAAGCTGATTATTTCTTTATGTGTACAAATATAGTACTACTAGATTTGCTATACCATTATAAGAGCTAGTAAATTTAATAGTGTATTACTATTCATGCCAGACATTAACAAGTGGATTAAAATGTATGGGCTACATTGGTGGATTAAAGTTGATGGTATGCTTGCTTCATGACTAATAGTGAATGGGTCCTCTCTCTCTCTCCATTATCTTCTTTTTTGTAAAGAAATTGTGCATGAACAGTAAAATGAGTGATCCATTGATGATGATGAACAGTACATATATATTTCCTAAAAGGACGCATCACACAGCCGCGATGGTTTACAAGAGACATGATTAAAGGACGCGTCAGTTAGGATAGAGCGAGAGAACGGGCACATCCCCTCGGTGAGAAAACCGCACATGCATGTCGGTTTGGAAAAGCTGGGACTTCCCTTTAATTAAACTAATTAACTAAATCTTAACACTCCCCCTAATCCCTACTTTCATTATTCTTGTAAACATCATCATCACCATCAGTCTCCTCCCAAAACCCAGTAGGAAAAATATGAGGAGATATGTACAATATGTCATCAAAAACTCCTTCCAAAAACCCAGTGAGAAAATAAGGAGAAACTGGCAGATCACAATGCATGTATTACTATTGCCTCATTAAAAACCTTTCATAAGAAACCATTCAGGAAAAACTTATAAAGGAAAAGAGTGCAATATCAAAGATCCGAGGATCACAAACAGATTATCATTCAGGGATACACTCCCCCTGAACTTTGCAAGTCCCGAAGTCCTTTCATACCAATTCCATTGATGTACTTCTCAAATAAAGAACTTGGTAATGACTTTGTAAACAAATCTGCAAGATTATCACATGACTTCGTTTGCAAAATATTTATCTCCCCAGTTTCCTGTAACTCATGGGGACATAATAATTTAGGAGAAATATGCTTTATAATATTGCTCCTTATATAACCTGTCTGCATCTGTGTAATACATGCAGCATTATCTTCATAGATAATAGTGGGTGATTCCAATGATTTTGGGAACTTTCTATCCGTTATGTTGTGTCCAACAGAACCATCAATAACTTTTCTCATCATCCCAATACCAGGATGACCCAGGCAACCATGCCAAATCTTGAACTTATCAAGATTCTGAAAAACTATCTTGTACGCCATACGCGTCTCTGGTTTAATGTATGTATAATATAACCCAAAAGATAGAGAAGGCAAATTCTCAAGGATTTCCTTTCGAAATCCCTTTTGCTGAGTTATGAGTAGGCATTCAGCCCCACTCTCTTCTTTAGTTTCCACATGGAAACCATTTTTGTGGATATCCTTGAAACTCAGCAAGGTACGAGTAGAATCTGGATACAGTAGAGCATCCTGGATTATCAATTTAGTACCCATAGGGAGTATAATTGTGGCTTGACCAGAACCAATAATTACGGTGTCTCGACCAGCAATTGTCATGACACTTCCATTACCCTTCTTGAGTGTTTGGAAATACTTCATCTCCCTAAGTATTGTGTTAGTAGATGCACTATCCACTAAACACATTTCCTCCTCCATTGTATTATTCCTTGAAGTTTGTTCCGATTATCTCCGGCGATTTTTTGTGTGGCGGCGTAGTTGCTCTCGATGGAGAGACTACCAGTGCCGATAACGTGTAAAGATGTTGGGAACGTAGTAATTTCAAAAAATTTCCTATGCACACGCAAGATCATGGTGATGCATAGCAACGAGAGGGGAGAGTGTTGTCCACGTACCCTCGTAGACCGAAAGCGGAAGCGTTAGCACAACGCGGTTGATGTAGTCGTACGTCTTCATGATCCGACCGATCCAAGTACCGAACGTACGGCACCTCCGAGTTCAGCACACGTTCAGCTCGATGACATCCCGCGAACTCCGATCCAGCAGAGCTTCACGGGAGAGTTCCGTCAGCACGACGGCGTGATGATGGTGATGATGTTGTTACCAACGCAGGGCTTCGCCTAAGCACCGCTACGATATGACCGAGGTGGAATATGGTGGAAGGGGGGCACCGCACACGGCTGGGAGAGATCAACAGATCAACTTGTGTGTCTAGAGGTGCCCCCTGCCCCCGTATATAAAGGAGCAAGGGGGGAGAGGCGGCCGGCCAAGGAGGGCGCGCCAAGGGGGAGTCCTACTCCCACCGGGAGTAGGACTCCTCCTTTCCTTGTTGGAGTAGGAGAAGGGAAGGAAGGGAGAGAGGAGGAGAAGGAAAAAGGGGGCGCCACCCCCTCCTTGTCCAATTCGGACTAGAGGGGGAGGGGGCGCGAGGCTGCCCTGGCCGCCCTTCCTCTTCTCCCACTAAAGCCCATTAGGCCCAATATACTCCCTGGGGGGTTCCGGTAACCCCCGGTACTCCGGTAAATGGCCGAAACCTCCCGAAACACTTACGGTGTCCGAACATAGTCATCCAATATATCAATCTTTACTCTCGACCATTTTGAGACTCCTCGTCATGTCCGTGATCATATCCAGGACTCCGAACTACCTTCGGTACATCAAAACACAAAAACTCACAATACCGATCGTCACCAAACTTTAAGCGTGCGGACCCTACGGTTTCGAGAACTATGTAGACATGACCGAGACACGTCTCTGGTCAATAACCAATAGCGGAACCTGGATGCTCATATTGGTTCCCACATATTCTACGAAGATCTTTATCGGTCAAACCGCATAACAACATACGTTGTTCCCTTTGTCATCGGTATGTTACTTGCCCGAGATTCGATCGTCGGTATCTCAATACCTAGTTCCCTTTGTCATCGGTATGTTACTTGCCCGAGATTCGATCGTCGGTATCTCAATACCTAGTTCAATCTCGTTACCGGCAAGTCTCTTTACTCGTTATGTAATGCATCATCCCGCAACTAACTCATTAGTCACATTGCTTGCAAGGCTTATAATGATGTGCATTACCGAGAGGGCCCAGAGATACCTCTCCGACAATCGGAGTGACAAATCCTAATCTTGAAATACGCCAACTCAGCAAGTACCTTCGGAGACACCTGTAGAGCACCTTTATAATCACCCAGTTACAATGTGACGTTTGGTAGCACACAAAGTGTTCCTCCGGTAAATGGGAGTTGCATAATCTCATAGTCATAGGTACATGTATAAGTCATGAAGAAAGCAATAGCAACATACTAAACGATCAAGTGCTAGGCTAACGGAATGGGTCAAGACAATCACATCATTCTCCTAATGATGTGATCCCGTTAATCAAATGACAACTCATGTCTATGGTTAGGAAACTCAACCATCTTTGATCAACGAGCTAGTCAAGTAGAGGCATACTAGTGACACTATGTTTGTCTATGTATTCACACATGTATTATGTTTCCGGTTCATACAATTCTAGCATGAATAATAATAATTTATCATGATATGAGGAAACAAAAAATAACTTTATTATTGCCTCTAGGGCATATTTCCTTCAGTCTCCCACTTGCACTAGAGTCAATAATCCAGATTACACAGTAATGATTCTAACACCCATGGAGTCTTGGTGCTGATCATGTTTTGCTCGTGGAAGAGGCTTAGTCAACGGGTCCGCAACATTCAGATCCGTATGTATCTTGCAAATTTCTATGTCTCCCACCTGGACTTGGTGCTGGATCAAATTGAAGCGTCTCTTGATGTGCTTGGTTCTTTTGTGAAATCTGGATTCCTTTGCCAAGGCAATTGCACCAGTATTGTCACAAAAGATTTTCATTGGACCCGATGCACTAGGTATGACACCTAGACCGGATATGAACTCCTTCATCCAGACTCCTTCATTTGCTGCTTCCGAAGCAGCTATGCACTCCGCTTCACACGTAGATCCCGCCACGACGTTTTGTTTAGAACTGCACCAACTGACAGCTCCACCGTTCAATATAAACACGTATCCGGTTTGCGATTTAGAATCGTTCGGATCAGTGTCAAAACTTGCATCGACGTAACCATTTACGACGAGCTCTTTGTCACCTCCATAAACGAGAAACATATCCTTAGTCCTTTTCAGGTATTTCAGGATGTTCTTGACCACTGTCCAGTGATCCACTCCTGATTACTTTGGTACCTCCCTGCTAAACTAATAGCAAGGCACACATCATGTCTGGTACACAACATTGCATACATGATAGAGCCTATGGCTGAAGCATAGGGAACATCTTTCATTTTCTCTCTATTTTCTGCACTGGTCGGGCATTGAGTCTGACTCAACTTCACACCTTGTAACACAGGCAAGAACCCTTTCTTTGCTTGATCCATTTTGAACTTCTACAAAACTTTGTCAAGGTATGTGCTTTGTGAAAGTCCTATCAAGCGTCTTGATCTATATCTATAGATCTTGATGCCCAATATGTAAGCAGCTTCACCGAGGTCTTTCATTGAAAAATTCTTAAGTATCCTTTTATGCTATCCAGAAATTCTATATCATTTCCAATCAACAATATGTCGTCCACATATAATATTAGAAATGCTACAGAGCTCCCACTCACTTTCTTGTAAATACAGGCTTGTCCAAAAGTCTGTATAAAACCATATGCTTTGATCACACTATCAAAACATTTATTCCAACTCCGAGAGGCTTGCACCAGTCCATAAATGGATCGCTGGAGCTTGCACACTTTGTTAGCTCCTTTTGGATCGACAAAACCTTTCGGTTGCATCATATACAACTCTTCTTCCAGAAATCCATTCAGGAATGCAGTTTTGACATCCATTTGCCAAATTTCATAATAATAAAATGCGGCAATTGCTAACATGATTCGGACAGACTTAAGCATCGCTACGGGTGAGAAAGTCTCATCGTAGTCAACTCCTTGAACTTGTCGAAAACCTTTTGCAACAAGTCGAGCTTGGTAGACAGTAACATTACCGTCAGTGTCAGTCTTCTTCTTGAAGATCCATTTATTCTCAATGGCTTGCCGATCGTCTGGCAAGTCAACCAAAGTCCACACTTTGTTCTCATACATGGATCCCATCTCAGATTTCATGGCCTCAAGCCATTTTGCGGAATCTGGGCTCACCATCGGTTCTTCATAGTTCGTAGGTTCGCCTTGGTCAAGTAACATGACCTCCAGAATAAGATTACCGTACCACTCTGGTGCGGATCTTACTTTGGTTGACCTACGAGGTTTAGTAGTAACTTGATCTGAAGTTTCATGATCAACATCATTAGCTTCCTCACTAATTGGTGTAGGTGTCACAGGAACCGGTTTCTGTGATGAACTACTTTCCAATAAGGGAGCAGGTACAGTTACATCATCAAGTTCTACTTTCCTCCCACTCACTTCTTTCGAGAGAAACTCCTTCTCTACAAAGGATCCATTCTTAGCAACGAATGTTTTGCCTTCGGATCTGTGATAGAAGGTGTACCCAACAGTTTCCTTTGGGTATCCTATGAAGACACATTTCTCCGATTTGGGTTCGAGCTTATCAGATTGAAGCTTTTTCACATAAGCATCGCAGCCCCAAACTTTAAGAAACGACAACTTTGGTTTCTTGCCAAACCACAGTTCATAAGGCGTCGTCTCAACGGATTTCGATGGTGCCCTATTTAACGTGAATGCAGCCGTCTCTAAAGCATAACCCCAAAACGATAGCGGTAAATCAGTAAGAGACATCATAGATCGCACCATATCTAGTAAAGTACGATTACGACGTTCGGACACACCATTGCGCTGTGGTGTTCCGGGTGGCGTGAGTTGCGAAACTATTCCACATTGTTTCAAATGTAGAGCAAACTCGTAACTCAAATATTCTCTTCCACGATCAGATCGTAGAAACTTTATTTTCTTGTTACGATGATTTTCCACTTCACTCTGAAATTCTTTGAACTTTTCAAATGTTTCAGACTTATGTTTCATGAAGTAGATATACCCATATCTGCTCAAATCATCTGTGAAGGTGAGAAAATAGCGATACCCACCGCGAGCCTCAATATCCATGGGACCACATACATCAGTATGTATGATCTCCAACAAATCTGTTGCTCGCTCCATTGTTCTGGAGAACGGCGTTTTAGTCATCTTGCCCATAAGGCATGGTTCGCAAGTACCAAGTGATTCATAATCAAGTGATTCCAAAAGTCCATCAGTATGGAGTTTCTTCATGCGCTTTACACCAATATGACCCAAACGGCAGTGCCACAAATAAGTTGCACTATCATTATCAACTCTGCATCTTTTGGCTTCAACATTATGAATATGTGTATCACTACTATCGAGATTCAACAAAAATAGACCACTCTTCAAGGGTGCATGACCATAAAAGATATTACTCATATAAATAGAACAACCATTATTCTCAGATTTAAATGAATAACCGTCTCGCATCAAACAAGATCCAGATATAATGTTCATGCTCAACGCTGGCACCAAATAACAATTATTTAGGTCTAAAACTAATCCCGAAGGTAGATGTAGAGGTAGCGTGCTGACGGCGATCACATCAACTTTGGAACCATTTCCCACGCGCATCGTCACCTCGTCCTTAGCTAGTCTTCGCTTAATCCGTATTCCCTGTTTCGAGTTGCAAATATTAGCAACAGAACCAGTATCAAATACCCAGGTGCTACTGCGAGCTCTAGTAAGGTACACATCAATAACATGTATATCACATATACCTTTGTTCACCTTGCCATCCTTTTTATCCGCCAAATACTTAGGGCAGTTCCGCTTCCAGTGACCAGTCTGCTTGCAGTAGAAGCACTCAGTCTCAGGCTTAGGTCCAGACTTGGGTTTCTTCTCTTGAGCAGCAACTTGTTTGCCGTTCTTCTTGAAGTTCCCCTTCTTCTTTCCTTTACCCTTTTTCTTGAAACTGGTGGTCTTGTTGACCATCAACACTTGATGCTCCTTCTTGATTTCTACCTCCGCAGCCTTTAGCATTGCGAAGAGCTCGGGAATTGTCTTATCCATCCCTTGCATATTATAGTTCATCACAAAGCTCTTGTAGCTTGGTGGCAGTGATTGGAGAATTCTGTCAATGACACTATCATCCAGAAGATTAACTCCCAGTTGAATCAAGTGATTGTTATACCCAAACATTTTGAGTATATGTTCACTGACAGAACTGTTCTCCTCCATCTTGCAGCTATAGAACTTATTGGAGACTTCATATCTCTCAATCCGGGCATTTGCTTGAAATATTAACTTAAACTCCTGGAACATCTCATATGCTCCATGACGTTCGAACCGTCGTTGAAGTCCCAGTTCTAAGCCGTAAAGCATGGCACACTGAACTATCGAGTAGTCATCATCTTTGCTCCGCCAGACGTTCTTAACGTGGTCAGTTGCATCTGCAGCAGGCCTGGCACCCAGTGGTGCTTCCAGGACGTAATTCTTCTGTGCAGCAATTGAAGGAAATATGTCCTAGAGGCAACAATAAAAGTTATTATTTATTCCCTTATTTCATGATAAATGTTTATTATTCATGCTAGAATTGTATTAACCGGAAACTTGATACATGTGTGAATACATAGACAAAATAGAGTGTCACTAGTATGCTCTACTTGACTAGCTCGTTGAATCAAAGATGGTTAAGTTTCCCAGCCATAGACATGAGTTGTCATTTGATTAACGGGATCACATCATTAGAGAATGATGTGATTGACTTGACCCATTCCGTTAGCTTAGCACTTGATCGTTTAGTATGTTGCTATTGCTTTCTTCATGACTTATACATGTTCCTATGACTATGAGATTATGCAACTCCCGTTTATCGCAGGAACACTTTGTGTGCCACCAAACGTCACAACGTAACTGGGTAATTATAAAGGTGCTCTACACGTGTCTCCCAAGGTACTTGTTGAGTTGGCATATTTCGAGATTAGGATTTGTCACTCCGATTGTCGGAGAGGTATCTCTGGGCCCTCTCGGTAATGCACATCATTATAAGCCTTGCAAGCAATGTGACTAATGAGTTAGTTGCGGGATGATGCATTACGTAACGACTAAAGAGGCCTGCCGGTAACGAGATTGAACTAGGTATTGAGATACCGACGATCGAATCTCGGGCAAGTAACATACCGATGACAAAGGGAACAACGTATGTTGTTATGCGGTTTGACCGATAAAGATCTTCGTAGAATATGTAGGAGCCAATATGAGCATCCAGGTTCCGCTATTGGTTATTGACCGGAGACGTGTCTCGGTCATGTCTACATAGTTCTCGAACCCGTAGGGTTCGCACGCTTAAAGTTCGGTGACGATCGGTATTATGAGTTTTTTGTTTTGATGAACCAAAGGTAGTTAGGAGTCCCGGATGTGATAACGGACATGACGAGGAGTCTCGAAATGGTCGAGACATAAAGATCAATATAATTGACGGCTATATTCGGACACTGGAAGTGTTCCGGGTGATTTCCGAGAAAACCGGAGTGCCGGAGGGGTTACCGGAACCCCCCGGGGAAGTATTGGGCCTTGATGGGCCCTAGTGGAGAGTGAGAGGGGCCGGCCAGGGCAGGCCGCGCGCCCCCTCCCCTTGAGTCCGAATAGGACAAGGCAAGGGGGGGCGGCGCCCCCCTTGCCTTTCCCCTCTCCCACTCCTTCCTTCCCCCTCCTAGTGGGACTAGGAAAGAGGAGTCCTACTCCAACTAGGAGGAGGACTCCTCCTCCTGGCGCACCCTATAGGACCGGCCGGCCTCCCCCCTTGCTCCTTTATATACGGGGGCAGGGGCACCTCTAGAGATAACAATTGATCTCTTGATCTCTTAACCGTGTGCGGTGCCCCCCTCCACCATATTCCACCTCGATCATATCGTAGCGGTGCTTAGGCGAAGCCCTGCATTGGTAGAAACATCATCACCGTCATCACGCCATTGTGTTGACGGAACTCTCCCGTGAAGCTCTGCTGGATCGGAGTTCGTGGGACGTCATCGATCTGAACGTGTGCTGAAATCGGAGGTGCCGTACGTTCGGTACTTGGATCGATCGGATCGTGAAGACGTACGACTATATCAACCGCATTGTGCTAATGCTTCCGCTTTCGGTCTACGAGGGTACGTGGACAACACTCCCCCCTCTCGTTGCTATGCATCACCATGATCTTGTGTGTGCGTACGATTTTTTTTTAAATTACTACGTTCCCCAAAAGTGGTATCAGAGCCAGGTTTATGCGTAGATGTTATATGCATGAGTAGAACACAAGTGAGTTGTGGGTGATACAAGTCATACTGCTTACTAGCATGTCATACTTTGGTTCGGCGGTATTGTTGGATGAAGCGGCCCGGACCGACATTACGCATACGCTTGCGCGAGACTGGTTCTGCCGACGTGCTTCGCACACAGGTGGCTGGCGGGTGTCAGTTTCTCCAACTTTAGTTGAATCGAGTGTGGCTACGCCCGGTCCTTGTGAATGTTAAAACAGCACTAACTTGATGAAATATTGTTGTGGTTTTGATGCGTAGGTAAGAACGGTTCTTGCTCAGCCCGTAGCAGCCACGTAAAATTTGCAACAACAAAGTAGAGGTCGTCTAACTTGTTTTTGTAGGGCATGTTGTGATGTGATATAGTCAAGACATGATGCTATATTTTATTGTATGAGATGATCATGTTTTGTAACCGAGTTATCGGCAACTGGCAGGAGCCATGTGGTTGTCGCTTTATTGTATGCAATGCAATCACCCTGTCATTGCTTTACTTTATCACTAAGCGATAGTGATAGTCATAGAAGCAATAGTTGGCGAGACGACAACGATGCTACGATGGAGATCAAGGTGTCATGCCGGTGACGATGGTGATCATGACTGTGCTTCGGAGATAGAGATCACAAGCACAAGATGATGATGGCCATATCATATCACTTATATTGATTGCATGTGATGTTTATCTTTTATGCATCTTATTTTGCTTAGATCGACGGTAGCATTATAAGATGACCTCTCACTAAATTTCAAGATAAAACTGTTCTCCCTGAGTATGCACCATTGCCAAAGTTCATCTTGCCAAGACACCACGTGATGATCGGGTGTCATAAGCTCTACGTCCATCTACAACAGGTGCAAGCCAGTTTTGCACACGTAGAATACTCAGGTTAAACTTGACGAGCCTAGCATATGCAGATATGGCCTCGGAACACAGAGACCAAAAGGCCGAGCGTGAATCATATAGTAGATATGATCAACATAGTGATGTTCACCATTGAAAACTACTCCATCTCACGTGATGATCGGACATGGTTTAGTTGATTTGGATCACGTGATCACTTAGATGATTAGAGGGATGTCTATCTAAGTGGGAGTTCTTAAGTAATATGATTAATTGAACTTTAATTTATCATGAACTTAGTCCTGGTAGTATTAGCATATCTATGTTGTAGATCAATAGCTCGCGATGTAGCTCCCCGTTTATTTTTTATATGTTCCTAGAGAAATATGAGTTGAAAGATGATAGTAGCAATGATGCGGACTTGGTCCGTGATCTGAGGATTTTCCTCATTGCTGCACACAAGAATTATGTCCTTGATGCACCGCTAGGTGAGAGACCTATTGCAGGAGCAGATGCAGACGTTATGAACGTTTTGATAAAAGCTCGGTATGATGACTACTTGATAGTTTAGTGCATCATGCTTTACGGCTTAAAACCGGGACTTCAAAAATGTTTTGAACGTCCTGGAGCATATAAGATGTTCCAAGAGTTGAAATTAGTATTTCAGACTCATGCCCGTGTCAAGAGGTATGAGACCTCTGACAGTACTTTGCCTACAAGATGGAGGAGAATAGCTCAACCAGTGAGCATGTGCTCAGATTGTCTGGGTACTACAATTGCTTGAAATCAAGTGGGAGTTAATCTTCCAGATAAGATAGTAATTGACAAAGTTCTCTAGTCACTATCACGAAGTTACTAGAACTTCGTGATGAACTATAATATGCAAGGGATGACGAAAATAATTCCCAAGCTCTTCGCAATGCTAAAATCGGCGAAGGTAGAGACAAGACCACTAGTTTCAAGAAAAAGGGCAAAGGGAAGAAGGGGAACTTCAAGAAGAACGACAAGACCACTAGTGTTTATAGCAACTCCTCGATATTTGATACTGGTTCAGTTGCTAAAAGTAGTAACTCGAGATGGGAGTTGTAGAATGAACAGAAACTAGTTAAGGGTGAAGTGATGATGTGTGTTGGATGTAGTTCCAAGATTGATATGATCATCATCGCACACTCCCTATACTTTCGGGATTAGTGTTGAACCTAAATAAATGTTATTTGGTGTTTGCGTTGAGCATGAATATGATTTGATCATGTTTATTGCAATATGGTTATTCATTTAAGTTAGAGAATAATTGTTGTTCTGTTTACATGAATAAAACCTTCTATGGTCATACACCCAATAAAAATGGTTTGTTGGATCTCGATCGTAGTGATACACATATTCATAATATTGAAGCCAAAAGATGCAAAGTTAATAATGATAGTGCAACTTATTTGTGGCACTGCCGTTTAGGTCATATTGGTGTAAAGCGCATGAAGAAACTCCATGCTGATGGACTTTTGGAATCACTTGATTATGAATCACTTGATGCTTGCGAACCATGCCTCATGGGCAAGATGACTAAGACTCCGTTCTCCGGAACAATGGAGCGAGCCACTCACTTATTGGAAATAATACATACTAATGTATGTGGTCCGATGAGTGTTAAGGCTCGCGGCAAGTATCGTTATTTTCTGACCTTCACAGATGATTTGATCAGATATGGGTATATCTACTTGATGAAACACAAGTCTGAAACATTTGAAAAGTTCAAAGAATTTCAGAGTGAAGTGGAGAATCATCGTAACAAGAAAATAAAAGTTTCTACGATATGATCGCAGAGGTAAAATATTTGAGTTAACGAGTTTGGCCTTCAGTTAAAACAATGTGAAATAGTTTCACTACTCACGTCACCTGGAACACCACAGTGTAATGGTGTGTCCGAACGTCGTAACCGTACTTTATTAGATATGGTGCAATTTATGATGTCTCTTACCGATCTACCACTATCGTTTTGGGGTTATGCATTAGAAATAGCTACATTCACGTTAAATAGGGCACCATCTAAATCCGTGGAGATGACACCGTATGAACTTGTGGTTTGAGAAACCTAAGTTGTAGTTTCTTAAAGTTTGGGACTGCGACGCTTATGTGAAAAAGTTTCAACATGATAAGCTCGAACTCAAATTGGAGAAGTAATCTTCATAGGATACCCAAAAGAAACTATTGGGTACACCTTCTATCACAGATCCGAAGGCAAGATATTCGTTGCTGAGAATGGATCCTTTCTAGAGAAGGAGTTTCTCTCGAAAGAAGTGAGTGGGAGGAAAGTAGAACTTGATGAGGTAATTGTACCTTCTCTCGAATTGGAAAGTAGCTCATCACTGAAATCAGTTCCAGTGATGCCTACACGAATTAGTGAGGAAGTTAATGATGATGATCATGAAACTTTAGATCAAGTTACTACCGAACCTCGTAGGTCAACCAGAGTAAGATCCGCACCAGAGTGGTATGGTAATCCCGTTCTGGAAGTCATGTTACTAGACCATGACGAACCTGCGAACTATGAGGAAGCGATGATGAGCCCAGATTCCGCACAATGGCTTGAGGCCATGAAATCTGAGATAGGATCCATGTATGAAAACAAAGTATGGACTTTGGTGGAATTGCCCGATGATCGGCAAGCCATTGAGAATAAATGGATCTTCAAGAGGAAGACAGACGCTGATAGTAGTGTTACTATCTACAAAGCTCGAATTTTCGCAAAAATGTTTTCGACAAGTTCAAGATGTTGAATACAATGAGATTTTCTCACTTGTATCGATGCTTAAAAGTCTGTCCGAATCATGTTAGCAATTGCCGCATTTTATGAAATTTGGCAAATGGATGTCAAACCTGCATTCCTTCATGGATTTCTTAAAATAAGAGTTGTATATGATCCAACCAGAAGGATTTGTCGATCCTAAATGTGCTAACAAAATGTGCAAAGCTTCAGCGATCCATCTATGGACTGGTGCAAGCATCTCGGAGTTGGAATATACGCTTTGATAAGTTGATCAAAGCATATAGTTTTATACAGACTTACGGTGAAGCCTGTATTTACAAAAGTGAGTGGGAGCACTACAGCCTTTCTGATAAGTATATGTGAATGACATATTTTGATCGGAAAAAATGTAGAATTTTCTGGAAAGCATAAAGGAGTATTTGAAAGGAATTTTTTCAAAGAAAGACCTCGGTGAAGCTGCTTACATATTGAGCATCAAGATCTATAGAGATAGATCAAGACGCTTGATAAATTTTTTCAATGAGTACATACCTTGACAAGATTTTGAAGTAGTTCAAAATGGAACAGTCAAAGAAGGAGTTCTTGCCTATGTTGCTAGGTGTGAAGTTGAGTAAGACTCAAAACCCGACCACGGCAGAAAATAGAAAGAGAATGAAAAGTCATTCCCTATGCCTCAGTCATAGGTTCTATAAAGTATGCTATGCTATGTACCAGATCTATTGTATACCCTGCCCTGAGTTTGGCAAGGGAGTACAATAGTGATCTAGGAGTAGATCACTGGACATTGGTCAAAATTATCCTTAGACGACTAAGAAAATATTTCTAGGTTATGGAGGTGATAAAGAGTTCGTTGGAAAAAGTTACGTCTATGCAAACTTTGACACCGATCTAGATGACTCTGAGTCTCAATTTGGATACATATTGAAAGTGGGAGCATTTAGCTAGAGTAGCTCTGCGCAGAGCATTGTAGACATAGAATATTTGCAAAAATACATACGGCTCTCAATGTGGCAGACCCGTTGACTAAACTTCTCTCACAAGCAAAACATGATCACACCTTAGTACTCTATGGGTGCTAACCACATAGCAATCTGAACTAGATTATTGACTCTAGTAAACCCTTTGGGTATTGGTCACATGACGATGTGAACTATGGGTGTTAATCACATGGTGATGTGAACTATTGGTGTTAAATCACATGGCGATGTGAACTAGATTATTGACTCTAGTGCAAGTGGGAGACTGAATGAAATATGACCTAGAGGCAACAATAAAAGTTATTATTTATTTCCTTATTTCATGATAAATGTTTATTATTCATGCTAGAATTGTATTAACCGAAAACTTGATACATGTGTGAATACATAGACAAAACAGAGTGTCACTAGTATGCCTCTACTTGACTAGCTCGTTGAATCAAAGATGGTTAAGTTTCCTAGCCATAGACATGAGTTGTCATTTGATTAACGGGATCACATCATTAGAGAATGATTTGATTGACTTGACCCATTCCGTTAGCTTGGCATTTGATCATTTAGTATGTTGCTATTATTTTTTCATGACTTATACATGTTCCTACGACTATGAGATTATGCAACTCCCGTTTACCGGAGGAACACTTTCTGTGCTATCAAACGTCACAACGTAACTGGGTGATTATAAAGGTGCTCTATAGGCGTCTCCGAAGGTACTTGTTGAGTTGGCGTATTTCGAGATTAGGATTTGTCACTCCGATTGTCGGAGAGATATCTCTGGGCCCTCTCGGTAATGCACATCACTATAAGCCTTGCAAGCAATGTGACTAATGAGTTAGTTGTGGGATGATGCATTACGTAACGAGTAAAGAGACCTGCCGGTAACGAGATTGAACTAGGTATTGAGATACCGACGATTGAATCTCGGGCAAGTAACATACCAATGACAAAGGGAACAACGTATGTTGTTATGCGGTTTGACCGATAAAGATCTTCGTAGAATATGTAGGAGCCAATATGAGCATCCATGTTCCGCTATTGGTTATTGACCGGAGACGTGTCTCGGTCATGTCTACATAGTTCTCGAACCCGTAGGGTCCGCACGCTTAAAGTTCGGTGACGATCGGTATTATGAGTTTTTTGTTTTGATGTACCGAAGGTAGTTCGGAGTCCCGGATGTGATCACAGACATGACGAGGAGTCTGGAAATGGTCGAGACATAAAGATTGATATATTGGACGGCTATATTCGGACACCGGAAATGTTCCGGGTGATTTCGAAGAAAACCGGAGTGCCGGAGGGGTTACCGGAACCCCCCGGGGAAGTATTGGGCCTTGATGGGCCCTAGTGGAGAGAGCGAGGGGCCGGCCAGGGCAGGCCGTGCGCCCCCTCCCCTTGAGTCTGAATAGGACAAGGGAAGGGGGGCGGCGCCCCCCTTGCCTTTCCCCTCTCCCACTCCTTCCTTCCCCCTCCAAGTGGGACTAGGAAAGAGGAGTCCTACTCCAACTAGGAGGAGGACTCCTCCTCCTGGCGCGCCCTACAGGGCCGGCCGGCCTCCCCCCTTGCTCCTTTATATACGGGGGCATGGGGGCACCTCTAGAGACAACAATTGATCTCTTGAACTCTTAGCCGTGTGCGGTGCCCCCCTCCACCATATTCCACCTCGATCATATCGTAGCGGTGCTTAGACGAAGCCCTGCATCGGTAGCAACATCATCACCGTCATCACACCGTCGTGCTGACGGAACTCTCCCGTGAAGCTCTGCTGGATCGGAGTTCGCGGGACGTCATCGAGTTGAACGTGTGCTGAACTCGGAGGTGCCGTACATTCGGTACTTGGATCGGTCGGATCGTGAAGACGTTCGACTACATCAACCGCGTTGTGCTAACGCTTCCGCTTTCGGTCTACGAGGGTACGTGGACAACACTCTCCCCTCTCGTTGCTATGCATCACCATGATCTTGTGTGTGCGTAGGATTTTTTTTGAAATTACTACGTTCCCCAACAGCAATGAGGATAATCCTCAAGTTACGGACCCAGCCCGTGTAATTGCTACCATCATCTTTCAACTTTGCTTTCTCAAGGAACACATTAAAATTCAACGGAACAACAACACGGGCCATCTATCTATAACAACATAGACAAGCAAAATACTATCAGGTACTAAGTTCATGATAAATTTAAGTTCAATTAATCATATTACTTAAGAACTCCCACTTAGATAGACATCCCTCTAATCATCTAAGTGATCACGTGATCCAAATCAATTAAACCATGTCCGATCATCACGTGAGATGGAGTAGTTTTCGATGGTGAACATCACTATGTTGATCATATCTACTATGTGATTCACGCTCGACCTTTCGGTCTCTGTGTTCCGAGGCCATATCTACATATGCTTGGCTCGTCAAGTTTAACCTGAGTATTCTGCGTGTGCAAAACTGGCTTGCACCCGTTGTAGATGGACGTAGAGCTTATCACACCCGATCATCACGTGGTGTCTCGGCACGACGAACTTTGGCAACGGTGCATACTCAGGGAGAACACTTTTATCTTGAAATTTAGTGAGAGATCATCTTATAATACTACCGTCAATCAAAGCAAAATAAGATGCATAAAGGATAAGCATCACATGCAATCAATATAAGTGATATGATATGGCCATCATCATCTTGTGCCTTTGATCTCCATCTCCAAAACACCGTCATGATCACCATCGTCACCAGCGCGACACCTTGATCTCCATCATAGCATCGTTGTCGTCTCGCCAACTATTGCTTCTACGACTATCACTACTGCTTAGTGATAAAGTAAAGCAATTACGTGGCGATTGCATTTCATACAATAAAGCAACAACCCTATGGCTCCTGCCAGTTCCCGATAACTCGGTTACAAAAACATGATCATCTCATACAATAAAATTTAGCATCATGTCTTGACCATATCACATCACAACATGCCCTGCAAAAACAAGTTAGACGTCCTCTACTTTGTTGTTGCAAGTTTTACGTGGCTGCTACGGGCTGAGCAAGAACCATTCTTACCTATGCATCAAAACCACAATGATAGTTCGTCAAGTTGGTGATGTTTTAACCTTCACAAGGACCGGGCGTAGCCACACTCGGTTCAACTAAAGTTGGAGAAACAGACACCCGCCAGCCACCTGTGTGCAAAGCACGTAGGTAGAACCAGTCTCACGTAAGCGTACGCGTAATGTCAGTCCGGGCTGCTTCATCCAACAATACCGCCGAACCAAAGTATGACATGCTGGTAAGCAGTATGACTTGTATCGCCCACAACTCACTTGTGTTCTACTCGTGCATAAACCAGGCTCGGATGCCACTGTTGGGAACGTAGTAATTTAAAAAAATTCCTACGAACACGCAAGATCATGGTGATGCATAGCAACGAGAGGGGAGAGTGTTGTCCACGTACCCTCGTAGACCGAAAGCGGAAACGTTAGCACAACGCGGTTGATGTAGTCATACGTCTTCACGATCCGACCGATCCAAGTACCGAACGTACGGCACCTCCGAGTTCAGCACACGTTCAGCTCGATGACGGCCCGCGAACTCCGATCCAGCAGAGCTTCACGGGAGAGTTCCGTTAGCACGACGGCATGATGACGGTTATGATGTTGTTACCGACGCAGGGCTTCACCTAAGCACCGCTACGATATGACCGAGAGGTGGAATATGGTGGAGGGGGCACCGCACACGGCTGGGAGAGATCAACAGATCAACTTGTGTGTCTAGGGGTGCCCCCTGCCCCCGTATATAAAGGAGCAAGGGGGAGAGGCGGCCGGCCAAGGAGGGCGCGCCAAGGGGGGAGTCCTACTCCCACCGGGAGTAGGACTCCTCCTTTCCTTGTTGGAGTAGGAGAAGGGAAGGAAGGGAGAGAGGAGGAGAAGGAAAAAGGGGGGCGCCGACCCCCCTCCTTGTCCAATTCGGACTAGAGGGGGAGGGGGTGCGCGGCTGCCCTGGCCGCCCTTCCTCTTCTCCCACTAAAGCCCATTAGGCCCAATATACTCCCCGGGGGTTTCCGGTAACCCCCGGACTCCGGTAAATGTCCGAAACCTCCTGAAACACTTCCGGTGTCCGAACATAGTCATCCAATATATCGATCTTTACGTCTCGACCATTTGAGACTCCTCGTCATGTCCGTGATCATATCCGGGACTCCGAACTACCTTCGGTACATCAAAACACAAAAACTCATAATACGGATCGTCACCAAACTTTAAGCGTGGGGACCCAACGGGTTCGAGAACTATGTAGACATGACCGGGACACGTCTCCGGTCGATAACCAATAGCGGAACCTGGATGCTCATATTGGTTCCCACATATTCTACGAAGATCTTTATCAGTCAAACCGCATAACAAGATACGTTGTTCCCTTTGTCATCGGTATGTTACTTGCCCGAGATTCGATCGTCGGTATCTCAATACCTAGTTCAATCTCGTTACCGGCAAGTCTCTTTACTCGTTATGTAATGCATCATCCCGCAACTAACTCATTAGTAACATTGCTTGCATTACCGAGAGGGCCCAGAGATACCTCTCCGACAATCGGAGTGACAAATCCTAATCTCGAAATACGCCAACTCAACAAGTAACTTTGGAGACACCTGTAGAGCACCTTTATAATCACCCAGTTACGTTGTGACGTTTGGTAGCACACGGTGTTCCTCCGGTAAACGGGAGTTGCATAATCTCATAGTCATAGGAACATGTATAAGTCATGAAGAAAGCAATAGCAACATACTAAACGATCAAGTGCTAGGCTAACGGAATGGGTCAAGTCAATCACATCATTCTCCTAATGATGTGATCCCGTTAATCAAATGACAATTCATGTCTATGGTTAGGAAACTCAACCATCTTTGATCAACGAGCTAGTCAAGTAGAGGCATACTAGTGACACCATGTTTGTCTATGTATTCACCCATGTATTATGTTTCCGGTTAATACACTTATAGCATGAATAATAAACATTTATCATGATATGAGGAAATAAATAATAACTTTATTATTGCCTCTAGGGCATATTTCCTTCAAAAGAAACTGTGCGTGAACAGTAAAATGAGTGATCCATTGATGATGATGAACAGTACATATATATTCCCTGAAAGGACGCATCGCACAACCGCGATGGTTTACAAGCGACGCGATTAAAGGACGCGTCGGTTAGGATAGAGAGAGAGAATGGGCGCATCTCCTCGGTGAGAAAACCGCACATGCATGTCGGTTTGGAAAAGCTGGGATTTCCCTTTAATTAAACTAATTAACTAAATCTTAACATTTTTTTCACCTAAGCCACCCAAGTTGCCAGTGCTGAACGTATGTAATACAATGGATTCAAAAGCCTGAAAGAGCACCATATCTTCATGTAATTTTTTATAAATTTTATTAAGTCAATATATCCTGAACTGTGTCGGTACAACATTTCAAATGCCATCATCAAGATCTTTACTTTTATGCTATCTATGTTTGCTTTTCCTTTACAAAGTACTCCCTCTATAAAACATGCTATATTTTGTTACAGCGGTTGTATGTACCTCTTCTAGGGACCAGTAAGTTTTGTAGCAACGCGCAGGGTATTTTCTAGTTTATGGAACGTGTTCCAAGTCCTGGGCGGGGTGGTACCAAGCAACCTCCGCAATCAAGCATTGGTAGGCTATACTTCTATGCATTTTTGGTTTTTATTATGTACGCATTATTACCTGTATAAATATACATATGTGGTTAGTTTGCAAGAAAAATACCTTGTTTAAATTAACCCTAGTATAAGCAGTCTAATGTAGGTTGACGTGGCAACCACGTTGTCGGAGTTTTTGGCTCTGAATCGATTTTCGCCTTAATTGATCGAAGAAATGAGTTTATGGCCTAAACTCACTAGTAGAAAATAGGGAATTGGTTCGGCCCTTGTAATACCATTAATCCCGGTTCGCTCATGAACCGGGACCAAAGGAGGCAACTGTCCCGGTCCGTGAGCCCAGGGGGCCGGCCGGGCCATGTGGGCCATTGGTCCTGGTTCGTCTGGACCTTTTGGTCCCGCTTCCACGCACGTACCGAGACCAATGCGCCTCGCCCCTGGCCCATGACCATTAGTCCCGGTTTGTGCCACAAACCGGGACTAAAGGGTTGGTCCTCGTTGCGGTCAGAGTTTAGTCCCACCTCGCCAACCGAAGGGCGCTCACACCGGTTTATAAGTCCGTCCCTCTCTGCCTTGTTGAGCTCCTCTCAAAGTGAAAATTGATGCCCTTATACAGGGAATTTGACCTAAATTCAGAGTAAATTTCTTTGAAATTCATAGAAATTTATTATGAATTTAGGTTGAATTTTCTCTATAGGCGCATCTATGCTCATTTTTTATGTTGGGGTTGGCGATCTTTACAGACTTTTTGTGTGTTGAATATGCACCATTCAAAATCAGTCTCTGCTTTGAATGGTTCATTTTGAACACACAAAAAGTCTGGAGTTCAAATAAGTTCAAGAAAATGAAATCCCTTTGTAACAGACGAGTTTTCGTCCGAAACCCTGATACTTCGAAAGAGATTGTCCATTTTGTTCATGAAGTGCATCCAGCTTTTGCCGTAACCCTCTCAACTTTTTAGCACATGCTATGTGGGTGAAATGATGATACCATGCCAACTTTTAACCTTTTCAGAGCTCATTTGTAGGGCTTTTCAATTTCAGGGTCATTTAGCTCAAAACAATCCGTCACTGCATGAAAAATAACAAATGAAGTCAGAAAGGGTTGAAAATTGATGATGTGGCTTTGAATGGTGCATTTTGAACACACAAAAATTCTGGAGTTCAAATAAGTTCAAGAAAATGAAATCCCTTTGTAACAGATGAGTTTTCCTCCGAAACCCTGATACTTCGAAAAAGATTGTCCATTTTGTTCACGAAGTGCATCCAGCTTTTGCCAGGGCCCTCTCAACTTTTTAGCACATGCTATGTGGGTGAAATGATGATACCATGCCAACTTTCAACCTTTTCAGATTTCATTTGTAGGGTTTTTCAGTTTCAGGTACATTTGAAATGCTTTTCAATTTTAGGGTCTTATAGCTCAAAATAATTAGTAAATGCATGAAAAATAACAAATGAAGTCAGAAAGGATTGAAAAATGATGATGTGGCTTTGAATGGTGCATTTTGAACACACAAAAAGTCAGGAGTTCAAATAAGTTAAAAAAATGAAATCCCTTTGTAACAGACGAGTTTCCGTATGAAATCCTGATACCTTGAAAGAGATTATCCGTTTTGTACACCAAGTGCATCCAGTTTTTGCCGTAACCCTCTCAACTTTCTTGCACATGCTATGTGGATGAAATGATGATACCAAGCCAACTTTCAACCTTTTCAGAGTTCATTTGAAATGCTTTTCAATTTTAGGGTCTTATAGCTCAAAATAATCAGTAAATGCATGAAAAATGGTGCATGAAAAATAACAAATAAAATAAATAAGTAATTAGAAACAAAATAATATAAACTTTATTAAAATATATAAGTAGAAACAAAATAAAATAAACTTTAATAAAATTTATGAAACTAAAATTAACAAAGTATTTTCTGTTCAAAACATTATAAGTAACCTCTACTATTATTGAAACTAAAATTATATAAAATTGATGCAACTAAAATTATCGAAGTATTTTCTGTTCAAAATCATTAAAAGCAAAAAAGAATTTTCATAAAGAACTTTTTTTGTTAGAAACTTTAATAGCAAAAAGAATTATCATAAAGTAAAATAAATAAGTAATTAGAAACAAAATAAAATAAAATATATAAGTTTTTTGTTGTAAGTAGAAACAAAACAAAATAAATAAAGCAAAAAACAAAACAAAAAAACAGGCAAAAAAATTAAAAAAATATGCCACCTACTGGGCCACCACGGCGTGAATATGACTAGAAACCCATCGATAGGCCAGGATTCACGCCCGCAGAAGGCCCAGTAAGCCCATCAGGCATAGCAGTGACAATTAGGCCCGTAAGCCTGCAATGGAGAGGAGCTCGAGAGGGGTGCGACAGTGGGGCTGATAAACCACTGCGCGCCCCTCTCAACTAGCGAGGTGGGACTAAACTTTCGACGCGGGCGCAGCAGCACAAGGCCATTGGTCCCGGTTGGTGGCACCAACCGAGACTAAAGGTGTGCATTGGTACCGGTTCGTGGCACTAACCGGTACCAATGCCCCCCTTTTAGTCCCGGTTGGTGCCACCAACCGGGACCAAAGGCCGCCGCTTCCCGCCCTTTGGGCTGCTGAAAAGAGGCCTTTGGTCCCGGTTGGTGGCACCAACCGGGACTAAAGGTCGCATTCGTCCCGCTTGCTGTCACGAACCGGGACCAATGCTTCGTCTATATAACTAGCACTTGTGAAAATTTTCATTCAGTTCGTCTTCCCCGCCCCGACGACGCCGCCAGGTTGCCCCTCTGCGCCTCACCGTCGCCGTCGTCGCCCCTGCCTCGGACGCTGTCCCGCGCCGCCCAGACGCCGTCGCCGCCCCGCGCCCCCTGCCTCCTCGTCGCCCGTCGCCGCGCCCCTCACCTCCGCCCCCTGCCTCCTCGTCGCCCGTTGCCGCGCCCCTCACCGTCGCCGTCGCCGCCCCCTGCCTCCTCATCGCCCGTGGCCGCGCCCCTCACCGTCGCCCCCGTGCCCTGCCTCCTCGTTGATCGCCGCCCCCTTAGTGAGCTCATATGAATTTTCCTAATTTAGATGTGTAGTTAATTGAGTTGTTGTAACTTGTTCATAAATGAATATGCAAAAGTTAGAATTTTTTTCTGTTCATAGATTTTTTTGTGATATTATTGTTGAATATGCAAATGTTTGTGTGTTCATATATATGCAAAGAATATGTCAACTTTTTTCATAGAATTTTTATAAATTTTTTCTGTTGTAATTTTGTTCATAGAATTTTTATCTTGTTCATAGAATTTTTATGACTTTTTTCTGTTGTATTTTTGTTCATGGAATAAGAAGAGAAAGTGTTCAATAGAATTGGTTAGAAAAATAATAGAACTAGTTAAACTAGTTTATTTTTAGTAAGTACTACTTTATTCTATTTATAGTAAGTGCTTAGTAGTTGAACTAGTTGATTTAATAAAACTAGTTTATTTTACTATAGAAGTAGTTTATTTTTAGCAAGAAAATTAATAGAACTAGTTTATTTTTTTAGTTAAAGCAATTATTCCCGCATCGACGTCGACGATGCCAATCCTGCATCCTCGTCGTCGACTCGGCGGAGGAGGCCGGCTTGATCAGAGGGGCCATGTCCGGGACTAAGCTCCGCCGGGCTGGTTTTGGGAGGTGCTACCTTCCGGGGGCGTAGGTTGGTGAGGAGCCAGCCCGTCATTGACCCGATCCTTGTTTGGTGGCGGTCGCGTGGGCCAGTGATGGTGCCGAGGCTTCCGGACACCGCGGAGGTGGTACGTCACCATGTCAGCGAGGAGGACGATACCTGGCAGGTTCTTCAGGGATCTCACTGGAGCTATGATCCTGTGATGCTTCCTTCTCTTTGGGTATCCACCGCCCGCGCCGATACCCGTCGGGCGCTACGGTTCTAGCTGTACTAGCGATGCTATATGTATGGTAGTATTCGAGGTGTATTAGTGATAATATTCGACGATGTACGGACGCATGGAGATGATGTAGTTTTGCTTATAATTGAATGCATCCTAATTTGAATACTACTTTATTTTGTGATTTGATTTTCCTTATTGAATGCTCAAATTAGAAAACTACTCCTACTTTGAATGCTAAAATTGGAGAGCACTATGCAAGGTGTATCATTAGTTGATAGCTTATAGGGTTTTTGTTTTCGCAGAAATCTAGGAGCCCCCCTCCATCATCCCCGCCGTCATCCCCGTCACTGACCCCCTCCGACCTCGAGGTGAGACCAGCCATGAACCGGTTTTAGAAAGATAATTAAACGATATTTCGGGTTGACTTTAAATCTATTGAGTCTCCACCATATATGAGAGGACGAAGAATCCCGACTGTTGTCGTGGGGGTAGCTTCTCCTTCGTTCCCGTGTGCTAGACAATTTGGTGTAATGCACTCGGGAACGAAAGGAAGGAGCTACCATCACCGACGGTCGCAAATGTCTGAGAGGAATCAGTGAGGGAGAGTTCCACCATATATATATAAGAGGACGAAGAATCCCGACTGTTGTCGTGGGGGTCGCTTCTCCTTCATTCCCGTGTGCTAGACATTTTGGTGTAATGCACTCGGGGATGAAAGGAGGAGCGACCATCACCAACGGTCGAATGTATACACCACGTGAGCTGAGAGTTTTCAAGAAAAGACTCGACAAACCGATAGTCAACCCGTGATGAATAATAATAATCTAACTTAGGTTTTTTAGTACATATATTTAATTGTAGACATTTAATATTTGAATTGTGAACATAGGAAATGTCGTACTCGGACGACGAAAGTCTCCCGGGGGAGTGCGACTGGTGCCACGACGACCGAGGTCTGTGCGACAGGCCTCACCTGGACGAAGATCGGCGCTTCAGTATTGAGCTGGAGGAGACCTTCGATGTTGAAACGGTACGCAACGACGACAAGTGTTATTTTTTCGTAATTAAGCACGACTTCAACTATTTCAACGTGTATTTTTCATCTTTTACAATTCGACTAGCTTATCCCATGCCATGCAAGACGCTACGTCTTTGAGAGGATGGGTTTTGAAGACCATGAAAGTATGGAAACAAAGAAAATTCACCTAAGGACCCATCATGATATAGATTTTAAAGTAAATCTGTATAATTCTGAGAGCGCAACCCATTTTGGTTGCAAAAATTGGGAAGCATTTTGCAAGATGTATGGTTTTGATGAGGGTATGCTTGTCACCATGGATCTTGGTGATCCTGACATCGAGCAAGACAATATGGACATTTGGGTCCTTGTTGATACGCCTCCAATTCTACCGCTATGTGAGTTTCTCAAACATAGTTATTAGCTAATTTATATTGTTCATTTCAAAATAGTTGACAGCTTATTTTCATTGACAGCTTATTTTGATTGTTCAAACAATGTGCGGAACATGGTAGACAGAACCTACTACACCGATGACTCTGAGTTAACTTATAAGGAGAAAACTCATCTGGTCGGATTTTGTACTGATCTTGAGAATTACAATATCTATTTAAAACTCCTCCACATTATGGTCAATACGTGCCACTAGTGCACGTGTTGAACTACGGTAACTACTATGGAGATACCCTGGTAAGATTTCTTACTATTACGACATCCGTGCATCTTTTGCATACTTCTAAAACTAGTACATCATTGCTAACTATGAAGTTATTACTATGTTTTTCAACAGATAATCCCAGAGGATTGTGTGCCTCATTTGATGTATCAGAATGGTAGCCTTGATGTTTTGAACATACAACCAGGTCATCCTACGAATCTCAACTGTCCATACCGGATTTCTAAAAGAAGTGGAGACATGAAAATCAAAGAATGGAAAAAATGTATGGACAGTCGCAAGGAGGTTCTTGGAAGCAAAAGGAAGCGAAGCGCAAAAATTGGAGACAGGATGATCTCCATTCTCCATAATGGAGAGTCGGGGTCTATATTGTTTTATGCTATTTTACCTTAAAGAGGGTATTTAGGTCCTACCTAATACTGATGATCATGTGCTAAGAACAATTAAGTAGGGTTGGTTCGATGACTATGAGGATGATGATCGTATGACTTGTTATTAATAACGAGTAGAAGTTGTATGATGATGATGATTAATAGGACTTGTTATTATGATGATGCATGATACGGACTTAGTAGGATTTGTTGTATGATGATGATTAGTAGGATTAATATTACTTTCGACATGCACCACATGTTGCCTTCACTTTAATCTAAGCCATGTTTAGGCATAGCAGTAGCGTTGGCAAATCAAGCACGGAAATAAGAGAGGACAATTCTCTCTGTTAGCTAGCTTACACACCCTAAATTACCCCCTAAACCCTCCCCCCTTTCAAAAAAAATAAAAACTCCAGCACTGAAATGCTGACGCGTGGATGCCTTTTGGTCCCGGTTGGTGTCACCAACCGGGACCAAAGGCCCTCCTGCCTAGGCTGGCCGCAGCGGCCACGTGGAGGCCCATCTGTCCCGGTTCGTGTAAGAACCGGGACTAAAGGGTTAGGGCATTAGTAACGACCCTTTAGTCCCGGTTCAACAACCGGGACAAAAGACCCTTACCAACCGGGACAGATGACCCTTTTTCTACTAGTGACTGATCGGTTTTCAAGTGTTGGCTTAAAGTGTGTAATCAGTTTGAGTATGGACTAATGACACATTTCACTCCTTTATTTGGACCCCTATAATGCCCGAACGTTCATTTTTCGACCATGATAAATTGAACGTTTCCGATGACAATTTTAAAGACATGAGGAAGATAAGTTCAGTTGAGACGCATGGCAAATCTGTGCTCAATGTATTTTTTGCCAAGAAATTACCGTGCGTGTCAACTAAACTTGTCATAAAAAAATTCGATTTGCCATGGTTAGATCCGGAACGCTTGGGATTTATAATTTCTGCTTTATTTTTCAGAAAGTTAAATTCATTCCTTTTCCTCCCTGGGTGCATGCATGGTAGCTAACTAACGAAAATAGACACGACGATGACGACACGGGTGTCCCAAAAATCGTATTGGTTCACTGTTCAGTGCCCAAATCGGATTGGACCACTGTTCGACACGGTTTTGGCCCCGTTTCAAGAAGCCAGACGAGCTATATATATGCCGTGCCTGGGCTGGGTATGCTATTTCAACGACACGATGGAGCGGATAGCTGAGGAGATTTTGCGTGAGATACTTTTTAGGCTGCCGACGAGAGACGTGGCCCGAGGCCGCTGCGTCTCATGGCAATGGCGCCGCGTCCTCACCAGCCCGTCCTTCGTCTACCTCCACAGCCATGCCGCCCACGTCGTGGCCGCCCCCGGCGGCACCCCAGCGGAGGCGTTGGCCGTGTTGGAGACCCGCGTCAGGGGCATCGGCCTGGACATGTTCGTTCTCAACCCCACCACGGCCAAGGCCATGGGCCGCATCACCGATCTAGCCCCCCCGTACAGCCCCGTCAACGCCTGCAATGGCTACCTCGTCCTCGCCGCGCCCGGGGGCAAGTACACGGACTGGCCGGTCTTCGTCTGCAACCCTGTCACCGGCGGGACGCTAAAGATCCCGCCTCCGCCCAACATCGAATTCCTCGTCAAGTACGCCATGGGGTTCAGCCCATCCTCCCATCAATACAAGCTCTTCTGCCTCTCTTACCGGCAGAGCGCGGAGTCGCCACAGAGCTACTTGGATGTGCTCACCTTGGGCGTGGGGGTGGTTATAGGTGGCGACGGCACCGGCGCGCGTTCCCGAACCACGCGGTGCCGGACTTCTTCCTGCCGTTGACGGTGCTCATCGACGGCAAGCTATACATGGTGATGGAGCGGCAGGGGCACTACCGGACTCCCGATCGGCTGCTAGAAATCGATGTGGACTCCGGCGTGCTGCTGCCGACGGCTCATGTGCAGCCCTTCGAGCTGTGTGGCGAGCTCTGCATCGCCGTGCGCGTCGCCGGCCAGCGGAAACTCACTTTCTGGGTCGTGCCGCCTAAGGATCACAGGGACGACGGCGCACGGCTGCATGGCTGGGAGCTGCGCTACACCTTCCACGTGAACGACGACAGCAACGACCCGCCAAGCGGGGCCTGGTTTGACGACGGCAACAAACCGCCCAGTGGCGCCTGGTTCGACGCCGGCGACGGCATGCTGTGTTATAGGTTGGATGATATTCTCTACAAGTACAATATCAAGGCAAATGAGCAGCAAGCCGTAGCGGGCTGTTTCTCTGAATGGGACCATCAGATCCAGCTACCGGCTACTCTAGCACAACTAGAATTTGGTTGGAAGAAAACTGAGGAGAATCGGTGGAACGTCTATAGCGGCTACCGTCCCAGCTTGCTCTCACCCCGAGTTGCCTTTGCCTCCTTTTTGCCCTCGACGCTGCAACATTTCGAGCACGCCTTGGTGGATGCTCTGCGGAGCCACCAACAACCAGGAAATAAGCGACGCTCCACCGATCACAACGATGACTTTTCTGTCAAGAGGATTCGTGAGGCAATTTAGCAAACAAGAGCGTTCTGCTAGTATTTGTTAGCAAGATTAAAATCCGGGGAGAAACAATTTCATGGCTGCCTTTGTAGCAGCTATAGCGGACGTCATAGCGGCAATCATGGGAATTTGTCAGGTGGGAGAGATGATTTCTTGAGGTTTTTGCTGATCTCGGAGCCATTGAGAGAACATTGTCAAGGATTTCGCAGCAGCAGCCATGGCACAACCCTGATTTTTTTTGTCAACTAAAAAAAATATGGAACATAGATAAGATTACACCACTAGTGAATAGGCGTATAGCTTGTGTTCAGTCCTGGCAAAAACGAAACTCATATTAACTGCAAGATTTCTAAGATATATGTCACTCCCTAAGGCATAAGTTTGCAAAGACAAATGTATCGTCTATCATACAATTAAATCGCTTGGTAGATGGACTAGTCATATATATTACTAGGTTTGGATCTAAGAGTCTTGGACGACAGAGTCCGGGTAAACATGCCCATTATCCGAGTAGTCGGAGCCATCTTCTTGCACAACCCCTTCCTCAAAAGAAACCATCCCCTCTTGCCCTTGCGGAGGTATGGGTGGCAACTGGTAGGTATCAAACTCCCTCAAAAGCTGCAGCAACATCCAAGTAGATATTTGAATTATATAACTGACCACGTACACGCACGCACGAACCACCACCAACCTGCCTGCCTGCGCGCGTACACTTCTTCGGAGGCACTCGCCTGGGGGACGTCCTCGTTTCAGGCACTCACCCGGGATCTGCCCAACTTCGGCCTGGATTTAGGTAAAAAACGACAAAACTTTTCTTGGTATGTATGTATGTATGTATGTATGTGTCCTCTGTCTATCGTAAGCAAAGCTCCGATAGGTGAAGCATTGCCGGGAAAGAAAATACCTGACCTTTTCTTGTTTACAGTATGCATCTCCTTTTGATTCAGCAAAATAAATTTTTTGATTTAAATCTTAACTGGACCTAAGAGAACTAGGCTTTAAATAGCTAAGAGCATCTTTAAAAATGGAGATGTAGAAACTAGAAACCTCAACTACTACTTCATTTCAAACATAGTTCTAAATTAAAAACATAAATTAAACGGCTACTACAACTAATCATAGTCTGAGGGCATCCAGTACTCCTCCTCGGCCTCATACGAGGACTCGACGGGGATCACCGTCGCCCTTCCAAAAGTACTCCTGCTCGGCTTGAACATACTACGGATGCATGAAAAATAGCAAACGAAGGCACAAAAATTCCGGAGTTAAAATAAGTTGTAATAATTAAGTTTAAAAAAATGAAGTGCCTTTGTAACAGATGAGTTTTCGTCCGAAGCCCTGATACTTCGAAAGAGATTGTCCAGTTTATCGATCTGGCGAGCGACACATACAGCCTCCCGAAGTACAAGGCCGATGACGCTATTAGGGGTGGGCGTTCGGTAGAAACCGAAAATTCGGTTTATTTTCAAATTCGGTTAGCATAACCAAAAACCGAAAATGGCAACAAAAAACAGCTAACCGAAAATTCGGTTAACCGACTACTTCAGTTCGGTTTTCGGCTAATACCGAACAATTGAAAATGGAGCTTCGAGCGCTTCTCAACCCAGCATCCTGGCCTCTTATACTAAACACTTTGTTGTCTTTCGGCGTGGTGGAGCGACGTGGGACTAGAATAGCCCCGTGCCGATACCCCATAAGTAGCATCTCATGTGTTTGGGCCATGCAATGAGGTGGCCGGCCCATGTCCATCACGTTGAAGCTATGGGGGGCTGCCTAGTGTACGTACAAGGCCTTTTTACCGCTTATAAAAGTACGGAGTATTAGTACGTGAGGCAAAGCCTTTTGACCGCTCGTCTCGTAGACTGTGTGGTAAAACACGCGCATGCGACCACGAACGCGTGGTGAGACATGCAAGATGGAGAATCGTACTGAATGAATGCAAACTCTCTCTGACCTTCGGTTTTTCCTTTCGGTTATCCGGTATAACACCGAACCGAGCGATTTCTATTCGGTTACTAAAACCAAAACCGAATTTAAGTGTTGCGGCAATAAAAACCGAAAATTCCTGCCGCCTTCCCATGTGCGGCGCCAATGAAGCGGCGGCCGACGTCCTCGAGCTGCACGGCCGGCCATGCATCACCGTGCACGAAAAGAGTCCATCCCACTGCCTCCGGTTCTGGGTCCTGTCACCTGCGCCACTCAGCTGGGAGCTGCGCTACAGCTTTGAAACGGCACCGTTCTCCAACTGCGGCACCTAACCGATCTCCTCCGTTACCGCCACCATCACCACCCGAGGGCAGCCTGGCTCGGCGGTGACGACGGCATGCTGTGCTACCAGTATGGTGACCGCGTGTACAAGTATGACACCATGGAACGACGTGGACGAATACCGGGCCGCAACAAGCAGAAGAACGGCTCGAGCACCAAGTGCTAAGTGTTCTCCGAAGCCACAGGACACCCAAAAAAGGCCACCTCTCGCCATGCCCGCCGATGTGCGACCGTGATGACGAGCGTGCTGCCAAGTTGCAGGAAGTCTTCTTAGTAGATTGAAAAATCTTCGATAAGCAACATTCATACTCACATATTTGGAACGCCAATTCAAATTCGATATGTGGGTTGTGAAACAAAAAAACACTAATCCTCTGTAACTTTGCATGCATTGTTTATGAAGCTGTGAACCGAATTGGGATGTGAATTTTATAGCATGTAAAAATATCTCTATGTCATTAGTTAATTTTAATCTTTTTGAACACTAATAGATGTGTTTTATTTATTTATGTGTACCACTACAGTAAAAGCATCAACGGAAATGTCCAGAGCTCCAACTCCATCAAGAAGGTTGAAAAGTCCACCACTATTATAGGAAGCAGAGGTCATAGCTGTAAGTTCCCAAGTGAACGTGGTATGTCCCCTGAGATGTTATTGCATGCAATGTCTAAAAATTGAAGCCCCTTCATCCTGGTTAGTTAACCAGGGATGGCATCAGAGAACATGTTTAAGCACAAACGCAAAAGTGCCAAACGTAGTAACAATGACTCGATCCATGTTGGTAATATCCCAGAAAATTTATTGTAGGACAGATCCAGAAATTTTAGCTCTCTGCATCTTTGAAGAAACGATGGGAATTCTCCTGAAAGACGGTTGTTGTTCAGCTTAAGCAAGGTAAGAACAGAGGTTTTGTATCCTTGAGGACAATTGGGAAATGTCCCTTTTAGCATGTTATTTGAGAGGTCTAGGAATTGCAATCGTTGGAGGGAGCAGGGAATAGTTCCAGAAAAGGAATTGTTAGAGAGGAGGAGCATTGCTAGCATTAGTTCTCCCATATCTGGTGGCAGTGTTCCTGATAGATTGTTTCTAGAGAGGTCCAAGAATTGTAGCTTATTAGGGAGTTATCATTTTTTTTGCGGGAAAGGTTGGGGAGTTACCAGAGATATCTAGGTATTGTAAGATAATCAAATTAGTGAAATGGTCCTTAGTGGTTGCACCATGTAGGTTATTGTCGCTTAGCAATAATGTGTTCAAGTTTGTGAGCTCCCGTATACCAACTGGTATCTCTCTAGACAGCTTGAAAGACTTGACAGGTTTGAGAGGTTTAGTTTAAGGCTGACTAGGCTTGGGAGTTTTCCGAGGTGGGGAGGAACCCGACCACCGAAATAGGAGTTGGAGAGATCGAGATGCGCCAGCCTCCCGCGCCCGAGGACGCCGACGAACTTCGGGATGGGTTGGCCTCCGAAGTTGTTGCATGAGAGTTCCAGCTACTTCAGATGTCGTAAAGTGAACAAGGAGGAACGTATCCCTCCAAGGCTATTCGTGTCCGAGGTGTATACGCTACTGATTTGGAGCTTGACGACGTGGCTGGTCCGGTTGTTGCAGACGACACCCGTCCACCGGCAGCACTCGGCACCTCCTCATGACGACAGGAGGTTGCTTGGGTCGGTGAGGCCGGCCTTGAATTTTTTTTTTTTTGAATGAAAGGGGTTACCCCCCCTGATTTCATTAACGAAATCAAAATATACTAATACAGCCAGAACGAACCCAAGCCCACCAAAACACTTCCAGCAACAGCACGAAACGTGCTACTGAAGAACGTGCCTCACCCCCCAAGGTCAGGTGCATACAACTCTCGACCTCAACTCCTAACACAAGCGTTTCCCAAAAACACTGTTAAGCTAACAAGTTTCTGCACCCGAAAATCGACTGCTACCATACAGAAGGTCACCAGCAAACATTTTTGGCCAGCATCAACTGCATCAACTATCCTTTAGTCTAGGTATCCAGGTCGCCCATCCACGCCTTGACTGGAAAATTTCATTGGCGACTCGGTCCAGAATTCTTGTGCCCCGTTGCAGCTCCACCTTTGCGTCCTCCCTCACCTGCAAAACACTCCACTCATCAATCCAGTGTGACATTTTAAACATAACTACGCTAGGATCAGCAAGCCAAACATGTTAAAAACAAGCTAAGTTCCTGGTTTTTCATATACTCCATATCAAAGCTGCTACACCAACGAAAAGCACTTTCTTCTTTTCTGATCCAAGACTACCTAGCCACCCATTTAAACATGTGTCCATATCACGGAAATCACACCGCAGCTCAGTGGTATGACTCACAACATTCCACATGTATCTGGCTAATGAGCATTGGAAGAAAAGGTGGTTAATTGTTTCTTTTCCACCACAGAAAAGACATTTGTCCTCACATTTTCCTCCTATGTGTAACAAAACATCTCTTGTCAATATGCTTTTCTTCGTAAGCAACCAGATGAACGTTTTGATTTTCGGAGGTATTTTAACTTTCCATAAAAATCTATTTGGACATTTCTCCCCTACCTGCAAAACAGAATAGAAGGACCTTACACTATACACTCCTGACACTTCAGGTGTCCAGGACAGCTTGTCCTCTTGCATAGTTAAACTGACTTGGCTACAAAATTTCAATAAATCTTGCCATTGTGTTGCCTTCTCCCCCACTAGAGCTCTACGAAACTGTAGTATGGTCAACCTAGAGGAGATGGCATCATAGACAGTGACATGATGATTAAGTGAGATTGTACAGAGTAGGAACAACACAAGACAGACTGTGCTTTCCAATCCATACATCCTCCCAAAACCTCTTTTTTTCCCATTTCCCACCTCGAATCTACAACAAGTGCGAGTCTCCTTGTTTCTTGTTAACCTACCCAAAGGTGCACTTCCCTATGTACTTATCCCACAACAAACTTTGCCATAGACCTCTTTCATTAAAAAGTTTCCATAACCATTTAGATAATAGAGCAATATTCATGATTTCCAAGTCTAGGATCCCCAAACCACCCAGATCTTTTGGTCTACATACTTTTTCCTAGGCAACTAGATGGTATTTATGCTTGTTTTCCTCTCCACTCCACAGAAAGTTAACTCTGGGTGCGTGGGATCGGCGTCGTCCCCGCCGTGCCCTTGGGCGAGAAGGGCCTTCGCCTCCTCGTCGCGCTTCTTCTTCCTGCAGTCACGGGCCCAGTGGCCGCTGATGCCGCAGTAGCGACACTTGTCGCGATCGTCGTCGTTACCGGCGCCACCAGCGTTTCCTCTGCCAGCACCCCCGTTCTGGCCGCGTCCGCCGCCACCGCCGCGGCGCCCACGGCCTCTTCCACGCCGGCCTCGAGACGAGCCGGAGCCCGAGCCACCAGCGTGTGAATCGTCGTTCTTGAGACGGGCGTGCCACTCCTCTTCAGTGAGAAGCAGGCGCCCCACGCCATCAGTGGCCTGCTGCAGCTCATGGCGTTCCTCCGCCGCTTTCAGTCTCCCAGTCAGCTCCTCGACAGAGAGCTGATCGAGATCGACCAGAGTTTCGATCTAGAGAGCGATCTACGAAAACTGTTTGGGGACTACTGACAGAAATTTTCTCACAACTTGTTTTTCAGGGATGTTCTCACCGAGCTGTGCCATCTGCCCCACCATCGCGGTGAGACGCATTGCGAAGTCGTCCACCAACTCGCCGTCGGCGAACTTGATGTCGCCGTACTGCCTGGTGAGCGTCGCGAGTTTGGCCTCCCGCACCCGCGCCACACCGAGCCGCATCGTCTTCAGAGAGTCCCACGCCTCCTTCGCCGTCGCCTTGGCGGCGAGCATGGGTCCCATCTCCGGCGGCACGCCGCGCAGGATCGCCTCGAGCGCCAAACGATCCTCGATGCGCTCGGCGGTGCCCATCTGGACGGCGTCCCAGAGGTACCGTCCCTCCATCATGACCTGCATCAGGACGGCCCAGTCGGTGTAGTTGGATCGGGTCAACTGCGGCCACGCCGCACCGCCGATGTCGCGCGACACCCGCGCTGTGGATCTCTCGGCCACGGCAAGCTCCTTGCCGTCGGAGTCCTGCGCCCGCGGAGTGGCTGGCGACTTGCTACCACTGGAGCCGTCTGGGCCCGCCATTCCCACGATCAGGAACCGGCTCTGATGCCAATTGTTGGCAAAATATCACCGATCTCTCGCTCTCACTACTCTCTAGACTCGCCGGAGGTGAAGAAGAAGATGAACAAGAGGTTTTGCGCCGCGTGAACTTTCGATTTTTCTGCTTTTCATTCCCTTCTACTTATTCAGAGTACAGCAACAAAAACGGGCTCGCGGCCCCCTAACTACGCGCCACCACAGATCGTGGTGCTCGTGCCATCCCACGAGCGATCATAGAGGTTGCTTGGGTCGTAGAGGCCGTCCTTGAAGTTGAGAAGCGCATCCCGCTCGCGGGGGGCGCAGAGGGTGCCTGCTGGTGTTTGTGGCAGGGCTGGAGCCGAGGAGCTGTGCTGGAAGAGGAGGAAGCACAAGGTTAGTAGTATCATCCTAACTCGGACCAGCTGCCTCGGCTCTGCCATTTTTTGTGTGTGTATGTGGCGAGCAGATTCCCTGTATTGGTGCGTGCGTGGGGCCTCTAGCATGCTTGGTTCCTTGGGTATATGTAGGAGTAGTACGCGATGGAACAGCTAGTTGATTCATTTCACGTATGCAAGTCCAAGTCCACACATACGCGGCGCATCCCTCTTCACCGACCTTTGGGATAGTTCAGACGCCGCCGAGCTCGCAACAATCTACACCAACGTCTCAACATAAGACACCGATGTGTACTATGTCTGGAGGGCAGGCTTCGCCCCTTCGACGTAGTAACCGTCATGCCGTCTCCGTGGATGGTTCCTCTCCGACCGACGAACATTCACTTGTAAAGGCAATGCGTCGACAGGCCTCGAGGAATTTGGACCCCACACCAGGTACCTCGTCTCCTCAATCTTTTCTTTCATTTTCGAATACCCGCATTTTCTCTAGCTTAAAGAATGTTGGTATATCTATGGGGAGAAATGATAATGATATTAATATGTCGGTTGGGGCACTTAAACATATGGAGATTGATCGTTTAAAGGTTTCTCCAAAGTGTAATAGCACCCCACCTAACCCTGAGACGGAGGAGGAAGATGAAACGGATGCCAAACATGATGGTCCGCTTATCTCCCACTTGGTTGGTGAGGTTACCGAGGTTGGTTTAGATGAAGCAAGACCTGGGTCCATGTTTTGTGACTTCACGGCGTCTTCGCGTAAATCTAAATCGCATTCCTCAAAAAAGAAACAAAAACCGCCCAAGAAGGCGAAATGTTCCACATCGACCCGAGTTTCCACATGAGAGGCATGTTTTGGAATAGCAGAGGTCTCTCAGACTTGGCTAAATATAAACACGTCAGTGATTGTGTACGTGAACATGGGTTGGACTTTGTGGCAATTTCCGAGGCTGGTAAATGTGACTTCCGGCCAAATGTCCTCGAGCACCTATCAGGTGGTTTCGACTACACATGGCATAGTCTACCAGCTCGTGGAAGGTCTGGAGGAATCCTTCTTGGGATACAGACCACGACCATGTACTTGTTGGCTTTTTCGACATGTGAATTTCATATCAAATTTCACTTACGAAACAGAGCTGATAATCTTACTTGGAGCCTGGTCGCGGTCTATGGGGCTGCCCAAGATGAACACAAATCAGCTTTCCTTCGTGAATTGGTGAACCTCGCTAAAGATAACCCGTATCCAATGATTATTGGAGGGGACTTTAATATCCTTAGGTACCAACAAGAGAAAAATAATGACCTCTTCGACACTCATTGGCCCTTCCTATTCAATGCTGTGATAGACAGTTTGGATCTTCGGGAGGTCAGTATGTCGGGGCGGCAGTTCACCTGGGCTAATAACCGATCTGTGCCGACATATGAGAAGCTCGATAGGGTACTCATGGACACCGACTGGGAACTAAAATTTCCTATGGTAACCGTGCGAGCCCTAGAGCGTATCGAGGCATTATCAGATCATGCACCCATCATTCTGGATTCTAACTCTGTGAACCCAGCAGCCTGTCGCCCTTTCAAATTTGAATTGGGATGGCTGCATCGGGATGGATTTGTAGACATAATCAAGAATGTTTGGGAGAAGCCCGCCGTTGGTCGCACACCTATTCAGAGATGGAACTTTAAAATAAGGGCCATGAGGCAACACCTCGCTGGATGGGCAAAACACACCAACGGGATATATAAAAAAGAAAAACAACGGCTCTCTACCATCATTGACGACCTCGACAAGATTGCAGAGACACGCACCTTATCTCAACAAGAGATTGAATTAAAAAATCAATCTAATGAGAAGGTAGCCCGTCTTTTGCGAGAAGAGGAGATCAAATACTACCAGAGATCTAAAGCTGATCTCATATTGATGGGTGATAGTAATACAAGATACTTCCAATTGATCGCCAATGGGCGACATAGGAAGAAATGTATTTACAGTCTCCAACAAGATGAGGGGCTGATCGAAGGTCAGGAGGAGCTCAAAAAGTATATCACCAAATACTATAAATCGTTGTTCGGCACGCCAGCTGAGGGGAACTTCACCCTTGACGAGACCCGAACAGATGATATTCCACAAGTCACGGCAGAAGAAAATGATATCCTAACGGCACCATTCTCAGAAGAGGAGGTGAGAGCGGCGGTGTTCCAAATGGAACATAACAAAGCTCCAGGCCTAGATGGTTTCCCCGCAGAATTCTATCAGAATTTCTGGGATATCATCAAGACTGACCTTTTGGAGTTGTTTAATTGTCTTCATGCCGACCAACTAGATCTATTCAAATTTAACTTTGGCGAGATTGTCTTGTTGCCAAAGATTAAGGAGGCCGAACGGATCCAGCAGTTCAGACCCATATGCCTCCTTAATGTTAGCTTCAAGATCTTTACCAAAGTGGCTACGAATAGGTTAAACTTGGTAGTTGACCATGTTGTCCGGCCATCTCAAACAGCGTTCATGCAAGGAAGGAATATACTCGATGGCGTAGTAATTTTGCATGAGACCGTTCATGAGATGCACCGGAAAAACATGAGTGGAGTAGTATTTAAAATCGACTTTGAGAAGGCCAATGACAAGGTCAAATGGTCTTTCCTCCAACAGGCCCTAAGAATGAAAGGTTTCTCTGATAAATGGCGCCAATGGATCCAAAATTTTGTAACTGGAGGTAGTGTGGCCATCAAAGTCAATGATGATTTAGGCCATTACTTCCAGACAAAAAAAGGACTACGGCAGGGTGACCCCATGTCCCCAATGTTATTTAACATTGTTGTTGACATGTTGGCTATTCTGATTGAGCGCGCCAAGCAGGACGGCCAGATTGCAGGAGTAGTACCACACCTTGTGGATGGTGGTCTCTCTATTCTGCAATATGCCGATGACACAATTCTTTTTATGGAACATGACCTAGACAAGGCTCGAAACCTGAAACTCTTGCTTTCAGCATTTGAGCAAATGTCGGGGTTCAAAATTAACTTCCATAAAAGTGAACTTTTCTGCTTTGGAGAAGCCGTTGAGGCGGCTGCAGATTACGCTGACCTGTTTGGTTGTGCACATGGTCAATTCCCAATTAAATATCTGGGAATACCAGTTCACTATCGGCGTCTCACCATTGCGGAGTGGAAGCATGTTGAGGAGCGTCTAGAGAAACGACTGAGCAGTTGGAAAGGCAAGTTGCTCTCAGTTGGAGGACGGTTGGTTTTAATTAACTCTGTCCTCACAAATATGGTTCTCTATATGCTTTCTTTCTTCCAACTCCCAAAAGGGGTCCTCCAAAGACTGGACTATTTTAGATCCAGATTCTTTTGGCAGGGAGACGGTGAAAAGAAAAAATATAGGCTAGCCAAATGGAGCGTGGTTTGTAGGCCGAAAGACCAAGGTGGCCTTGGAATTCATGACCTACAGGTCAAGAATGAGGCCCTACTTAGTAAATGGTTGTTCAAACTTCTTACTGAGGATGGTGTTTGGCAAACCATATTGCGCAACAAGTATCTAGGCCAAAAGGCGGTGTCTCAGGCTTATTGGAAACCTGGCGACTCACACTTTTGGGCTGGCCTAATGGCGGCAAAGAAACATCTTTTTCGCTTTGGGTCTTTCGCGATAATGGATGGGTCAGAGGTTCGTTTCTGGGAAAACATATGGCTAGGCAATGCCAGTCTCCCCGCCGAATATTTCGTTCAGGCGGGATTTGATTGGCCCTCGACTTTTGTCATGGCATAATCTTTTATCCCGTCTGGATTCTATTAATCTGACACAAGGCCGGGATGTGTTTCACTGGAAACTCACAACATCAGGGTCTTACACAGTAGACTCGATGTACCGTGCACTTATGCATTCCGAGGTGCCAGTGAATTTAACAAAAAAATTTGGAAGTCTAAGATTCCACTAAAAGTTAAAATCTTTATGTGGTATCTTCGTAGGGGGTTGTGCTAACCAAAGACAATCTTGCACGGCGCAGCTGGCCAGGAAGTAAGAAGTGTTGCTTTTGTGCTCATGACGAGACAATCAAACACCTATTTTTCCAATGCAAGTTTGCACGTTCTACATGGTCAGTCATCCAAATAGCGTCAAATTTGTATCCGCCAACGAGTATTGCCAATATATTTGGTCATTGGTTGGACGGAATTTCAAATAGTTTCAAAACGCTAATAAGGGTGGGGCGTATGCCACAAAAATGCTTCTCCTCTGCAGGTTATTTTCCGTTGTACGCACTCGCTTCATACGTGGTCTACGCTACAACAGGCGGAGCACCAACCGCTGTTCAAGGCGGTGTGTACGCGGTTGGAGCAGGCGGCTATGGAGGTTTTTTCCCAACATGGGTGGCAGCATAACCTCCGGATCGATCCACCGCCGAGTTCGACATAGGAAAAGTGTCGGTCCATAGGACTCTACTGGTGCCGTTTTGTCGGTTTTCTTACTTTTTCTAGCGTCAGACTTTGGTGTTTGGCTGTGTGCATCCTAATTATGCAGAGGCCGGGTGTTACTCATAATGTTTTGTATCCGCTTGATGCTACATTTGAGATAATAAAATCGCCCTTTATCGAAAAAATGAAGTTAGGTTCTGTGGCCAGCCAGCTGTGTGGTTGTGTGTCCACTGTAGACCGTCAGGCAATTGTCTTTAGCGGACGAAATTCCATAGGCAACTCGGAGCATGCGATATATGACATGCCCTGGAACGAGGGGCTACGGCATTCATATCAGCCGTGTGGTGTGACAATCTCATTCCAGCAATAGAATCTTTCCTCCTTGTATTTTCTTTAGAAGCATTCCGGCATTCATATCAGCCGTGTGGTGTGACGATCTCATTCCGGCAATAGAATATCAGTCGTGTGGTGTGACGAAGTTGGGCCCCGTTGAACGTCAAGTTCTTCCCCTGGCTCGCTTCTCTCGACCAATGCTGGAATGCGGATCAAAGGGCACGCCATGGTCTGCCTCATGATCGGCTATGCAAACTCTGCTGCCAAGAAAATGAGACCATGGACCACTTGCATATCCAATGTGCCTTCTCCGAGATCACCTGGCATGAGATCTTATCCTGGTGCCACATACCGATCCCCACAGCCCACCGCTACCCCAAGTTTCTTCCCATGGTGATCTACTGCCATCCATGCTTCTCCGGCAACCACGCCGAAGGGCCTCAACTCCCTCATCAACCTTGTCGCCTGGTCAATCTGGAAGCATCATAATGCTGTCATGTTCGATGACCTCCAGCCATCAGACAGCAGTGTGGCGCGCACCATCAAGGACGAGGGAAAGATGTCAGCTCATGCGGGAGCAAAACGACTTCAAATTGTTATTCCTGTAAACTGAACTGGTTTTGTTGGGCCTGAGCAACCTCTATCATGCTCGTCTTGCAATCTTTAGGCCGCCAACTTGCGTATGCCCCCTAAGAGTTGCTCCCCATGTTACTTCTCTTCCTCTATCAAAGAAATGATACGCAACCATTGTGTATTAACGAAAAGATTTTATATGGCATACTTCGATATAAAAAGACAGTGAATACTGGAACTGAGGAACTATTCGGTGTAGCTGGTTGAGAACGACCCTGCAGTCTGAACTCAAGAGACTAATTTTGTGAAGCCGTTAATTTGGCGCAGCTAGTTAAAAATGACAGTAAGCTCGGAACAGACAGACAGATAGTGAGCTGAGCTATGAATTTGGTTAGTACCATGTGGCACAATTTTTCCGTGGGGCCTCTTTTTGGTTCTCGGCAAAAATGGCGTTTGCCGAGTTTCTGCATTTTACCGAATGTGTTTTTCACATGGCATCGGTAAATGTCTGTGTTTGTAGTGCATCATCTATTTGCCGAGTTTCCCTATCGGCTTACTTCGCTTTGCCGAGTGCCCGTGGTTTGGTTCTCGGCGAAGAGCTAAGCACTCAGTGTACATCGAATTTCAAGTAGTGTAGCCCCATGTAAGTGAAACAAAAACCTCTCAAAAGGTGCGCGCTCAGGCAGCGCCAAATTCTGTTTTCTTCTTCCTTATTTGATCCAGGGTTTCACCTACCGATTTCGATCCTTGAGCTTACAGAGGAGAGCCAGGGGGATGGGACGAGAGAAAAGTGATCAATCGATACCCACACCCACACACATACTGCCCTAATAACCCTCTTCACCGAGTCTAGTCTTCTCAGACACGTGAGTTTGGCTTGACGGTCCTCTTCCCCCCTGCTGCCGGGCCGGGCTTCCTGCTGCATCGGTTGTTCTGGTGACAGTCTAGATCTGAGAAAATATTCGGTGTGGCAGGTTGAAAACGACCCTGCATGCAGTCTGAACTCAAGAGACTAATTCTGTGTAAGCCTTTAATTTGATGTAGCTCGTTAAAAAGGACAGTAAGATGGGAACAGGCACATGGTGAGCTGAGCTATGAATTTGGCTGGTAGTCTAGTCTACACTCTATAACTCCATATATACTGACTAAACCCTACTTCAATTGCAACTCCGAAACCTTCTAGCTAGCATATTGCCAAGGAAAAGTACATCGCGGATGAAAGCATCATGGAAGGTATGAAGGACAATGACTATTTTGCGGCTATGATGTTCCATGATGCTTGCTTCTTGCTGTTGTACATGGATGCTTACTCCAGATCATTCCACAAGAACGATAAAACGATGAATCCATCCTTGCGACGTTTTCTCTTCTCTAACGGAGATAGCATCGATAATGACATCATGCTGCTGGAGAACCAGATCCCGTGGCATGTGGTCCAAGCCCTCATGAGTGTTGTCTCGCAAGAAAACAAAAAAACCTAATGATGGCTGTGGGGAAGTTCATTGCAGACATGGGGGACACTTTCAACGTCACAGAGCATGTTCAGAATGCCAAGAAGAAAGAAGATAAAGAAAATCCACAAGAGCAAGAAAATCCACAGGCACATCCCCTTCCACAAAGCCAAGATGAAGAAAATCCACAGGCACATCCCCTTCCTCTCTGCCATGATGAAGAAAATCCGCCGCTACATATCCTTGCACTCCTCCAAGACGAAGAAAATCAGCAACCACATCTCCTTGCACTCCTCCGACTCCACAAAACAAAATCCGATGCTGAACAGAGGTTCCCAAATGAAAAGCCCAAACTCACCTCAATCTCAGCAATTTCTTCCATGGAGCTTGAAGAAATCAGCATCGAGCTGGCAGCTTGCCACACACCAGCAACATTCTCGGCGATGGACTTGGTGAAAGGACGTCTCTTTGGCGAGCTCTCCCTGGCGCCTCTGTCCCTGAGCGACACAAGAGCATCCTGCCTCGTCAACATGGCGGCTTTTGAGGTATGCACCGCCTCAAGTTATGGGGATGACCCTAACAATCCTGGTCTCTTTGCAATGTTCATGGTTCAGAAGGAGGACGTGCACAAGCTGCGATCAAAGGGCCTTCTGCATGGGCCTCACAGTAACAAGGAGATGCTCACCTTCTTCAAGAGTGTTATGACGCACCTACCTGACAGCGGATCCCGTTTCGCCCACCTCATGGCAAAAATTGAGGACTATAAACACAAGAGGTACATCTGGATCAAATTGTACAAATGCATCCACAACAACAAGAAGATCATCATGGCGGTGGTGCCTATCATTGCTACTCTGATTGGTCTCATCATTAAAATCCTCCCTCTCTACGAGAAGAATTGATGCAACCAAGACCAGAAGATTACGTCACCGTAATATTTCCTACTAGAACCATCATAATTATGTTCAGTAATCTTGTGTGCACGTGTTTGACATTCTTGTTCATTGAGCACGGCATGTCAGCATTTGTGTGCCCTCGTGTTTTCGCTCATGTGGTGTCGAGTTCACACATGGAGCGAGTCGTATCCACGGCATGATCTAGCTTGCGGGATAGTGCAGGCATTGTAGATCATGGCACGTGAATCACTCGACCTCAATGTTTCTTCTTCTTCGAAATGGCAGGATTCCAGCATTCATTAAGTAGAAAAAAAAGTTGCTCGGTTAATGGGAGAAAACCGAGCAAACACTAGATTGCCCCGTTAATTATGAAAAACCGAGCGAAAACCATTACAGCTGAGCGGCACACACAAGGTACCCCACGCACACCACTCCAAAGTGGGCCTTGCTGAGACAGCACACAAGCGTCATCATCATCACTCCCTACAAGGCATCATCGCCATCTCTAAACCCTGAGAAAATGGCTCCGACTTGGTAGTAGGCCATCGTCAACTCAACCCAAAATGTAGAGGCCATGTAGAGTTTTATGAAGATTCACGTCAGAACTCGGCCACCTGCGACCAAACAACACGGTTCCAACTCTGACGGAGAACTACGAAGGACAAACCAGGCACGGTAGCGCTGCAGAAGATCACCAAATGGACCACCTGCAGCCACTCATCGTACGCCACAGGGACCGTGCCACCACAACCAGTGGCGAATCTTGGAAGAAAATCGAGGGCGGGCTCAAAGTTAACGGTGTGAAAAAAAGGCACCAACTCCCAATTCTTTTGTACAAAGAAGGTTAAAATTTGCCAGAATACTACTGGGAACATGTACTATGCACGAGGATTGTTTCAGATTTTTTTTGAAAATATGAAATTTTGAACCAAAAATTGGTTCACTTTAGCAAAATAGCCAATATCTCAAAATCTTGTAGCCCCAATTAGCTCAGAATTTCCCAGAATACTACTGGGAACACATAGTATTTACTGTAATTTCAGACATATCTAGCAAAATAGCCATCAATTAGAACTAATATAGTAACATGTTTGACCATACCACAAAGAATTTCAGGATGGTAACAAACACTACTAACACAAGCCACTACTAACAGCTAGCTACTATGAATCAGTAATGAAATAGCCAATGGTAGCTAAATAATTTACTATACATTCTACGGTTAGGCAGCTAGCTACTGAAAGTAAAGTATGAAACTGAATCAACCTTGAGGGTTCAATAGAGCAGCAACAGTGGTCAGAACGCGCCGAAGGCCGGCCCCCCTAATTTGGTCGAGCGGGCGAGCAAGAGGCCGAGCAAGCCCTCCTAATCCACGGCTGCACCGTATCTGACGGATCAGATGGGGATGCTACCGAGCGCCGCGTTAGGGAGGGGACGAGCACCAGGGAAGGTCCATTCGTTGGGGACTTGGGGTTTGTCGAGGACGGCAAGAGGAAGCGATTCCGGCGGCCGGTGGCGGCTAGGGCACCGGAGATATTGCGCGGCGGCTCGCATGCATGCGTGCTCTCTGGAACGATGGAAAGCAGTAGTAGCCTCGTGCGAGCGAGCGAACAAGGCGTTGGCCTGTCGGGCTGGGCTGGAAGGATGCAACATTAGGCTGGGCTGGGCCTTGCAAGTAGTAGTAAAAACACAAATTGGCAGCTGGAGGGCAGGCTCGAGCCTGCTAAAGCCTGCCCAGTAGATTCGCCACTGGCCACAACATCTATTTCACAGCAACAAACAAACCGATGCAATCCCGCACACATATCGGATAAGTGGAGACTACCGTAACCATTGCCATGTGACCTACATCTCTCCCTCTATCATCATTGCCAAAAAGAAGCCTGGACGCCTCCACCACCGCCATCCACCGGTCCTGCTTGCCGATGCCGAGTTGCCAAGACAAAGCCCCCCAACAGGGAATATGACACCAAGATGTCCCCATCATCCAATCTCACAAGATCAAGGACTTCCCCTAGAGAGGTCGTGATGGCCAGATTCGCGTGGGAGGGGTGTGGCAGCAAGGCTATAATGCCTCTAAGAAGTTCAACGACGGCGAGTGCCACTACCAGCACTAGGCATGGCACAAAGCTAAGACAGGGTCTTCACCGAAGCTTGCACACCACCTCAACCACGCATCATCCTGCATCAGCGCTGGCAAGCCCACCAACCACCACCACCATCGAATTGGGAAACCATATCACAAAGATTCGAGCTTGCCGTGCAGCACATCCCCTCGCCGGCCGGCATATCCCTCATGTGAAGACCCACCACATCTCTTCATCCCACGGCAGAATGACACGCCTGTTAGGGCCAGATCCGAGCACACCGGGCTGAATCCAACTTCCCTAGTTGCCGCAGCTACCCATGCCGTCGCAGCCACCGACCCGAGCCCAATAACCCAGCATCGATGCCCTGCCTCCCGCCGCCATCCTCTGCCCTGCCGTAGCCAACACATCAACCAGCCCCTATCGCGGGTCCACGGATCCAGGCCGAGAAACGGCACCGCCTGGCACCAGAAATGCCACACTACCTGACCACACGACAAAAGGGCAATATCGCAGCGGCACGCAGCCTACCCTCCTATCAACCCACGCGCACCTGATGTCACTGCCCCAGCACACTAGTCGTTGTTGCTCAGTACCACAATGGCCAGAATTGGCTCGCCCTGCTAGCCACCTCCACCTGAAAGACGATAGCCATTGCACGCCATCAGATCTGCCCGAACACTGCTCGCCAACAACCCACGCCGCCGTACCAACCACGTAGAAGTCATCCACGCCCGCCACATGATCCACAACGACATTGTTGGCAGAGGCCCCGCCGCCATCATCCTCTGCGTGGGCTTTGCCCATGGGCCTCCTCCGGCGGCGGCGAGGTGGGAGGTGGGTGGAGGAGAAGAGGTGTGGCGGCGGCCTAGTTTTTGCATGAGCCACTCGAGGGAGCGACATGCGGCTATTTTTACTTACCAATGATAATCAGGCAGGCAAAGAGATTGCCTTAGTCACTTGTCAGCCTCAATGGTCAAGTTGTTTCCTACATATCTATCTATTCTATCTACCAGATGACACGATGTGCCCATGGTGCAAAGGCCAAATGCAAATGAGAAGTTAGGGAAGCCGTATGAAAAAATTATTTGACTCCTATGAAAGCACCGATGAATATTCCTCAAAACGCCTATTCTGAAAACGATGAAAGCATTTTCTGAATGTTTAGCAAACAGAGCATTTCACATTTGTTTCACCCAAACTTCACATTTTCAGAGTTTGGTTGACAAGTTGCAAAATAGGTTTGGCCCTTGGTGTACTGGTTTTAGTATCAGAGTGGTCGTTCAATTTTGGTCCAAACAATTCTGTCGGCGAATCCAAGTTTTCATCTCATGTCCCTTGATCCCCTGCCATGGCTCTCCAAAGACATTGACAAAATCCATAGAGCTTTCCTATGGAAGGGTACCGAGGCGGTTCAGGGAGGGCACTGCCTGGTAAGTTGGAAGCATGTTTGTTGGCCGAAGTAGAGCGGAGGTCTGGGTATTTTAGATCTTGAAATTATGCATTTGACGCTTAAGTTGCACTGGGCCTGGAAGGTACGTGTCTCTGAGAATCGGGCTTGGAACATCCTGCTTGATCCACTAAATACTAGCGCGAGGCGCCTGCTTAAAGCTGCAGCAAGGGTGGTCCTTGGGAATGTCCTGAGATGTTTTTTTTTGGGGTCTGGTAGATGGACACAAGGTGCAGTGGTGAAGGATCTTGCACCAGACATTCTGGCTACTATACATGCAGTTACCAGGATGAGGAGAACGGTCGCGGAGGCAATGAGAAATGGAATATGGATTAATAATATCGAAAGGCAAATGAATTATCGTACTTTCCATCAAGTATTGTCCTTGTGGGATGTTATCCCCCAAATGTGTGTAGAGCATGAGGTTGAGGACAAGTGGACATCGTATTGGTAGTCCAATGGAACGTTCTCAACAAAATCAATCTATAATGCTCACTTCGGCCCGATAACTATATTCAGCACTGATGGTTCCATTTGGAATACATGGGCACCACTGAAATGCAAACTCTTCCATTGGTTGGTCGCTACAGGGCATGTTTGGACCAGAGATTGACTTGCAAAGTGAGGTTTTCCCCATGATGCGTCTTGTTGTTTCTGTAGTTCATTGCAAGGATCGGTCCAACATCTCTTCATAAGCTGCAGCGTCATTTCTATTTTGTGGAACTCAGTGCTTCGGTAGCCTCACTTGAATGACGGCGAAACAGGCCTCTAGATTCAACTTTCAATCTTTCGTGATAAAAGACGGCTCTAAGATCTTCTTTTGGGAAAACAAGTGGATGGGAGACGCCACACTCCGGGAACATTATACAACATCGTGGCGTATTTTACGCGATAAGAATGATACTCTTGCACAAGCGCTCAACTCCTCCCTGCTGGGTATTTTATTTTGGCAGGGTTTGATCGGCTCCCGTCTAGAGTCATAATAACATCTCTATCCTCTTTGGATTCAATTTGCCTAACTCGACGAAGAGAGGTGGTCTGTTTGAATCTAACTTCTAATAGTCCTTCATTGTTGACTCTATGTACCTAGCACTTAGGTCATGAGTTTTCTGTTGCTAAAGCCATGGAGGAACAGCAAGCCTATTAGTCCTGATTGGGGATAGTATCTCTAATTGGATACCCACATATTGCGAGCCTTCTATAAAATCCTTCTCTCTTTCTAGTTGTTTTCTGAGAAATTCATTGTGCGCCTTCTGTAATTCAATGTGAGATGCTTGCAGTGTAGGTGATTTCAGAACTTCATTAACAAAGAGGGGGAAATTGATTGATAAATATAATGATTCTAGAGTCGAATCTGAATCCAGAAAACATGCCATGGTATAAACATGTTGTTAACTTGCATCGAAAAATGTAAATTTCTACTTAAATGATGGACCACGCTGGTCCCTCCCTGGTCGCCGTCACACGGTGGCGGGCGGGCTTGGCGAGCGGCGGCGTTTCTTCAACTCCCTGAGTGCACGTAGCAGCACGACCGCGAACTCTTCTCCTGCTTGCCGCGGGGTGATGGCGAGATCGTCAGGTGAGAGTAGGTTAGGACGGTAGCCGGGAAGGACGCTCCGGCTGATGTCCGATAAGTGCAGCTGCTTCTGATCATCCCACACCTTGTCGAAGCATGGCTGGTCCTGCGAGGTGTCGTACTTGTACACGCAGTCACCGTAGAGGTAGCAGAGTATGCCGCCGTTGGTGTCGGCGTTGTCATCACTGTTGGCATTGGCGTCGAACCAGGCGGCCCTCAGGTGGGAGTACTGGCGAGGTTGGTGGACAAGGTGAGTGGCGCCCATCTCAAAGATGTAGCGCAGCTGCCAGCAGAGCGGAGCCGACGACGAAAGGACCAAGAACTGGAGGCGGTTCATCGGGCTGAGTTCATGCATGGCGACGCTTGGGCGGCCTTGAAGCTCCAGGACATGGGCCACTGCTTCATCTGTGTAGTAGATGGGGAGGCGGCACGTGCAGCATGTCTCGGTGGCCACGTCGATGATCATCAGGCTGTCAGGCTTCCTGTCTCGGTCCCGCTGCTTGGCCAGGAAGTACAAGGTGCCATCGATGAGAGCCGGCGGCGAGCCCATCACGTGGCAGGTGAAGAGGCCTTGGCGGCGGCGCCACACGCCTGCCCCCGGCCCACGGCCCAAGGTGAACACCTGCAGGTAGTTGACATCGAGCAGCCCTTGGTCGCCGCTGGCCGAGAAGGAGAGGCGGAAGAGCTTGTACTCCCGCGTCGACGGGCTGTACCCCATGGCGTCCATGTGCCAGTGAGAGTTCCAGAACACGCTCGACGACGTCTCGCTCCTGAGCGGCGGGTCAACCGGCAGCTCGACGCCGGTGATGGGGTTGCAGATGACGAGCGGCAGCCAGCTGGCGTTGTTGGCGACGAAGAGGACGAAGCCGTTGCAGGCTTGGGCGGGGGTGTACCCGGCGGGCAAGTAGAGAAAGCACATGGTCGCCGCCGTGGAGACGTTGTAGACGGTCGTCTTGGGGACCAGGCCGGGCTCCGGCTCGGTCTGGGAGACCAGCAGCGCCTCCGCGGCGGCGCCGGCGCCGGAGACGACGTGGGCGGAGTGGGCGTGGACGTCGAGGAAGGCCGGGTCGGAGAGGAGGCCGCGCCACTGCGTGGACACACAGCGGCCGCGGGCGACGGCCCTCGTCGGCAGCCCCAGCAAGATCTTGCGCAGGAGGATCTCGTCGGCCGCCACTGGTTCCATCGTCGAGCGTGGACAAGCACCGCAATTTTAGATCGGGTGGCGGCGGAATTTCCGGTGGCGGCTAGGTTTAGTGGTTGAGGGGAGGTCGGTCGGGCGAGTGAGTGGGTGAGGGAGGCTGCCTGCCGGCTAGGTTTAGTGGGTGGGGGCTGGGTTGGGCCTTCTTAGGTGGAGGTCGACCTGGGATGGGCCTTGGAGGTTCGATGGGCCAGCCTGGCTGCTTTTTTTTTTAATAAAACAAAAGAGGAGCAAATGATTTATTTGGACGACCAAATAAATACATCCCTAGATACATCCTTTTTTGTCCATTTTGATGACAAGTATTTTTGGACGGAGGTAGTATTCAATAGTGCCACCACCTGAAAAAAACTGGAGTAAGGAGAACAGAGCAGGGATTTTTAATACGTGGAATCAAAAGGAGTTTCGAAAAAGCAATTAATTAAGTAAAATATAAGGATGGCTCAAAAGATTTTCTGAAAAATGTTCATAGTTTCTAAATTGGTGCGAAAACATTTAATGACATGATGCAATGCATAAATAACATACAGAAAAACAATATAATAATAATAATAATAATAATAATAATAATAACATACAGAAAAACATCTCGAGTCCCAGTGCGCCTGCTGCTGTCGACATCGAGGGATCGTCCGACTTGCCATTGGACGACGCGTGGCTTGCCATCCTCTCCGGTTCGACGCGAATATCGTCGAGATATGCCTGTTATTGACCCACCGCTGCGTCCATGCCAAGATGCTAGGCCCCGAGGTCGTGAACCACCGGCTCGAGAGATGCAAGGGCCCACTCCATCTTCGCGAGTGAAGGTGCGATCTGGTCTAGCGCGTGCTAGATCTCGAGGAGGGCCTTGGCCACACTGCTTCTCTCCGCCGCGACCTCCTCCTCCTCCATCTGCTTCCGCAGATCCAGCTCGGCCATGATTTGCTTGAGGCTATGCGTGTGCGGTCGCTCTAGCTCGGGAGTTGCGGATGAGAAGAAATTGATGGTGGGAAGGAAGGCTTTGATACCAGATGTTACAGATCTAGGGTCTCTCACGTTGAGGCTCTGGACGTCGATCACGTTGATCGAGTCATCCATCATCAAGCAGGGGCAACTAGGACAAGGTGAGGGGTCAATGGTGGATCACTAACCAACATATACTAAGTAGTTTAGGATAAGCAGGTAAGGTAACAATTGCAGGTTACAGAAACAGGCTATGCATCAGAATAGGAGCAATCAATTACAGTAGCAAAATCTAATGCAAGTACGAGAGAGAATGGAATGGGCGATATTGAAATGATCAAGGGGGGGGGGGTTTGCTTGCCTGGAAGCTCTGCTGCAAGTGGCTGGACGTCAAGGGCGTAGTCGATCTCGGGAGCAGCGCCAGCCTCAGGGTCTACCGGAGAGAAGAGAGGCAATAAACAATAAATATAAATCAGAGATGCATAACTAAGCATGACATGTCTGTCTTGTCCTCCACTCCCATGATGTTTATTTTCCCTGAAAGAACTATGTGGCGCTTTGGCTCATCGTATGATGTATTCGCTTCCTTGTCTTTTCTTTCTCGGTTTGGTAGACATGCCCTTCACATAGAAAACCTGCGCCACATCATTGGCTAGGAAGAATGGTTTGTCTGTGTACCCAAGATTGTTGAAATCCACTGTTGTCATTCCATACTGCGGGTCTAGCTACCTGTACCCCGCCTCCTGTCAGATTGACCCATTTGCACCGAAACAAAGGGACCTTAAAATTACGTCCATAGTCAAGTTCCCATATCTCCTCTATGTAATCATAATATGTGTCCTTTGCCCTATTAGTGTTTGCTGCATCAAAGTGGACACCACTGTTTTGGTTGGTGCTCTTTTTATCTTGGGCGATCGTGTAAAATGTATTACCATTTATCTCGTACCCTTGCAAAGTCAATACAGTCGAAGATGGTGTCCTGGCCAACAAGTATAGCTCATCTTCAACAATGTTGTTACCCATGAGATGTGTTTGCAACCAACTGCTGAAAGTCCCCATGTGTTCACGTGTAGTCCAGTCGCCAGACTGCTCCGGGTGTTTGAAGCATAGAATATTCTTGTGTTCACTGATATATGGGGCCACCAAGGTAGAATTCTATAGAACTGTGTAGTGTGCTTGCGCCCAAGAATGCCCGTCCCTACATATTATTAAATCCGCTCCTAGCGTGCCTTTTCCACTCAGTCTCCCCTCGTGCCGCGATTGAGGAACACCAATCGGCTTAAGGTCAGGAATAAAGTCAACACAAAATGAATTGACCTCATCTGTTTCATGGCCCTTGGAGATGCTTCCTTCTGGCCTAGCACGGTTACGAACATATTTCTTTAAGACTCCCATGAACCTTTCAAAGGGGAACATATTGTGTAGAAATACAGGACCCAAAATGGCAATCTCGTCGACTCGGTGAACTAGGATGAGCGTCATAATATTGAACAAGGATGGTGGGAACACCAACTCAAAACTTACAAGACATTGGACCTAATCATTTTGTAACCTTGGTAGGATTTCTGGATCGATTACCTACTGAGAAATTGCATTCAGGAATGCACATAGCTTCACAATGGCTGAACATTTTCTGGTAGAAGCCCCCTCAATGCAACCGGAAGTAGTTGCGTCATAATCATGTGGCAGTCATGAGACTTTAGGTTCTGGAATTTTTCTCTGGCATATTTATTATTCCCTTTATATTCGACGAGAAGCCAGATAGGACCTTGATACTGAGCAGGCATTCAAAAAACATTTTCGTTTCACTTTGGTAAGAGCATAGCTGGCAGGACCTTGATACTGCTTTGGATGCATGCCATCTTTTTCGTTCATACGTTGTTGGTCCTCCCGTGCCTCCGGTGTATCTTTTGTCTTCCCATACACGCCCAAAAAGCCTAGCAGGTTCACGCAAAGATTCTTCGTCAAGTGCATCACGTTGATTGTAGAGCGGACGTCTAGGTCTTTCCAATAGGGTAGGTCCCAAAATATAGATTTCTTCTTCCACATGGGTGCGTGTCCATCAGCGTCATTCGGAACAGATTGTCCACCAAGACCCTTTCCAAAGATTTCTTTTAAATCCTTGACCATATCAAATATATCATCACCAGTACGGAGGACAGGCTTCTTCCGCTGATCTGCCTCACCTTTGAAATGCTTGACTTTCTTTCATAAGGCATGCTTAGTCGGAAGAAATTGACGATGTCCCAGGTACACATTTTTCTTACATTTGTCCAAATATATAGTTTCAGTCTCATATAAACAGTGTGTGCATGCATTGTATCCCTTGTTTGTCTGTCCTGAAAGGTTACTAAGAGCAAGCCAACCATTGATGGTTACAAATAGCAACGTTCGTAGGTCAAATTCCTGTTGTTTGTGCTCATCCCACACACGTACACCTTTTTTATCCCACAGTTGTAAAAGTTCTTCAACTAATGGCCTTAGGTACACATCAGTGTCGTTGCCGAATTGCTTAGGGCCTTGGATGAGCACTAGGATCATAATGAACTTCCGCTTCATGCACAACCAAGGAGGAAGGTTATAGATACATAGTCACGGGACAGGTGCTATGATTGTGCTCTGCTCCACAAAAGGATTAATGCCATCTGCACTTAAACCAAACCATAAGTTCCTTGTGTCACCTGCAAAGTCCAGCCACTATCCCAGTCAAAAAAAAAAGTCCAGCCACTTTCTCTTGATTTTTCTCAACTACGACCCATCAGCAGGTACTCTCAACTTCCCGTCTTTCTTACGGTCTTCTTTGTGCCATCGCATCAACTTTGCATGCTCTTTGTTTCTGAACAGACGTTTCAACCGTGGTATTGTATGAGCATACCACATCACCTTGGATGGAACCCTCTTCCTGGGGCGCTCACCCTCAACATCACCAGGGTCATCTCGTCTGATCTTATACCGCAATGCACCGCATAACGGGCATGCACTCAAATTCTCGTACTCCTCACCATGGTAGAGGATGCAGTCATTAGGGCATGCATGTATCTTCTGCACCTCTACCTAGAGGGCAGAGAACCTTCTTTGCTTCGTACGTACTGTCAGGCAATTCGTTATCCTTTGTAAGCTTCTTCTTCATTATTTTCAGTAGCGAATCAAACCCCTTGTCAGATACACCATTGTCTGATTTCCATTGCAGCAATTCCAGTGTGGTGCCGAGCTTTGTGTTGTCATCTTCGCAATTTGGGTACAACCGTTTTTTGTGATCCTCTAACATGCGATCATGTTGGGTATCGTAGCATAATTTTAAAATTTTCCTACGTTCACCAAGATGCATCTATGGAGTATACTAGCAACGAGGGGAAGGGAGTGCATCTACATACCCTTGTAGATCGCGAGCGGAAGCGTTCCAATGAACGTGGATGACGGAGTCGTACTCGCCGTGATCCAAATCACCGATGACCGAGTGCCGAACGGACGGCACCTCCGCGTTCAACACACGTACGGTGCAGCGACGTCTCCTCCTTCTTGATCCAGCAAGGGGGAAGGAGAGGTTGATGGAGATCCAGCAACACGACGGCGTGGTGGTGGATGTAGCGGTTCTCCGGCAGGGCTTCGCCGAGCTTCTGCGAGATTGAGAGAGAGGTGTTGCAGGGGAGGAGGGAGGCGCCCAAGGCTGTAGGTTGCTGCCCTCCCTCCCCCCCTTTATATAGGCCCCCTGGGGGGGCGCCGGCCCAGGGAGATGGGGTCTCTAAGGGGGGGCGGCGGCCAAAGAGGGGGAGGGGTTGCCTTGCCCCCCAAGGCAAGGGGGAAGCTCCCCCCTAGGGTTCCCAACCCTAGGCGCATGGGGGGAGGCCCAAGGGGGGCGCCCCAGCCCACTAAGGGCTGGTTCCCTTCCACTTTCAGCCCACGGGGCCCTCAGGGATAGGTGGCCCCACCCGGTGGACCCCCCGGAACCTTCCGGTGGTCCCAGTACAATACCGGTAACCCCCGAAACTTTCCCGGTGGCCGAAACTTGACTTCCTATATATAATTCTTCACCTCCGGACCATTCCGGAACCTCTCGTGACATCCGGGATCTCATCCGGGACTCCGAACAACTTTCGGGTTTCCGCATACATATATCTCTACAACCCTAGCGTCACCGAACCTTAAGTGTGTAGACCCTACGGGTTCGGGAGACATGCAGACATGACCGAGACGCCTCTCCGGTCAATAACCAACAACGGGATCTGGATACCCATGCTGGCTCCCACATGTTCCACGATGATCTCATTGGATGAACCACGGTGTCGAGGATTGAATCAATCCGTATGCAATTCCCTTTGTCAATCGGTATGTTACTTGCCCGAGATTCGATCGTCGGTATCCCAATACCTTGTTCAATCTCGTTACCAGCAAGTCTCTTTACTCGTACCGCAATGCATGATCCCGTGACTAACGCCTTAGTCACATTGAGCTCATTATGATGATGCATTACCGAGTGGGCCCAGAGATACCTCTCCGTCACACGGAGTGACAAATCCCACTCTCGATCCGTGCCAACCCAACAGACACTTTCGGAGATACCCGTAGTGCACCTTTATAGTCACCCAGTTACGTTGTGACGTTTGGCACACCCAAAGCACTCCTACAGTATCCGGGAGTTGCACGATCTCATGGTCTAAGGAAAAGATACTTGACATTGGAAAAGCTCTAGCAAACGAAACTACACGATCTTTTATGCTATGCTTAGGATTGGGTCTTGTCCATCACATCATTCTCCTAATGATGTGATCCCGTTATCAATGACATCCAATGTCCATAGTCAGGAAACCATGACTATCTGTTGATCAACGAGCTAGTCAATTAGAGGCTTACTAGGGACACGTTGTGGTCTATGTATTCACACATGTATTACGATTTCCGGACAATACAATTATAGCATGAATAATAGACTATTATCATGAACAAAGAAATATAATAATAACTATTTATTATTGCCTCTAGGGCATATTTCCAACAGTCTCCCACTTGCACTAGAGTCAATAATCTAGTTACATTGTGATGAATCGAACACCCATTGCGTCCTGGTGTTGATCATGTTTTGCCCTAGGGAGAGGTTTAGTCAACGGATCTGCTACATTCAGGTCCGTGTGTACTTTACAAATATCTATGTCTCCATTTTGAACCCTTTCACGAATGGAGTTGAAGCGACGCTTGATATGCCTGGTCTTCCTGTGAAACCTGGGCTCCTTCGCAAGGGCAATAGCTCCAGTGTTGTCACAGAAGAGAGTCATCGGGCCCGACGCATTGGGAATCACCCCTAGGTCGGTAATGAACTCCTTCATCCAGACTGCTTTCTGTGCTGCCTCCGAGGCTGCCATGTACTCCGCTTCACATGTAGATCCCGCCATGACGCTTTGCTTGCAACTGCACCAGCTTACTGCTCATCCATTCAAAATATACACGTATCCGGTCTGTGACTTCGAGTCATCCAGATCTGTGTCGAAGCTAGCGTCGACGTAACCCTTTACGACGAGCTCTTCGTCACCTCCATAAACGAGAAACATGTCCTTAGTCCTCTTCAGGTACTTCAGGATATTCTTGACCGCTGTCCAGTGTTCCTTGCCGGGATTACTTTGGTACCTTCCTACCAAACTTACGGCAAGGTTTACATCAGGTCTGGTACACAGCATGGCATACATAATAGACCCTATGGCCGAGGCATAGGGGATGACACTCATCTCTTCTATATCTTCTGCCGTGGTCGGGCATTGAGCCGTGCTCAATTGCACACCTTGCAATACAGGCAAGAACCCCTTCTTGGACTGATCCATATTGAACTTCTTCAATATCTTGTCAAGGTATGTACTTTGTGAAAGACCAATGAGGCGTCTTGATCTATCTCTATAGATCTTGATGCCTAATATATAAGCAGCTTCTCCAAGGTCCTTCATTGAAAAACACTTATTCAAATAGGCCTCTATACTTTCCAAGAATTCTATATCATTTCCCATCAATAGTATGTCATCCACATATAATATGAGAAATGCTACAGAGCTCCCACTCACTTTCTTGTAAACACAGGCTTCTCCATAAGTCTGTGTAAACCCAAACGCTTTGATCATCTCATCAAAGCGAATGTTCCAACTCCGAGATGCTTGCACCAGCCCATAGATTGAGCGCTGGAGCTTGCATACTTTGTTAGCATTCTTAGGATCGACAAAACCTTCCGGCTGCATCATATACAACTCTTCCTTAAGGAAGCCGTTAAGGAATGCCGTTTTGACGTCCATCTGCCATATCTCATAATCATAGTATGCGGCAATTGCTAACATGATTCGGACGGACTTCAGCTTCGCTACGGGTGAGAAAGTCTCATCGTAGTCAACCCCTTGAACTTGTCGATAACCCTTAGCGACAAGTCGAGCTTTGTAGATGGTCACATTACCATCTGCGTCCGTCTTCTTCTTAAAGATCCATTTGTTTTCTATGGCTCGCCGCTCATCGGGCAAGTCAGTCAAAGTCCATACTTTGTTTTCATACATGGATCCTATCTCGGATTTCATGGCTTCTATCCATTTGTCGGAATCCGGGCCCGCCATCGCTTCTTCATAGTTCGAAGGTTCACCGTTGTCTAACAACATGATTTCCAGGACAGGGTTACCGTACCACTCTGGTGCGGAACGCGTCCTTGTGGACCTACGAAGTTCGGTAACTTGATCCGAAGCTTCATGATCATCATCATTAACTTCCTCTCCAGTCGGTGTAGGCACCACAGGAACATTTTCCCGCGCTGCGCTACTTTCCGGTTCAGAAGGGGTGACTATCACCTCATCAAGTTCCACTTTCCTCCCACTCAATTCTTTCGAGAGAAACTCCTTCTCCAGAAAGGACCCGTTCTTGGCAACGAAGATCTTGCCTTCGGATCTGAGGTAGAAGGTATACCCAATAGTTTCCTTAGGGTATCCTATGAAGACGCATTTTTCCGATTTGGGTTCGAGCTTTTCAGGTTGAAGTTTCTTGACATAAGCATCGCATCCCCAAACTTTTAGAAACGACAGCTTAGGTTTCTTCCCAAACCATAATTCATACAGTGTCGTCTCAACGGATTTCGACGGAGCCCTATTTAAAGTGAATGCGGCAGTCTCTAAAGCATAGCCCCAAAATGAGAGCGGTAAATCGGTAAGAGACATCATAGATCGCACCATATCCAATAGAGTGCGATTACGACGTTCGGACACACCGTTTCTCTGAGGTGTTCCAGGCGGCGTGAGTTGTGAAACTATTCCACATTTCCTTAAGTGTGTACCAAATTCGTGACTTAAATATTCTCCACCACGATCTGATCGTAAGAATTTTATTTTCCCGTCACGTTGATTCTCGACTTCACTCTGAAATTCCTTGAAATTTTCAAAGGTTTCAGACTTGTGTTTCATTAGGTAGACATACCCATATCTACTTAAATCATCAGTGAGAGTGAGAACATAACGATATCCTCCGCGAGCCTCAACACTCATTGGACCGCACACATCGGTATGTATGATTTCCAATAAGTTGGTTGCTCGCTCCATTGTTCCGGAGAACGGAGTCTTGGTCATCTTACCCATGAGGCATGGTTCGCACGTGTCAAATGATTCGTAATCAAGAGACTCCAAAAGTCCATCTGCATGCGCTTGACACCAATGTGACCAAGGCGGCAGTGCCACAAGTATGTGGGACTATCGTTATCAACTTTACATCTTTTGGTATTCACACTATGAATATGTGTAACATCACGTTCGAGATTCATCAAAAATAAACCATTGACCAGCGGGGCATGACCATAAAACATATCTCTCAAATAAACAGAACAACCATTATTCTCAGATTTAAATGAGTAGCCATCTCGAATTAAACGAGATCCAGATACAATGTTCATGCTCAAAGCTGGCACTAAATAACAATTATTGAGGTTTAAAACTAATCCCGTGGGTAGATGCAGAGGTAGCGTGCCGACGGCGATCACATCGACCTTGGAACCATTCCCGACGCGCATCGTCACCTCGTCCTTCGCCAGTCTCCGTTTATTCCGTAGTTCCTGTTTTGAGTTACAAATATGAGCAACCGCACCGGTATCAAATACCCAGGAGCTACTACGAGTACTGGTAAGGTACACATCAATTACGTGTATATCACATATACCTTTGGTGTTGCCGGCCTTCTTGTCCGCTAAGTATTTGGGGCAGTTCCGCTTCCAGTGACCACTTCCCTTGCAATAAAAGCACTCAGTTTCAGGCTTGGGTCCATTCTTTGACTTCTTCCCAGTAACTGGCTTACCGGGCGCGGCAACTCCCTTGCCGTCCTTCTTGAAGTTCTTCTTACCCTTGCCCTTCTTGAACTTAGTGGTTTTATTCACCATCAACACTTGATGTTCTTTTCTGATCTCCCCTTCCGCTGATTTCAGCATTGAATATACCTCAGGAATGGTCTTTTCCATCCCCTGCATATTGTAGTTCATCACAAAGCTCTTGTAGCTTGGTGGAAGCGACTGGAGGATTCTGTCAATGACCGCGTCATCCGGGAGATTAACTCCCAGCTGGGATAAGCGGTTGTGTAACCCAGACATTCTGAGTATGTGTTCACTAACAGAACTATTCTCCTCCATTTTACAGCTGAAGAACTTGTCGGAGACTTCATATCTCTCGACCCGGGCATGAGCTTGAAAAACCAGTTTCAGCTCCTCGAACATCTCATATGCTCCATGTTTCTCAAAACGATTTTGGAGACCCGGTTCTAAGTTGTAAAGCATGCCGCACTGAACGAGGGAGTAATCATCAGCACGTTGCTGCCAAGCGTTCATAACGTCTTGGTTCTCTGGGATTGGTGCTTCACCTAGCGGTGCTTCTAAGACATAATCTTTCTTGGCTACTATGAGGATGATCCTCAGGTTCCGGACCCAGTCCGTATAGTTGCTGCCATCATCTTTCAGCTTGGTTTTCTCTAGGAACGCGTTGAAATTGAGGACAACGTTGGCCATTTGATCTACAAGACATTGTGTAAAGATTTTAGACTAAGTTCATGATAATTAAGTTCATCTAATCAAATTACTCAATGAACTCCCACTCAGATAGACATCCCTCCAGCCATCTAAGTGAAACATAATCCGAGTTAACTAGGCCGTGTCCGATCATCACGTGAGACGGACTAGTCAAGATCAGTGAACATCTCCATGTTGATCGTATCTTCTATACGACTCATGCTCGACCTTTCGGTCCTCCGTGTTCCGAGGCCATGTCTGTACATGCTAGGCTCGTCAAGTCAACCTAAGTGTATTGCGTGTGTTCCGAGGCCATGTCTGTACATGCTAGGCTCGTCAACACCCGTTGTATGCGAACGTTAGAATCTATCACACCCGATCATCACGTGGTGCTTCGAAACAACGAACCTTCGCAACGGTGCACAGTTAGAGTGAACACTTTCTTGAAATTATTATAAGGGATCATCTTACTTACTACCGTCGTTCTAAGCAAATAAGATGCAAAAACATGATAAACATCACATGCAATCAAATAGTGACATGATATGGCCAATATCATCATGCTCCTTTGATCTCCATCTTCGGGGCACCATGATCATCTTCGTCACCGGCATGACACCATGATCTCCATCATCATGATCTCCATCATTGTGTCTTCATGAAGTCGTCACGCCAACGATTACTTCTACTTCTATGGCTAACGCGTTTAGCAACAAAGTAAAGTAAATTACATGGCGTTATTCAATGACACGCAGGTCATGCAAAATAATAAAGACAACTCCTATGGCTCCTGCCGGTTGTCATACTCATCGACATGCAAGTCGTGATTCCTATTACAAGAATATGATCAATCTCATACATCACATATATCATTCATCACATCTTCTGGCCATATCACATCACATAGCACTTGCTGCAAAAACAAGTTAGACGTCCTCTAATTGTTGTTGCAAGTTTTTACGTGGTTTGTAGGTTTCTAGCAAGAACGTTTTCTTACCTACGTATGACCACAACGTGATTTGCCAATTTCTATTTACCCTTCATAAGGACCCTTTTCATCGAATCCGTTCCGACTAAAGTAGGAGACACAGACACCCGCTAGCCACCTTATGCAACTAGTGCATGTCAGTCGGTGGAACCTGTCTCACGTAAGCGTACGTGTAAGGTCGGTCCGGGCCGCTTCATCCTACAATGCCGCCGAAACAAGAAACGACTAGTAGCGGCAAGAAGAATTGGCAAACTCAACGCCCACAACTGCTTTGTGTTCTACTCGTGCATAGTAACTACGCATAGGCCTGGCTCATGATGCCACTGTTGGGTATCGTAGCATAATTTTAAAATTTTCCTACGTTCACCAAGATGCATCTATGGAGTATACTAGCAACGAGGGGAAGGGAGTGCATCTACATACCCTTGTAGATCGCGAGCGGAAGCGTTCCAATGAACGTGGATGACGGAGTCGTACTCGCCGTGATCCAAATCACCGATGACCGAGTGCCGAACGGACGGCACCTCCGCGTTCAACACACGTACGGTGCAGCGACGTCTCCTCCTTCTTGATCCAGCAAGGGGGAAGGAGAGGTTGATGGAGATCCAGCGGCACGACGGCGTGGTGGTGGATGTAGCGGTTCTCCGGCAGGGCTTCGCCGAGCTTCTGCGAGAGAGAGAGAGGTGTTGCAGGGGAGGAGGGAGGCGCCCAAGGCTGTAGGATGCTGCCCTCCCTCCCCCCCCTTTATATAGGCCCCCTGGGGGGGCACCGGCCCAGGGAGATGGGATCTCCAAGGGGGGGGCGGCGGCCAAAGAGGGGGAAGGGTTGCCTTGCCCCCCAAGGCAAGGGGGAAGCTCCCCCCCTAGGGTTCCCAACCCTAGGCGCATGGGGGGAGGCCCAAGGGGGGCGCCCCAGCCCACTAAGGGCTGGTTCCCTTCCACTTTCAGCCCACGGGGCCCTCCGGGATAGGTGGCCCCACCCGGTGGACCCCCGGGACCCTTCCGGTGGTCCCGGTACAATACCGGTAACCCCCGAAACTTTCCCGGTGGCCGAAACTTGACTTCCTATATATAATTCTTCACCTCCGGACCATTCCGGAACCTCTCGTGACGTCCGGGATCTCATCCGGGACTCCAAACAACTTTCGGGTTTCCGCATACATATATCTCTACAACCCTAGCGTCACCGAACCTTAAGTGTGTAGACCCTACGGGTTCGGGAGACATGCAGACATGACCGAGACGCCTCTCCGGTCAATAACCAACAGCGGGATCTGGATACCCATGTTGGCTCCCACATGTTCCACGATGATCTCATCGGATGAACCACGGTGTCGAGGATTCAATCAATCCGTATGCAATTCCCTTTGTCAATCGGTATGTTACTTGCCCGAGATTCGATCGTCGGTATCCCAATACCTTGTTCAATCTCGTTACCAGCAAGTCTCTTTACTCGTACCGCAATGCATGATCCCGTGACTAACGCCTTAGTCACATTGAGCTCATTATGATGATGCATTACCGAGTGGGCCCAGAGATACCTCTCCGTCACACGGAGTGACAAATCCCACTCTCGATCCGTGCCAACCCAATAGACACTTTCGGAGATACCCGTAGTGCACCTTTATAGTCACCCAGTTACGTTGTGACGTTTGGCACACCCAAAGCACTCCTACGGTATCCGGGAGTTGCACGATCTCATGGTCTAAGGAAAAGATACTTGACATTGGAAAAGCTCTAGCAAACGAAACTACACGATCCTTTATGCTATGCTTAGGATTGGGTCTTGTCCATCACATCATTCTCCTAATGATGTGATCCCGTTATCAATGACATCCAATGTCCATAGTCAGGAAACCATGACTATCTGTTGATCAATGAGCTAGTCAATTAGAGGCTTACTAGGGACACGTTGTGGTCTATGTATTCACACATGTATTACGATTTCTGGACAATACAATTATAGCATGAATAATAGACTATTATCATGAACAAAGAAATATAATAATAACTATTTATTATTGCCTCTAGGGCATGTTTCCAACAGATCAAACTTCAACTTCTCCCTTTCACTTTCGCATCCTCTCTGTGCATCAACAATGACCCGGCAAAGATCATCATCGGGCACATCTGGTGCCTCTTGATCTTTAGCTTCCCCCGTTATAGTATCACCGTATTCAAGGAACATAGGATAGTTGTCATCATCCTCTTTTTCTTCATTGTCTTCCATCATAACCCCTCTTTCTCTGTGCTTGGTCCAAACATTATAGTGTGGCATGAAACCCTTCTCAAGCAGGTGCAAGCTGAAGGGTTTTCGAGGAAGAGTAATCCTTCGTATTCCGATAGACAGTACATGGACAATACATAAAACCATTCTGCTTATTTGCCTCATCCACATCGAGAAAATTATGCAGGCCCGGAATGTACTCGGAGGTCCGTCGGTCACCGTACATCCATTGCCGATTCATCTACATGCATTATATAATTAGGTATATCAAAAACCATTACAGAACATCATGAATAGAGAAATGACCAAATTAATAGAAGGTCATCGTCACATTAAAACCAAAGTACAATAGTGATCAAATGTTGTTACTGAAAAAATAAATACATAAAGTTCATACATAGTTCTCATAGAACAACATACAACTCTCTAGAGCATCTAATTAAAACATACATTGAAACTAACATACAACTATGTAAAACATTTAAATACAACAACAAATTCGATCAAAATTGCAACTACGTTAACAATTGATCCAAAGCATAATGATAACAAGCCTCATTATCAATGGCATATTTTCTAATCTTTCTAATATTCAAGCGCATTACATCCATCTGGATCTTGTGTAGATCGACATGCAACTCCAATTTCATCTTCTCTTCTTCAATTTTTTTCAATTTTTCTTTCAAATAATTGTTTTCTTTTTCAAATAAATTTAACCTCTCGACAAGAGGGTCGGTTGGAATTTCCGGTTCACATACCTCCTAGATAAAAACATCTATGTCACGTTGGTCGGCATAATTGTCATAAATACTAAAGAAAACAAATAGTTATAAAAGATAATATACCACATCCGGATCATAGACCGGATAAGAGCCGACGAGGGCGAATACCAAAACCATGGCATATATAATAACAAAAAAATACAAGTAAGAAAATTATACAAGTAGCTAGCTATTTAAATCATACAAGTAAGATTTTTTTTCAAAAGAAGATAAGAACAAGAGGCTCACCAAGGTGGTGCCGGCGACGAGATCGGCGCGGTCGATCGACGGCGGTGAGGACGGGGACGGGACGGCACCCTACACATGTGCAAACTCTAAGAAGTTAATTTGAGCTCAGACTGTGCATCTATGTGCATAGGAGGTGAGAACAGAGTAGCACACACCTCCCAGACGCCGACCGGCCAAAAAACAGAGGAGAGAGTGGGCAGGCGCGAGCATATATATATGCATTTTTTAGTCCCGGTTGGTGTCTAGAACCGGGACTGAAGACTGACCTTTAGTCCTGGTTCCAGACACCAATCGGGACTAAAGGGGTTGCGCCAGGAGCGAGGCCCTTTAGTCCCGGTTGGTGTCTGGAACCGGGACTAAAGGTCCCAGCCGAACCGGGACTGATGCCTGCCGAGGCCCGGCCGGCGTCTTGGCCGCTCGAACCGGGACTGATGCTTGCATTAGTCCCGATTCGTGACACGACCGGGACTGTTGCTCTGATCTGACAAAAACCAAAGCCCTGTTTTCCACTAGTGCTCATAGGTCAAATTCCTACTGTTTGTGCTCATCCCACACCCGTACACCTTTTATATCCCACAACTGTAAAAGTTCTTCAACTAATGGCCTTAGGTACACATCAATGTCGTTGTCAGGTTGCTTAGGGCCTTGGATGAGCATTGTCATCATAATGAACTTCCGCTTCATGCACAACCAAGGAGGAAGGTTACAGATACATAGTCACATGCCAGGTGCTATGATTGCTGCTCTGCTCCCCAAAAGGATTAATGTCATCTGCACTTATACCAAACCATAAGTTCCTTGCGTCATCTGCAAACTCCGACCACTTTCTCTCGAATTTTCTCCACTGCGACCCATCAGCGGGTACTCTCAACATCTCGTCTTTCTTACGGTCTTCTTTGTACCATTGCAACAACTTGGCATGCTCTTTGTTTCTGAAAAGACGTTTGAACCATGGTATTATAGGAGCATACCACATCACCTTGGCAGGAACCCTCTTCCTGGGGCGCTCGCCCTCAACATCACTAGGGTGATCTCGTCTGATCTTATACCGCAATGCACCGCATACCGGGCATGCATTCAAATTCTCGTACTCCTCACTGCGGTAGAGGATGCAGTCATTAGGGCATGCATGTATCTTCTGCACCTCTAATCCTAGAGGGCAGAGAACCTTCTTTGCTTCGTACGTACTGTCAGGCAATTCATTATCCTTGGGAAACTTCTTCGTCATTATTTTCAGTAGCTTCTCAAATCCCTTCTCGGATAAGCCATTCTCTGCCTTCTATTGCAGCAATTCCAGTGTGGTACCGAGCTCTGTGTTGCCATCTTCGCAATTTGGGTACAACAATTTTTTTGTGATCCTCTAACATGCGATCGAACTACAACTTCTCATTTTCACTTTTGCGTTCTCTCTGTGCATCAACAATGACCCAGCGAATATCATCAGCGGGCACATCTGGTGCCTCTTGATCTTCAGCTTCCCCCATTGCAGTATCACCGTGTTCAGGGAACATAGGATAGTTGCCATCATCCTCTTATTCTTCATTGTCTTCCATTATAACCCCTCTTTCTCCGTGCTTGGTCCAACAATTATAGCTGGGCTTGAAACCGGACTAGAGCAGGTGGGTGTGAAGGATTTTCAAGGATGAGTAATCCTCACTAGTAGAAAACAGGGCTTTGGTTGGGGCCTGGCCAGCCCATTAGTCCCGGTTCTATCACGAACCGGGACCCATGGGGGCATACGTCCCGGTTCCTGCGCCCACGGGGCCGGCCGGGCCTCGGGAGGCATTTGTCCCGGTTCGTGTCGACCCATTTGTCCCAGGTCTAGGCACGAACCGGGACCAATGGCCCTCGCCCCTAGCCCATAGCCATTGGTCTCGGTTCGTGCCTAGAACCGGGACAGAAGGGGGGCATTTAGTCCCGGTTCCAGCCACGAACCGGGACCAATGAGTTGCCTATATATACCCCTCGCCCGCGAGCAGAGCACTCCACAGTGCTCTGTTTTTTCTAGCCGGCGAGGGGAGAGCTTTGTGGTGTTCTAGCTCACCTCCTATGCACATGAGGTGTTTGATGAAATGCCCGAGCCACACTAGTTAAGCTTTCTCCTCTCGAAGCTCGACCTCCAAGCTCCATTTCCCCTGAGATTTGTCTAGGTTTAGCGGTCCGTCACGTCCCATCCCCGTCTTCACCGCCGTCGATCGCCCGCGCCGATCTCTGATGACCCACAAGTATAGGGGATCTATCGTAGTCCTTTCCATAAGTAAGAGTGTCGAACCCAACAAGGAGTAGAAGGAAACGATAAGCGGTTTTCAGCAAGGTATTTTCTGCAAGCACTGAAATAATAGGTAACAGATAGTTTTGTGATAAGATAATTGGTAACAAGAAACAAGTAACAAAATTAAATAAAGTGCAGCAAGGTGGCCCAATCCTTTTTGTAGCAAAGGACAAGCCTGGACAAACTCTTATATAGAGAAAAGCGCTCTCGAGGACACATGAGAATTATCGTCAAGCTAGTTTTCATCACGTTCGTATGATTAGCGTTCGGTACTTTGATAATTTGATATGTGGGTGGACCGGTGCTTGGGTGTTGTCCTTACTTGCACAAGCATCCCACTTATGATTAACCCCTATTGCAAGCATCCGCAACTACAAAAGAAGTATTAAGGTAAACCTAACCATAGCATGAAACATGTGGATCCAAATCAGCCCCTTACGAAGCAACACATAAACTAGGGTTTAAACTTCTGTCACTCTAGCAACCCATCATCTACTCATTACTTCCCAATGCCTTCCTCTAGGCCCAAACAATGGTGAAGTGTTATGTAGTCGACGTTCACATAACACCACTAGAGGAGAGACAACATACATCTCATCAAAATATCGAGCGAATACCAAATTCACATGACTACTAATAGCAAGACTTCTCCCATGTCCTCAGGAACAAACGTAACTACTCACAAAGCATATTCATGTTCATAATCAGAGGGGTATTAATATGCATATAGGATCTGAACATATGATCTTCCACCAAATAAACCAACTAGCATCAACTACAAGGAGTAATCAACACTACTAGCAACCTACAGGTACCAATCCCAGACTATGAGACAAGTATTGGATACAAGAGATGAACTAGGGTTTGAGAGGAGATGGTGCTGGTGAAGATATTGATGGAGATTGCCCTCTCCCGATGAGAGGAGCGTTGGTGATGACGATGGCGATGATGTCCCCTCCCGGAGGGAAGTGTCCCCGGCAGAATAGCTCTGCCGGAGCCCTAGATTGGTTCCGCCGAGGTTCCGCCTTGTGGCGGCGGAGTCTCGTCCCGAAAGCTTGCTTATGATTTTTGTTCGGACGAAAGACTTCATATAGCAGAAGATAGGCACCGGAGTGCCAACAGGGGGCCCACAAGGCAGGGGGCGCGCCCAGGGGGGTAGGGCGCGCCCCCCACCCTCGTGGACAGGTGGAGGCCCCCCTGACGTGGATTCTTCTTCCAGTATTTTTTATTATTTCCAAAAATAACTTTCGTGGAGTTTCAGGACTTTTGGAGTTGTGCAAAATAGGTCTCTAATATTTGCTCCTTTTCCAGCCCAGAATCCAGCTGCCGGCATTCTCCCTCCTTATGTAAACCTTGTAAAATAAGAGAGAATAGGCATAAGTATTGTGACATAATGTGTAATAACAGCCCGTAATGCAATAAATATCGATATAAAAGCATGATGCAAAATGGACGTATCAAGTCCCCCAAGCTTAGACCTCGCTTGTCCTCAAGCGAAAGCCGATAACGTTAAATATGTCCACATGTTTAGAGGTAGAGGTGTCGATAAAACAGAATACGGACATGATGGCATCATGATTATTCTCATAGCAGCAACATATAAGGGTAATGTCATATGATCTCTCATGCTCAAGTAATAATCTATTCACAATGCAAAGTATGAATCAGTAACTTTATTGAGAACCAACATACTATAATCTCAGTCATTGAAGCAATTGCAATTTGTCATAACATCAGAAAGAGTCTATGTGAGAGATTTTTAGCAAGTCCAGATACTCAACTATCATTTAATCTTTCACAACTGCTAACACTCACGCAATACTTGTGGTTACGGAGTTTAATTCGGACACAGAGAAAGATAGGGGCTTATAGTTTTGCCTCCCAACCTTTTACCTCAAGGGTAATGTCAACAATAATAATTCATGCTAACCCACATCCAGTTAGATATATATATATCAGGATCTTTCCAACATCCTGTGCTTGCCAAAGGATAAAATGTAAAAAGGAAAGGTGAAGATCACCATGACTCTTGCATAAGGTAGAAGATAATAATAATAAAAGATAGGCCCTTCGCAGAGGGAAGCAAAGGTCGCCATGCACTTTCAGGGTTGGATGCACAAAATCTTAATGCGAAAGAACGTCACTTTATATTGCCACTTGTGATATGAACCTTTATTATGCCGTCCGTCGCTTTTATTTCTTCCACATCACAAGATCGTATAAAGCTTATTTCCTCCACACCAATCAATCATACATTTTTAGAGAGCAATTTTTATTGCTTGCACCGATGACAACTTACTTGAAGGATCTTACTCAATCCATAGGCAGATATGGTGGACTCTCATGGCAAAACTGGTTTAAGGGTTTTTGGAAGCACCAGTAGTATCTCTACTTGGTGCAAATAATTTGGCTAGCATGAGGGGGAAAGGCAAGCTCAACATGTTGGATGATCCATGACAATATACTTTATCTCAGATATAAGAAAACATAACCCATTATGTTGTCTTCCTTGTCCAACATCAACTCTTTAGCATGTCATATTTTAATGAGTGCTCCCAATCATAAAAGATGTCCAAGATAGTATATTTATATGTGAAACCTCTCTTTCTTTATTACTTCCTATTAATTGCAACGATGACCAAAGCCATGTTTGCCAACTCTCAACAATTTTCAATCATCATACCCCTTCTATGTGAAGTCATTACTCTCAATAAGATAAATATGATCTCTTTATTTCTTTTTATTCTTTTCTCTTTTCTTTTATTCACTCAAGATCATAGCAAGATAATCAAGCCCTTGACTCAACACTAATCTTTATTATATAGCTCACGGACTCGATTACATAGAGAGATCATAAGCAAAACTCAGAACGAAATCATACCAAAACTTTATTCTACTAGATCAAGATACTACTAAAAGGATCGAACTAAGAAAAACGGTAAAGATAGGAGATGTGATGGTGATACGATACCGGGGCACCTCCCAAGCTTGGCAGTTGCCAAGGGGAATGCCCATACCCATGTGATTATGTCTCCTTTGCTGGTGAAGAAGGTGGAGGTGATGATGGATAGTCGCACATCGAGCGTAAGAGGTCCTCCAACTTGCGGATAATGCCCTTGAGTGCAATGATATGCTCCTTCAACAAAATATTTTCACGGGTGAGATACTTGTTTTGTATACGAGCTAACTCAATCATCTTGAAAGCTTCTATCTCAGTTGGGGTAAGAAGATTGTGATCGAGTTGAAGGCTGTTTTCTGCTGCAGGAGCTTGATCCTCCGTGGCCTTCTTGATTCCTTCATCCTTGTTGATCTCCATGGGTTCTTCCCTCTTCAGCTCTATCTTCATTAGCCAAGCATCGTTGTCACCATTGTTGGAGGAGGGGGACGACATGATGCCTGGCCTTGACAACCCTGACAGGAAACAGCTCGAAACAAGAACAGAGGATAATTGCATGATACGGGAGTCAAAACCTTCGGGAGATTATATAATGAATTTTTACCGACCAAAATATGTAACGTGCAAGAAAACAGAGTCCGGAGAGCACACGAGGTGCCCACGAGGCAGGGGGCGCGCCCAGGGGGGTAGGGCGCGCCCTCCACCCTCGTGTCCTTCCCGGATTGCTTCTTATTTTTCTATTTTTCTAAATATTCCAAAACGGAGAAAAATTGCCTTTAGAACTGTTTTGGAGTCGGTTTACTTACCGTACCACATACCTATTCCTTTTCGGAGTCTGAAACGTTCCGAAAAGTGTCCCTTATGTATTCCTCCGGGGTTACGGTTTCAATAACATTAGTTTCAACATTTATAGGATTACCTGAGATATAATGTTTAATTCTTTGACCGTTCACCACCTTCGGATTTGTGCCTTCAAAGTTGTTGATTTTTATGGCACCGGAACGATAGACCTCCTCGATAACGTAAGGACCTTCCCATTTAGAGAGAAGTTTTCCTGCAAAAAATCTTAAACGAGAGTTGTATAGCAATACATAATCACCTATATTAAACTCACGCTTTTGTATTCTTTTTTCATGCCATCTTTTAACTTTTTCTTTAAACAACTTGGCATTTTCATAGGCTTGGGTTCTCCATTCATCAAGTGAGCTAATGTCAAATAACCTCTTCTCACCGGCAAGTTTGAAATCATAATTGAGTTCTTTAATGGCCCGATATGCCTTATGTTCTAGTTCTAGAGGTAAGTGGCATGCTTTTCCATAAACCATTTTATATGCAGTTCTATAGGCCCATAATGCATCATCAAGTTTCTTGGACCAATTATTTCTAGATCTATTAACGGTCTTTTGCAAAATTAATTTGAGCTCTCTATTACTCAATTCTACTTGACCACTAGATTGTGGGTGATAAGGAGATGCAATTCTATGATTAACATCATACTTAGCAAGCATTTTACGGAAAGCACCATGAATAAAATGTGAACCACCATCAGTCATTAAATATCTAGGGACTCCAAACCTCGGAAAAATAACTTCTTTAAGCATCTTAATAGAGTGTTATGATCAGCACTACTAGTTGGAATAGCTTCTACCCACTTAGTAACGTAATCAACAGCAACTAAAATATGTGTGTATCCATTAGAGGCAGGAAAAGGTCCCATATAATCAAAGCCCCAAACATCAAATGGTTCAATAACAAGTGAATAATTCATAGGCATTTCTTGACGTCTACTAATATTACCAATTCTTTGACATTCATCACAAGATAGACAAACTTACGGGCATCCTTGAAGAGAGTAGGCCAATAAAAACCGGATTGCAATACCTTATGTGCAGTTCTATCTCCAGCGTGGTGTCCTCCATAAGCTTCGGAGTGACACTTGCGTAGGATCTGTTCCTGTTCATGCTCAGGTACACAACGTCTAATAACACCATCTACTCCTTCTTTATAAAGATGTGGGTCATCCCAAAAGTAATGTCTCAAATCATAGAAAAACTTTTTCTTTTGTTGGTATGTGAAACTAGGTGGTATAAATTTAGCAACAATATAATTAGCATAATCAGCATACCATGGAGCAGTACGAGAAGCATTTATGACATTTAATTGTTCATCAGGAAAGCTATCATCAATAGGTAGTGGGTCATCAAGAACATTTTCTAACCTAGACAAGTTGTCTGCAACGGGGTTCTCAGCTCCCTTTCTATCAATAATATGCAAATCAAATTCTTGTAGCAAGAGAACCCATCTAATAAGTCTAGGTTTAGCATCTTTCTTTTCCATAAGATATTTAATAGCAGCATGATCCGTGTGAATAGTTACTTTAGAATCAACAATATAAGGTCTGAACTTATCACAAGCAAATACAACTGCTAAGAATTCTTTTTCAGTAGTAGCATAATTTCTCTGAGCATTGTCTAGAGTTTTACTAGCATATTGAATAACATTTAATTTCTTATCAACTCTTTGCCCTAGAACAGCACCTACAGCATAATCACTAGCATCACACATAATTTCAAAAGGTAAATTCCAATCAGGTGGCTGAACAATAGGTGCAGAGATCAATGCTTTCTTAAGTATTTCAAATGCTTCTACACAATCATCATCAAAGACAAATGGTATATCTTTTTGTAATAAATTAGTCAGAGGCCGAGAAATTTTTAAGAAGTCCTTAATGAACCTCCTATAAAATCCGGCGTGACCAAGGAAACTTCTTATACCTTTGATGTCCTTGGGACATGGCATCTTCTCAATAGCATCAACTTTAGCTTTATCAACTTCAATACCTCTCTCAGAAATTTTATGCCCCAAGACAATACCTTCATTAACCATAAAGTGGCACTTCTCCCAATTCAAGACAAGGTTAGTTTCTTCACATCTCTGCAAAACTCGATCCAGGTTGCTCAAGCAATCATCAAAAGAGGATCCATAGACGGAAAAATCGTCCATGAAAACCTCACAGATCTTTTCACAAAAGTCAGAGAATATAGCCATCATGCATCTTTGAAAGGTAGCAGGTGCATTACATAAACCGAAAGGCATACGTCTATAAGCAAAAGTACCGAAAGGGCAAGTAAAAGTGGTCTTTGATTGATCATCGGCCGACACAGGTATTTGAGAGAAACCAGAATAACCATCTAGAAAGCAAAAATGTGTATGTTTGGATAATCTTTCTAGCATTTGATCGATAAAAGGTAAGGGGTAATGATCCTTTTTAGTAGCTTTATTTAGTTTGCGGAAATCAATTACCATCCTATAACATGTAACAATTCTTTGCGGAATCAATTCATCTTTATCATTAGGAATGACAGTAATACCTCCCTTCTTAGGGACACAATGGACATGACTTACCCGCTGACTATCAACAACAGGATAAATTATACCTGCCTCAAGGAGCTTTAGTATTTCCTTTCTTACCACTTCTTTCATTTTAGGATTCAGCCGTCGTTGGTGATCACGAACTGGTTTGGTATCTTTCTCCAAATTTATTTTGTGCTGGCATAGAGTGGGACTAATGCCCTTAAGATCATCAAGAGTATATCCAATAGCAGCGCGGTGCTTCTTCAGAGTTTTCAATAATCTCTCTTCTTCATGCTCTGAAAGGTTAGCACTAATAATAACATGATATATCTTTTTCTCATCAAGATAAGCATATTTAAGAGTATCAGGTAACGGTTTGAGCTCAAACACGGGATCACCCTTAGGTGGAGGAGGATCCCCTAGGATTTCGACAGGCAAGTTGTGTTTCAGGATGGGTTCCTGTTTAAAGAATACTTCATCTATTTCCCTTCTTTCATTCATAAACATATCATTTTCATGGTCTAGCAAATATTGTTCTAAAGGATCACTAGGAGGCACGGCAATAGAAGCTAGACCAATAATTTCATCTTTACTAGGCAATTCTTCTTCACGGTGTTGTCTACGAAATTTAGAGAAATTGAACTCATGAGACATATCACCCAAACCAATAGTAACAACATCCTTTTCGCAGTCTATCTTAGCATTAACAGTGTTCAAGAAGGGTCTACCAAATATAATGGGACAAAAGCTAACTTGTGGGGAACCAAGAAGAAGAAAATCAGCAGGATATTTAGTTTTCCCACACAAGACTTCAACATCTCTAACAATTCCCATTGGTGATATAGTATCTCTATTGGCAAGCTTAGTTGTGACATCAATATCTTCTAACTCAACAGGTGCAATATCATGCATAATTTCTTTGTATAAGTCAATAGGTATTGCACTAGCACTAGCACCCATATCACATAAGCCATGATAACAATGATCTCCTATTTTAACAGAAATAACAGGCATGCCTACCACAGGTCTATGTTTATCTTTAGCACACGGTTTAGCAATTCTAGCAGTCTCATCACAGAAATGATTAACATGCCCATCAATATTATCAGACAAGAGATCTTTAACAATAGCAATATTAGGTTCAACTTTAACTTTCTCAGGAGGTGTATAAGTTCTAATATTGCTTTTACGAACCACAGTTGAAGCTTTAGCATGATCCTTTATTCTAACAGGGAAATGTGGTTTCTTAACATAAGCAGTAGGAACAATAGGATCATTATAAGTGATAGTCTTTTCTTCAACTTTAATAGGTGCAGCTACTTTTACTTCTATGGGAGGATGATATTTAAACCACTTCTCCTTGGGGAGATCAACATGAGTAGCAAAATATTCACAGAAAGAAGCTACTATCTCAGAGTCAAGTCCATATTTAGTGCTAAATTTACGGAAAACATCGGTATCCATAAAAGATTTAACACAATCAAACTTAGGTGTCATACCTGACTCCTTACCTTTGTCGAGATCCCAATCTTCAGAGTTGTGTTTAATTCTTTCCAATAAATCCCATTTGAATTCAATAGTCTTCATCATAAAAGAGCCAGCACAAGAAGTATCGAGCATGGTGCGATTGTTATCAGAAAGCCGAGCATAATTTTTTTTAATAATTATTTCTCTTGGAAGCTCATGATTGGGGCATGAATATAACATTGATTTAAGCCTCCCCCAAGCTTGAGCGAGGCGATGCTTTCTCCTTCGCGAGGCCAAAAATTATATATATAATTGCGATCACGATGAACAAGATGCATAGGATAAAACTTCTGATGAAATTCCAATTTCAATCGTTTGTGGTTCCATGATCCCATATCATCACATAGCCTATACCATGTCGATGCATCTCGCTTCAAAGATAAAGGGAAGACCTTCTTCTTAATAACATCACCGGGCACACCTGCAAGCTTAAATAATCCACAAACTTCATCCACATATATTAGGTGCTCATCAGGATGCATTGTTCCATCTTCTGCAAAGGGATTAGCTAGCAGTTTTTCTATCATACCCGAAGCAATCTCAAAGTAGACATTTTCATTTTCAGTAGGTTCAGTAGGTTGAGGAGCAACTCTTTGCTATACTGGTCGGGGTGAAGATACCCCGAACAAGCCCCTCAGGGGATTACTTTCCATAGTAACAAGTGACAGTAAATTTCAGCCCACTATATAAATTTTTCCTTACCAAGTTCCACCTACCAAAGGCGCTTCACTCCCTGGCAACGGCGCTAGAAAAGAGTCTTGATGACCCACAAGTATAGGGGATCTATCGTAGTCCTTTCGATAAGTAAGAGTGTCGAACCCAACGAGGAGCAGAAGGAAATGATAAGCGGTTTTCAGCAAGGTATTCTCTGCAAGCACTGAAATAATAGGTAACAGATAGTTTTGTGATAAGATAATTGTAACGAGCAACAAGTAACAAAAGTAAATAAAGTGCAGCAAGGTGGCCCAATCCTTTTTGTAGCAAAGGACAAGCCTGGACAAACTCTTATAGAGAAAAGCGCTCCCGAGGACACATGGGAATTATCGTCAAGCTAGTTTTCATCACGTTCATATGATTCGCGTTCGTACTTTAATAATTTGATATGTGGGTGGACCGGTGCTTGGGTGTTGTCCTTACTTGGACAAGCATCCCACTTATGATTAACCCCTATTGCAAGCATCCGCAACTACAAAAGAAGTATTAAGGTAAACCTAACCATAGCATGAAACATGTGGATCCAAATCAGCCCCTTACGTAGCAACGCATAAACTAGGGTTTAAGCTTCTGTCACTCTAGCAACCCATCATCTACTTATTACTTCCCAATGCCTTCCTCTAGGCCCAAAAAATGGTGAAGTGTTATGTAGTCGACGTTCACATAACACCACTAGAGGAGAGACAACATAGAGCTCATCAAAATATTGAACGAATACCAAATTCACATGACTACTAATAGCAAGACTTCTCCCATGTCCTCAGGAACAAACGTAACTAATCACAAAGCATATCCATGTTCATAATCAGAGGGGTATTAATATGCATATAGGATCTGAACATATGATCTTCTACCAAATAAACCAACTAGCATCAACTACAAGGAGTAATCAACACTACTAGCAACCTACAGGTACCAATCCCAGACTATGAGACAAGAATTGGATACAAGAGATGAACTAGGGTTTGAGAGGAGATGGTGCTGGTGAAGATGTTGATGGAGATTTCCCTCTCCCGATGAGAGGAGCATTGGTGATGACGATGGCGATGATGTCCCCTCCCAGAGGGAAGTGTCCCCGGCAGAACAGCTCTGCCGGAGCCCTAGATTGGTTCCGCCGAGGTTCCGCCTCGTGGCGGCGGAGTCTCGTCTCGAAAGCTTGCTTATGATTTTTCTTCGGACGAAAGACTTCATATAGAAGAAGATAGGCACCGGAGGGCCAACAGGGGGCCCACGAGGCAGGGGGCGCGCCCCCCACCCTCGTGGACAGGTGGAGGCCCCCTGACGTGGATTCTTCTTCCGGTATTTTTTATTATTTCCAAAAATAACTTTCGTGGAGTTTCAGGCCTTTTGGAGTTGTGCAGCATAGGTCTCTAATATTTGCTCCTTTTCCAGCCCAGAATTTCAGCTGTCGGCATTCTCCCTCCTTATGTAAACCTTGTAAAATAAGAGAGAATAGGCATAAGTATTGTGACACAATGTGTAATAACAGCCCATAATGCAATAAATATCGATATAAAAGCATGATGCAAAATGGACGTATCAATCTCGTCGCCGGCACCACCGTGGTGAGCCTCTTGTTCTTATCTTCTTCTGAAAGAAAAAATTCTTACTTTAAATACATACTTGTCTAATTTTCTTACTTTTATTATTGCTTGTTATTATATAGTGCCATGGTTTTGGTATCCGCCCCCGTCGGCCCTCGTCCTGGCTATGATTCGGATGTGGTATATTTTATCTTTTATAACTATTTGGTTCATTTATTGTTTATGACAATTATGCCCATCAAGTTGACATAGATTTTATTTATGTAGGAGGTAGTTGAACCGGAAATTCCAACCGACCCTATTGTCGAGAGGTTAAATTTAGTTGAAGAAGAAAACAATTATTTGAAGGAAAAAATTAAAAAAATTGAGGAGGAAAAGATGATATTGGAGTTGCATGTTGCGGATGTCGTCGATGATCGCAAGATCAAGATGGACGCAATGCAGTTGAAGATTAGAAAGACTAGAAAATATGCCATTCATACCGAGGATTGGTATCATTATGCCGTTGGATCAATTGTTACCTTGGTTGTGATTTGATCGCATTTGTTGTTGCATTGAAAGGTTTTACATAGTTTCAATGTATGGTTTAATTAGATGCTCTGGAGAGCTATATGTTGTTCAATGAGAACTATGTATGTACTTTGGTTTTAATGTGATGATGAACTTCTATTAATTCGGTCACTTGTCTATCCATGTGAATCTGTAATGGTTTTTGACACACATAATTATATGTAATGGACGCAAATGAACCGGCAATGGATGTACGGTGACAGACACACCTCCGAGTACGTTAAGGGCGTGCATAATTTTCTCGAAGTGGCTGAGGCAAACAAGCAGAATGGTTTTATGTGTTTTCCATGCCTATATATGGGAATACGAAGTCTTACTCTAACCGAAAAATCCTTCACACCCACCTGCTTTATAAGGGTTTCATGCCACACTATAATGTTTGACCAGGCACGGAGAAATAGGGGTTATGATGGAAGACAACGAAGAATAAGAAGATGATGACAACTATGTGCCCCCGGAATACGGTGATGCTGCAACGGGGGAAGCTGCTGAAGATCAAGAGGAACCAGACGATATTGTGCCCGATGATGATCTCCGCCGGGTCGTTGTTGATGCAAGGACACAGTGCGAAAGTGAAAAGGAGAAGCTGAAGTTCGATCGCATGTTAGATGATCACAAAAAAGGGTTGTACCCCAATTGCGAAGATGGCAACACAAAGCTCGGTACCGTACTGGAATTGCTGCAGTGGAAGGTGATACGTCTCCAACGTATCTATAATTTTTTATTGTTCCATGCTATATTATATTCTGTTTTGGACATTATTGGGTTTTATTATACACTTTTATATTATTTTTGGGACTAAGCTATTAACCGGAGGCCCAGCCCAGAATTGCTGTTTTTTGCCTATTTCAGAGTTTCGCAGAAAAAGAATATCAAACGGAGTCCAAACGGAACGAAACCTTCGGGAACGTGATTTTCGGAACGAACGTGATCCAGAGGACTTGGACCCTACGTCAAGACTTCAACCAGGAGGCCACGAGGTAGGGGCGCGCCTACCCCCCCCCCCAAGCGCGCCCTCCACCCTCGTGGGCCCCACGTTGCTCCACCGACGTACTCCTTCCTCCTATATATACCTACGTACCCCCAAACTACCAGATACGGAGCCAAAAACCTAATTCCACCGCCGCAACCTTCTGTACCCGTGAGATCCCATCTTGGGGCCTGTTCCGGAGCTCCGCCGGAGGGGGCATCGATCACGGAGGGCTTCTACATCAACACCATAGCCTCTCCGATGAAGTGTGAGTAGTTTACCTCAGACCTTCGGGTCCATAGTTATTAGCTAGATGGCTTCTTCTCTCTTTTTGGATCTCAATACAATGTTCTCCCCCTCTCTTGTGGAGATCTATTCGATGTAATCTTCTTTTGCGGTGTGTTTGTTGAGACGGATGAATTGTGGGTTTATGATCAAGTTTATCTATGAACATTATTTGAATCTTCTCTGAATTCTTTTATGTATGATTGGTTATCTTTGCAAGTCTCTTCGAATTATCAGTTTGGTTTGGCCTACTAGATTGATCTTTTTTGCAATGGGAGAAGTGCTTAGCTTTGGGTTCAATCTTGTGGTGTCCTTTCCCAGTGACAGTAGGGGCAGCAAGGCACGTATTGTATTGTTGCCATCGAGGATAACAAGATGGGGTTTATATCATATTGCATGAGTTTATCCCTCTACATCATGTCATCTTGCTTAAAGCGTTACTCTGTTCTTATGAACTTAATACTCTAGATGCATGCTGGATAGCGGTCAATGTGTGGAGTAATAGTAGTAGATGCAGGCAGGAGTCGGTCTACTTGTCTCGGACGTGATGCCTATATACATGATCATACCTAGATATTCTCATAACTACGCTCAATTCTGTAAATTGCTCAACAGTAATTTGTTCACCCACCGTAAATACTTATGCTCTTGAGAGAAGCCACTAGTGAAACCTATGGCCCCGGGGTCTATTTTCCATCATATTAATCTTCCGTCAACAAGTTATTTCTAGCGCCGTCTTTATTTTACTTTCTTTACTTTGCATCTATCATAAAAATACCAAAAATATTATCCTACCATATCTATCAGATCTCACCCTCGTAAGTGACCGTGTAGGGATTGACAACCCCTTATCGCGTTGGTTGCGAGGATTTATTTGTTTGTGTAGGTGCGAGGGACTCGTGCATGGCCTCCTAGTGGATTGATACCTTGGTTCTCAAAAACTGAGGAAAATACTTATGCTACTGTCGGGGGGATGGACCCCGGGCAGGTGACGGAACCCGGATCCTCTTCAAAAAACAACGGGGCTGGCACCGCCCCTCAATACCGGCACGCGCTTGGCCGGGTCGCTCGACCTGGCCAAGCCCCGCAAGCCGGCCAGATTAGCCGACCCGGCAAGACACGTCGACTCGGCCTCAACAACTAGCGCAAGACAGCTGAACCCGGCACGGCCAAAGCCTCCTCAACAAGCCAGCGCCACCCATGGCGTGCTACGCAATCCAGCCGCGGGTCCACTCCCGTCCCATCCAGGCCGTATGATGGGGACGAGACTTCAATCAACGATGACCGAGGCAACAGTGCCCCGCCCATGCCTCTGGTCAGCAGGAACGTGGCAACAGTGCCCCTCACCTACCCGCTGACCAGGGCCGGCGTGGCTACAGTGCCCCCGCCCTCACCGCTGACGACAGCAAGCGGAAACCTGACGGAGAGCACTGCACGTGACTCAACTCGGCCACGCCCTGACGATCGACAAGACGGCGCACAGTCCCCCTAGGCATGCGGGGCCCGCACCTAGGGGAACCGGCAAACCACAAGCCCTCAGCGGGACCCAGCCCGGGTCCCCGGACACCGACAATACGGACCCACTGACTTGTAACATTACCATTGTACCCCCGGGGGGTTGGACTATAAAACCCCCGGGAGCCCACAATCATTTCGGGGGGCGAGCGGGAGGACTAGCCACAAAACAGCAACACCGGAGAGAAGGAGCAGCCCAAGCCTTGGCCAGCTTCCTTCCTCCTCCATACAGCTCCAGGAGCAGCATTGTACTATCGATCATCCAACTACACTCGGCAGGACTAGGGGTATTATCTCTCCGGAGAGCTCCGAACCTGGGTATGTCCGGCGTCCCGCGCCCGCTCATGCCAACCTCGCCTCTGGAGTCCACCAGCGCCCTCGAGCCTCCTCCTCTCTTTAGCCATCCCTTGGCATCTGCCGTGCGCCCACCACGACAGTTGGCGCCCACCGTGGGGCAGCTCGAGGAGCTGGCCGGGAGCATGCTTCAGACGGGGCCCTTCTCCTACACCGACGAGTCCGTCGCGCTGGCGGACGACGTCATCGGCGCACATGCCGCCTCCTTCGCCGCGCTGCGCATCTCCGATGCGTTCGCGGCCGATGAGTACCCCAGCGAGGTGCTCAGCTACTCCGACTCTCCCCTCTCCCTCGGCGGCGGCGTTTCCGCCGGGGCAATGGACGTCCTTGTGGAGGTCTTCGTCACCGGCGACGGCGCCTCTTCCTCGTCGAGCAAGACGAGGAAGGCTGCCGAAGCCAGGGCCGCAGCGGATCGGATAGAGCCGTCCGATCCGTTGCGCGCTGTGATGCAGAGCCTCCGCACCCCCATCGGCACCGACGTCGACGCCACCAACGTCGCTGAGGCCCGAACCCAGCTCAAGGAAAGGCGCCAGCAGATGCTGGACCTATCTGAGATGCTCGCCGCCACTCAGCATCGCCTGGACGCCGCTCAGCTGGAGCGCGACGCCGCCTATGGATTCACGCCCGCCGCGGCCGAGCCAAGCCGGGTCACCGATGTGCGTGCCCGGGGAGGAGCGATCGGCCGGGCCCTCGGCGCCGTCCCAGCCGTCTACGAGACCCCAGCGAAGAACATGCGCGCTGCCCAGGCGGCCGCAGCCGGCCTGGACCAGCTCGCGGGTGAGGAGCTGAAAGAGCGCATCGGGCGGATGCGTGAACTCCTCCACACCGCCAACACCCAGCAGGACTGCCTCAACCAGCTCGCCAAGCCGGGGGGATCCAGCTCCGCCTGCCTTGGTGGGCCCGACGAACTTCTGCACACCGCTTCCTCGCCACCCGGCGAGGCGCACTCCGGCCGAGCCCGGACTCGGTGCGACCCGGCCGCTACAGCCGCCGGCGGATTGGGCGACGAGCCCGTCCTGGAGATCCAGCACGGACCCGGCCAGCATGGCCGGCGTCCGGCTCCAACCGACCCGGCCCCCCGTGGCCTGGCCGCAAGTCGACTCGGCCCACGCGCCATCAACGACGCCGACGCTCGCCACCGTCTCGATCAGCTCGCTCGCTCCCCGGAGGTGGAGGAGAGCGGCACTATCGGGCCGGCGTGCTTCGGCCCGCGCATCCGGGAGGAGCCCTTCCCCAAAGGATTCATGCTCCCCCGCGACACCCCCAAGTACAACGGGACGGTGAAGCCAGAAGACTGGCTCACCGACTACACCACGGCCATTGACATCACCGGTGCCAATCGTCGTCTCGCCGTGCGCTACGCACCGCTCATGCTCCAAGGGTCGGCCCGCACGTGGTTGAACAGCCTGCCGATGGGCAGCATCAACACGTGGGTGGACTTCGAGGAAGCCTTCGTCCGCAACTTCACGGGGACCTACAAGCGACCCGGCCGCCCTAGCCAACTCGCCATGTGCGCACAAGGGCCTACGGAGACCAGTCGCGAGTACCTCGCACGCTGGACCGAGCTCCGGAACAGCTGCGAGGGTGTCCATGAAGTCCAGGCGATCCAGTACTTCGTCAACGGGTGCCGAGACGGCACCCTCCTTAAGCACAAGCTCTTACGCTCTGAGCCGGCCACCATGGCCGCGCTCATGGTGACGGCGGACAAGTACGCCAACGCCGACTCCGTCATGAAGATCCAGGTGCACTGGATGAAGCCGGCAAGGCGAAGCCGGTTCCCCCTCCGAAGCCGGCCGGCGAAAGCAGCCAGCAGCAGCATCACCAGAACAACAAGCGCAAGGCCGACCAGCCGGCGCCGCGTCACGACAACCGGCTCGTCGCGGCCACCGAGCCAGCGGCGGACCCGGCGGCGAAACACCGGCAAACCGGCAAGACGGCATGGCAACCCGCCATGAGCTTCGAGCAGATGCTCGACGCCCCCTGCAAGCACCACAGCGGCGCAAGACCCTCCACGCACACGCTTCGGCAGTGCGCCATCACCAAGCGCATCATGAGGGGCGACGTCCCGCCCCTCTAGCTCCGGCTCCAGGCGCGGGGCAGCCGCCTCCGCCTCCACCGTAGCCTCCAGCTGGCGGCGCGATGCGCGACGACGCCTACCCGGACCAGAGCGCGGCCTACGTCGTCTTCACCAGCCTCGGCGACGACAAGCGCAGCGAGCGCTCCTTCGACAGGAGGTGAACACCGTCGTCCCGGCCAAGCCGGAGTTCATGCATTGGTCGGATCGCCCGATCACCTGGACCCGGGAGGATCACCCGGCAATCATGCCGAGCCCGGGTGGTTACGCCCTCGTCCTCAACCCCACCATCGTCGCGTGGCGCACATGCAAGTTCTCCCGAGTCCTCATCGACGGCGGCAGCAGCATCAACATCCTCTACCGCGACATGATGACCAAGCTCGGCCTCAAGGCCGAGGACCTGGAGCCAACCCGAACGATCTTCCACGGCATCGCGCCCGGCCTCTCCTGCTCCCCCATTGGCCGGGTCCGGCTAGATGTCCTGTTCGGTCACAGCAGCCACTTCCGGCGCGAACTGATCTGGTTCGAGGTGGTGGACCTGTCCAGCGCGTATCACGCGTTGTTGGGCCGGCCCGCGCTCGCCAAGTTCATGGCGGTTCCCTCCTACGCGTACCTGAAGATGAAGATGACGGGTCCCAGGGGCCTCATCACCATCACCGGCGATTACCACAAGTCCCTAGAGTGCGCCCAAGACGGCGCCAAGTTGGCCGAGTCGCTGGTCATTGCCGAGGAGCGGCGCCAGCTCGACCGGATCGTCGCCCTGGCAGGCGAGGCCTCCGCTGCGTCGATCCCCACCCCGGAACCGGCGACGAGGCCGCCTTCAAGCCCTCCAAGGAGACCAAGAAAGTGAAGCTCAACCCAGAAGACCCCAGCTGCAGCAAGTACGTTGTCATAGGCGCCCGCCTCGACAGCAAATAGGAAGGCGAGCTCGTCGACTTCCTCCGTGAGAATCGGGATATCTTCGCATGGACCCCCAAGGACATGCCGTGTATCCCGAGGAAGTGTGCCGAGCACAAACTTCACGTCCGCAAGGACGCCAAGCCTGTCCGTCAACCCCTACGAAGATTTTCCGAAGAGAAGAGAAGAACCATTGGTGAAGAGGTCGCCAAGCTTTTGGCGGCCAGCTTCATAATGGAAGTGTTTCACCCCGAGTGGCTGGCCAATCCAGTCCTCGTCCGGAAGAAAAACAAGACCTGGCGCATGTGTATCGACTAGACCAGCCTCAACAAGGCCTGTCCCAAGGATCCGTTTGCCCTCCCGCAGATCGACCAAGTCATCGACTCGACCATTGGGTGTGAGCTCTTGTCCTTCCTGGACGCTTACTCCGGCTACCACCAGATCAAGCTGGACCCGGCCGACGCCCTGAAGACGTCCTTCATCACGCCCTTTGGGGCATATTGCTACATCACCATGTCGTTCGGCTTGAAGAACGCCGGCGCCACCTTCCAGCGCTGCATGCAGAAATGCCTGCTGCCGCAACTCGGCCGCAATATCCACGTATACGTGGACGACATCGTGGTGAAGACCAAGCAGCACCTCACGCTCCTCGACGATTTGAAGGAAACCTTTGCCAACCTCCGCGAATACAAGGTCAAGCTTAACCCGGAAAAATGCGTCTTCGGCGTCCCGGCCGGAAAGCTACTCGGCTTCCTCGTCTCGGAACGCGGCATTGAGGCGAACCCGGAGAAGATCAAGGCCATCGAGCGCATGCGCAAGCCGGCTCGGCTGCGCGATGTCCAGAAGTTCACCGGATGCTTGGCCTCGGTCAGCCGGTTTCTAAGCCGGCTGGGCGAGAGGGCGCTACCCCTGTACCAGCTAATGAACAAGACAAGCCCGTTCGAATGGAACGGCAAGGAAGACGAGGCCTTCCAAGACCTCAAGCGCATGCTCTCCACCGCACCAGTCCTGGCCGCGCCGACCGACAAGGAGCCGTTGTTGCTCTACATAGCCGCGACCTCGCGGGCGGTCAGCACGGTGCTGGTGGTCGAGCGACCAGAGAAGGGCAAGATCCAAGCCGTCCAGCGCCCAGTCTACTACCTGAGCGAGGTGCTCTCCATCTCCAAGCAGAACTACCCGCACTACCAGAAGATGTGTTACGGCGTGTACTTCACCGCCAAGAAGCTGAAGCAGTATTTCCAAGAGCACGTTGTCACCGTGGTCAGCACGGCGCCTATCGGAGAAATCATCGGGTGCCGGGATGCCTCTGGCCGGGTTGCCAAGTGGGCGATCCAGCTAGCCGCCACACCATCCTCTACGAGCCCCGCACCGCGATCAAGTCTCAAGCCCTGGCCGACTTCCTCGTCGACTGGACCGAGACCCAGTACTTGCCGCCGCCTCCCGACTCGACGCATTGGCGCATGCACTTCAACGGGTCCAAGATGCGACTCGGCTTGGGGGCCGGCATCGTACTGTCGTCCCCGAAGGGCGACCGGCTCCGCTACGCGCTCCAGATCCACTTCGCCGCCTCCAACAACGTCGCTGAGCATGAAGCCCTTGTGCACGGCCTCTGGCTTGCCAAGGAACTCGGCATCCGGCGCATCCTGTGCTACGGCGACTCGGACCTGGTGGTGCAGCAGTGCTCCGGCGAATGGGACGCCCGCGACTCCAACATGGCAAGCTACCACTTCCTCGTCCAGAAGCTGTCCGGATCCTTCGAGGGCTGCGAGTTCCTCCACGTCCCGCACGCGGAGAACGGAGCAGCCGACACGCTCGCCAAGATCGCCTCGTCACGACAAGCCATCCCGTCCGGCGTCTCCCTCGAGCACCTGCGCAAGCCGTCCATCAAGCCATCGCTGGACTCCGAGTCCATCCACGTTCCAGATGACCCGGCCGCACCTCAACCCGGCCCGGGGACTGCTGAACCCGGCCCAGGGGCTGCTCAGCTCGACCCGGCCACCATCGTCCTGGACCCGACCGTCGCCATCCCCGACTCGGGGACTGCTCAACCCGGCTCGGGGGCTGCCAACTCGGAACCCACCCTGGTGGCCGTCTTCGCCGTGGTTACGGCTCCATCTTGGGCCCTCCCAATATTAGAATTTTTGGAGAACGGGGTTCTCCCCATGGACGAGACCGAAGCTCGGCAAGTGCAGCTCCGGGCGTCCGCCTACAACATCATCAACAACGAGCTCGTCAAGCGCAGCTCCACCGGCGTGTTCCAGCGCTGCGTCGAGCAAGAACGGGGCATCGACATCCTCCTCGACATACATCAGGGCGAGTGTGGGCACCACGCCGCATCACGATCCCTGGTGGCCAAGGCGTTCCGCCACGGTTTCTACTGGCCCACGGCCCTCCAAGATGCCGAGTCGCTCGTCCTCAAGTGTGAGGGATGCCAGCGCTTCAGCAAACGCAGCCACCAACCGACGTCAGCACTCTGTACCATACCGATCGCCTGGCCCTTCGCGGTCTGGGGACTCGACATGGTGGGGCCCTTCAAAACCGCTCGAGGCGACAGTTGCACTTGCTGGTGGCAGTGGACAAATTCACCAAGTGGATCGAGGCAAGACCAATCAAGAAATTAGACGGGCCAACAGCCATCCGGTTCATCAAGGACATAGCGCTGCGCTATGGCATGCCGAACAGCATCATCACCGACAACGGCACCAACTTCGCCAAGGGCGCGCTCGAGCAATACTGCTCTGTCTCCGGCATCCGCCTCAACCTGGCCTCCGTTGCGCATCCGCAGTCCAACGGGCAGGTCGAGCGGGCCAATGGACTCATCCTGTCCGGCGTCAAGCCACGACTCGTCGAGCCACTCATCCGCTCACTCGGCAGCTGGCTTGATGAGTTGCCAGCCGTTCTCTGGAGTCTACGCACCACGCTGAATCGGTCGACCGGGTTCACCCCATTCTTCCTCGTCTACGGAGCCGAAGCCGTCATCCCGACCGACGTCGAGTTCGACTCACCGCACGTCGCGATGTACACCGAAGCCGAAGCCAGAGAAGCCCGCGAAGATGGCGTCGACCTGCTCGAAGAAGCACGCCTCCTGGCGCTCAGTCGCTCAGCCATCTACCAGCAAGGCCTGAGGCATTACCACAGCAAGAAGATCAAGCCCCTCGCGTTCCGCGAGGGCGACCTCGTCCTCCTACTCGTCCAAGAGCAGGCAGGCCAACACAAGTTGTCCCCTCCATGGGAGGGCCCATTCATCATGAGCAGGGCCTTGCGCGACCGCAACGCCTACTACCTCATCGACGCACGCAAGTCAAGGAAGCGCAAGAAGGACACCGCCGGTGAAGAAACGACCCAGCCGTGGAACGCGGAACTCCTCCGCCCGTTTTACAGTTAGCCGCATGAGCATATGTATCATCGCCTTTTGTGAACGCATGAAACCATGGGGGTCCCGAACGAATCTCAGGGGCTGCCTTTTGTCAACCAATTTATTGTGTCCCTATTTCCTTGCATCACTATACCACTGAACCCGGCCACCGGCCCGACTCGCTCGACCCGGGGGCTCGGGGGCTGGCCGGCTCGGTCGCCACCCCGCTGCCTTACTTGGTGATTCCTGATAAAGTTAGGATGTCGCGGTCCCCCACTTCGCCCTAAAGCCACAGATCCAGCTTTGGCTGTCGGCTGGCAAGCACAACGGGCCAAAGCTTCTTCGCACTTCATACACTAAGTAAAAGGCTGTCGGGTCGATCGACCCGGCCCACCATTCATCAAATGAACAGCCGCACGACCGGCTGCTCGCCAACCGGCTTTGCCGGATTGCCGCCAGCCGGCCCAGTGGGTGTTTCGCTCGCGCTCAACGTTTCGAGGGACCCAAGTCCTGCGCGCTCCTATCAAAGAACCGAACTCCTTGTCATGGACCGGACCCTCGGCCGTCTGACTCGCGGGAGGGAGGTTTGAGAAAGGAAAAGCGCATGAAATCGATCCAAATACGGAAGGCAAAAAGCAAAAGCACCCACGACATCTACACAAGTATTTAAGAAAAGGCCCACGGCCCGAGTTCATTACACCCTAAAACCCCAGTGGGTGGGTGGACCTGCTATTTACCAGATTTTACACAAAGTGTCTCAGGCATCTCCAGCACCGCGTCGCGACATCGACGGCTCTCCCCTGGCGGCCTCCGGGTCCAGCAAGGTGCCGGTGTCCTCCTCAGCACCCGCGTCGCGGTAGATGCCCGTCTCCTCCGAGCTCCCCTCCGGATCATGGAGGAGCAAGCCATAGTCGTCGCCGTCCACGGCCCTGCCGTCTTCCGTCCGCTCCGGATGGAACTCGTCGTGGAAGGCAAACTCGGCGATGTAGCTGGCCCAGGAGGCGATCCGGCCGGCTTGCTCCTGCAAGAGCTGCTCCGAACCGGCCCGCTGGCCCATCAACGCGTCCAGCTGCAGGTCCGGATGCCAGGACAGCGTGAACCGGAGTGCCATCTCAGCACCGGCACGAGCGGCGGAGACGCGCCACTCGCCAAGCCGGTCCGGCCCCATCTCCAACCAACGCGCCAGGCGTGAGAAGCTGCTCGGTTGGACGGAGTCCGGCCGTAGGGCCGCCGTCATTGCGGTGCCGGCCTGGGACAGCCGCCCCAACTGCGTTCCCAGGACCTGCAGGCGGGCCTCAGCGGCGGCGATGATCTCCGGGAAGGTCCAGGCCACCCACGGATCAGTCCCGGACCCAACGACGCCGGTCGGGTCGCGCTGATAGCGGACGGCTTCCTCCGCCAGCCGCTGCGTCTCTGGGAAGGCCCCTGCCGCAAAGGAAGAAGCGAGTTAGAAGAAGAACAACAAGGAAGAAAAGCCGGATCCCGACCCGGCAATCGACAAGAAAAAGCACTTACTGGAGAAGGACTCTTCCAGGTGCTGCGCCTCAAGCAACGTACCACGCCGCTCCCGCTCGATGGCGCGGTCGCGCTCCTCGAGTGCCTTCTCCAGATCGGCCGCCTTGGCAAGGCCCGCCTTCATCTTGGTGTCCTTGTCTTCGGCCGCCTTCTCGGCCGCATCACGGCGACGGGCCTCGTCCTGACGGGCCCCCTCAGCCGTGGTGACCTGCCCCCGTAGGCGATCCACCTCGGCCTTCGTCGGCCAGCTGGCCGTGCTGCTGGTCCGCCTCCACCAGGGCCTGCCGCGCCTCTGCCACCTTGGCGGCTTCCGCCATAAGGAGCTCCACCTCGGCCTCGAGTCGGCTCTTGTGACCCGCCAGCTGCATGAGCAGCTGGTTGGCCTCATCGAGAGACCGCCGAGCCGCGGCCGCTTCCGCCCTCGCCTGCGCCGCCTCGACGCCAAGACGGCCGGTGTCGGCAACGAGCCGGTCGTAGTGATGACCGGCCCGGAGCAGACGAGTCCGCTAGGACAGCACCTCGGCTGCGAAAAAGAAGGACTCGGTAGAAGAAAAAAGCAAGACTTAAGATTTGGCCCAACTGTTATACAGTTGGCCCAAATCTCGGGGGCTACACCCAGTGGGTGCGCTAGCGCGCCCCCACTAGAAAAGAGTACAAGAATACCTGCGGCGACGTGGAGCTCCTCCTCCTTGGCGGCAAGCTGCTCCATGAGCTCCCGGTGCTTGCCCAGGAGACGATTGTAGGCGGTGACCCGGAAGGTGTCGAGATGCTGAAGAAAGCAGAATCAGAACAAGGCCAACACTCTAAAGATCCGACCCAACTACTACGTAGTTGGCCCGAACCTCGGGGGCTACACCCAGTGGGTGCGCTGGCGCGCCCCCACAAAGAAGAAATTACAAGAAGACTTACCAGAACGGCGCGCTCCAGGTCGCGCGTCCGCTCCACCTCGGCCTGGGCGAAGGCCTCGAGCCGTTCTGTCCGGCCTCGCAGGCGGCGACTGACGGCGTCCAGCGCCGCCTCCTCCTGGGTCTGAGGCCCGAAGACAACAGCGCCCCCGCTCCGCACCGGCTGCGGCACGGCAGCTCGACGCCCTCCCTGCCGGGGCACCAGGGCGTACTCCCTGCTGGCCACTCGCGACGCGGCCAGCACCTCCTCCGACGCCCCTCCCAGCGCCGATGACGACCCGGACGCCCTGCGTCGCCGTCTCTGACCCGGACACCGGGACGCCCTGCGTCGCCATCTCCGGCCCAGCTACCGGGGTGGCCTCCGGCATCGCCGCCAGCGGTGCCTCCTCCAAAACCGAGGGTGCGCGATGGTGGGCCCTAGCCCATCGCCCGGTCCCATCACGTGTGTGGCCTGTCAGGCCCCTCCGATTTCCGGGCACCACGTGGCGCCCGCGCAGAGCCCGAGGGATTGCCCCAAGATTCGGCAGACTTCTCGGTCCCCGCCACGGCCGGGATGCCACAATCCGGTTTCCGAGAAAACCGGCACACAGTGGGTGTTGCCGGACCCGGCGCTCGTAGAATCCACCTTGCTTAAGGGGGAAACCGCAAAGGCCCACTCATCCGAAGACGGCGGACCTTCACAGCTTCGGGGACTACTGTCGGGGGGATGGACCCCGGGCAGGAGACGGAACCCGGATCCTCTTCAAAAAACAACGGGGCCGGCACCGCCCCTCAATACCGGCACGGCAAGCCGGCCAGACTAGCCGACCCGGCAAGACACGTCGACTCGGCCTCAACAACTAGCGCAAGACAGTTGAACCCGGCACGGCCAAAGCCTCCTCAACAAGCTAGCGCCACCCATGGCGTGCTACGCAATCCAGCCGCGGGTAGACTCCCGTCCCATCCAGGCCGTATAATGGGGACGAGACTTCAATCAACGATGACCGAGGCAACAGTGCCCCGCCCATGCCTCTGGTCAGCAGGAACGTGGCAACAGTGCCCCTCACCTACCCACTGACCAGGGCCGGCGTGGCTATAGTGCCCCCGCCCTCACCGCTGACGACATCAAGCGGCAACCTGACGGAGAGCACTATACGCGACTCAACTCGACCACGCCCTAACGATCAACAAGACGGCGCACAGTCCCCCTAGGCATACGGGGCCCGCACCTAGGGGAACCCGGCGAACCACAAGCCCTCAGCGGGACCCAGCCCGGGTCCCCGGACACCGACAATACGAACCCACCGACTTGTAACATTACCATTGTACCCCCGGGGGGTTGGACTATAAAACCCCGGGAGCCCACAATCATTTCGGGGGGCGAGCGGGAGGACTAGCCACAAAACAGCAACACCGGAGAGAAGGAGCAGCCCAAGCCTTGGCCAGCTTCCTTCCTCCTCCATATAGCTCCAGGAGCAGCATTGTACTATCGATCATCCAACTACACTCGGCAGGACTAGGGGTATTATCTCTCCGGAGAGCCCCGAACCTGGGTATGTCCGGCGTCCCGCGCCCGCTCATGCCAACCTCGCCTCTGGAGTCCATCAGCGCCCTCGAGCCTCCTCCTCTCTTTAGCCATCCCTTGGCATCTGTCGTGCGCCCACCACGACAGCTACTTTGCTGCATCACCCTTTCCTCTTCAAGGGAAAACCAACGCAGTGCTCAAGAGGTAGCAAGAAGGATTTCTGGCGCCGTTGCCAGGGAGTCTACGCAAAAGTCAACATAACAAGTACCCATCACAAACCCTTATCTCCCACATTACATTATTTGCCATTTGCCTCTCCTTTTCCTCTCCCCCACTTCACCCTTGCCGTTTTATTCGCCCTCTCTTTTCCGTTTGCCTCTTTTCCGTTTGCTTGTCATTATGGCTAGTCCCTTATCTTCTCCGTTGTCTCCCGAGAATGAAGTTCTAAATTTTAAGCAAAGGGAGGGGAAAATCTGAAAGATGCTTGGTATAGAATTTGCAATGCTCAAAATAGATCTACCAGGAAGCAATCTACTTCTGTTCTTCTCCGCAATTTTTATGTAGGCGCTACTCCTTGGTACAGATATATCCTTGATACCATTACCGAAGGGAATTTCTTGGGTAGCCATACTTTTGATTCTTATAATGCTATGATAGATTTGTTTGGCTCACCACCTCTTTTGGTTAATGTAGAGTTAATAAAAAATTTGGATAAAAAGATCCACAACCAAATTACCCAATATGGATCTAAAGTAGGAGTCACTTTAAAAAATATTAAGGAGAAGGAACCCATAGTTAATGAAAGAATAAATCGGGATTCCACTAGAATCGATAAACTTGAGGGTATCATTACCAACTTGGGAAACACTTTTTCTTCCGTAAAGAATACTCCAAGTCCTCCAACTAAAATTGCCAAGCTTATGTATGTTCCTAAAAATAAGGGTGAATCCTCTAGTAAGGAAACTGCGGATCTCAAATCTATAAGTATTCATCCCAATCTTTTCGCTATCATTAAGGAACCATTTGCTACAAATGAATTTTTCGGTTATGTGCCTAGAAGTTTGATGATTAATAAAAAGAAAGAAACTCCTAAGGATGGTAGATGTCTCATTGAAGAATTGCCCACCAAAGATGGCAATACCTAGATATATATCCTTCCTTTTATGCCTAGCTAGGGGCGTTAAACGATAGCGCTTGTTGGGAGGCAACCCAATTTTATTTTTAGTTTTTTTCTTTTTGCTTCTGTTTAGGAATAAATTTTTGATCTAGCCTCTGGATAGATGTGTTTTTATGTTTCAATTAGTGTTTGTGCCAAGTTTAACCTATTGGATCTTCTTGGATAATAGTTATTTGATCCTGCAGAAAATTCCAGAAACTTTCTGTTCACGAAAATAATTGTTAAAAATCACCAGAACGTGATAATATATTGATTCCAATTGCTGCTGATCAATAAACAAATTTTCTAGGTCTTCATATTTTGGCTGAAGTTTTGGAGTTCCAGGAGTTTGCGTTAGTTACAGATTACTACAGACTGTTCTGTTTTTGACAGATTCTGTTTTTCGTGTGTTGTTTGCTTATTTTGATGATCTATGGCTAGTAAAATAGTTTATAAACCATAGAGAAGTTGGAATACAGTAGTTTTAACACCAATATAAATAAAGAATGATTTCATTACAGTACCTTGAAGTGGTCTTTTGTTTTCTTTCGCTAACGGAGCTCACGAGATTTTCTGTTAAGTTTTGTGTTGTGAAGTTTTCAAGTTTTGGGTGAAAGATTTGATGGATTATGGAACAAGGAGTGGCAAGAGCCTAAGCTTGGGGATGACCATGGCACCCCCAAGATAATCTAAGGACACCTAAAAGCCAAAGCTTGGGGATGCCCCGGAAGGCATCCCCTCTTTCGTCTACTTCCATCGATAACTTTACTTGGAGCTATATTTTTATTCACCACATGATATGTGTTTTTCTTGGAGCGTCTTGTATGATTTGCGTCTTTGTTTTTCTAGTTTACCACAATCATCCTTTCTGTACACACCTTTTGAGAGAGACACACATGATCCGGAAATTATTAGAATACTCCACTAGTAGAAAAAGAGGCTTCCATACGCCCCCATTAGTCCCCAAAATAATCGAACCGCGACAAAAGGGGTCTTTAGTCGCAGTTCGGGAGGAGACCCGCGACCAACTATCTGGGCCCAGCGCGCTCGGTCGACAGCTGGCGGACGGGAGGGGCTTTAGTCCCGGTTGGCCTGGCCAACCGGGACTAAAGGTCCCCGAAGGCCTTTAGTCGCGGTTGGCCAGGCTAACCGGGACTAAAGGCCCATCCAGCTGGCGGACGGGAGGGGCTTTAGTCCCGGTTGGCCTGGCCAACCGGGACTAAAGGTCCCCGAAGGCCTTTAGTCGCGGTTGGCCAGGCCAACCGGGACTAAAGGCCCATCCCTATCTATAGGACTCAGCCCACTTCACTTCACTCAGCTCACTTCACAATATTCAGAAGGGGGTGGTGGGTTTGCTTTTGGTTCCTCCTATGCACACAAGGTGTTCGATGAAATGCCCGAGAGCCTGAAACAAACATGATATGAAGTGTCCGAGCCACACTTGAGCTTTCTCATTTATTTTTCCTCCGCGATCGCAGTTAGCAACTTGAACCTTTCATGTGTCATTGATAAAGTATGCATGTGTGTAGTTCATTGTTTAATTTGTATTATTTCTAGCTAGTTAGTTTAACAAATGCATGATGGTTAATTATATACTTTATATAATAATAATGCAGATGAATCGGCAATGGATGTACGGTCCCCGACTCTCCGGCGAGTTCACTACGGGTTTGAAAGATTTCCTCGTAGTGGCAAATGCGAACAAGCAGCAAGGTTTTATTATCTGTCCATGTGCTGTCTGTAAGAATCAGAAGGGTTACTCCTCCTCAAGAGACGTTCACATGCACCTACTTCGGCACGGTTTCATGCGAAGCTATAATTGTTGGACCAAGCATGGAGAAAGAGGGGTTAGAATGGAAGAAGATGAAGAAGGGGATGATATCGATGACAACTATCATGATCAATTCGGTGATACTTTCATGGAGGATGATGCTGAAGGTGGGGAAGGGTTAGGTGAAGGTGAAGAAGAGGCACATGATGAGCCCGCTGATGATCTTGGTCGGACCATTGCTGATGCACGGAGACGCTGCGAAACTGACAAGGATAGGGAGAATTTGGATCGCATGTTAGAGGATCACAAAAAGTCGTTGTATCCAGGATGCGATAATAGTCTGAAAAAGCTGGGCTGCACACTGGATTTGCTAAAATGGAAGGCACAGGAAGGTGTAGGTAACTCATCATTTGAAAATTTGCTGAAAATGTTGAAGAATATGTTTCCGAAGAATAACGAGTTGCCCGCCAGTACGTACGAAGCAAAGAAGGTTGTCTGCCCTCTAGGTTTAGAGGTTCTGAAGATACATGCATGCATTAACGACTGCATCCTCTACCGCGGTGAATACGAGAATTTGAATGAATGCCCTGTATGCACTGCATTGCGTTATAAGATCAGAGGCGATGACCCTGGTGACGATGTTGAGGGCGAGAAACCCAGGAAGAGGGTTCCCGCCAAGGTGATGTGGTATGCTCCTATAATACCACGGTTGAAACGTCTGTTCAGGAACAAAAAGCATGCCAAGTCGTTGCGATGGCACAAAGAGGACCGTAAGTCCGACGGGGAGTTGAGACACACCGCTGATGGAACGCAATGGAGAAAGATCGACAGAGTGTTCAAAGATTTTGCAGCTGACGCAAGGAACATAAGATTTGGTCTAAGTACTGATGGCATGAATCCTTTTGGCGAGCAGAGCTCCAGCCATAGCACCTGGCCCGTGACTCTATGCATCTACAACCTTCCTCCTTGGTTGTGCATGAAGCGGAAGTTCATTATGATGCCAGTGCTCATCCAAGGTCCAAAGCAACCCGGGAACGACATCGATGTGTACCTAAGGCCATTAGTTGATGAACTTTTACAGTTGTGGGCCAGACCTGGTGTACGTGTCTGGGATGAGCACAAAGGAGAGGAATTTGACCTACGAGCGTTGCTTTTTGTAACCATCAACGATTGGCCTGCTCTCAGTAACCTTTCGGGACAGACAAATAAGGGATACAATGCATGCACGCACTGCTTACATGAGACTGAAAGTGTACGTTTGGTTAATTGTAAGAAGAACATGTACCTGGGTCATCGTCGATTTCTTCCCCGAAATCATAACGTAAGAAAGAAAGGCAAGCATTTCAACGGCAAGGCAGATCACCGGCCGAAGCCTGCGGAACGTACTGGTGCTGAGATATTTGATATGGTCAAGGATTTGAAAGTCATCTTTGGAAAGGGTCCTGGCGGACAATCAGTTCCGCGGGGAGTTGACGGGCACGCACCCATGTGGAAGAAGAAATCTATATTTTGGGAGCTAGAATATTGGAAAGTCCTAGATGTCCGCTCTGCAATCGACGTGATGCATGTTACGAAGAATATTTGCGTGAACCTGCTAAGCTTCTTGGGCGTGTATGGGAAGACAAATGATACAAAGGAAGCACGGCAGGACCAGCAACTTTTGAAAGACCCAGATGACCGGCATCCGGAATGGTTTCAAGGTCGTGCCAGCTACGCTCTTACCAAAGAAGAGAAGGTCATTTTTTTTGAATGCCTGAGCAGTATGAAGGTCCCGTCTGGCTTCTCGTCGAATATAAAGGGAATAATAAACATGGCGGAGAAAAAGTTCCAAAACCTGAAGTCTCACGACTGCCACGTGATTATGACGCAATTGCTTCCGATTGCTTTGAGGGGGCTCCTACCGGAAAATGTTCGAGTAGCCATTGTGAAGCTATGTGCATTCCTCAATGCAATCTCTCAGAAGGTAATCAATCCAGAAGATCTACCACGGTTACAGAACGATGTGGTCCAATGCCTTGTCAGTTTCGAGTTGGTGTTCCCACCATCCTTCTTCGATATTATGACGCACCTCCTGCTCCACCTAGTCGAAGAGATTTCCATTCTCGGTCCTGTATTTCTACACAATATGTTCCCCTTTGAGAGGTTCATGGGAGTATTAAAGAAATATGTTCGTAACCGTGCTAGGCCAGAAGGAAGCATCGTCAAGGGCTATGGAAATGAGGAGGTAATTGAGTTCTGTATTGACTATGTTCCTGACCTTAAGCCGATTGGTATTCCTCAATCGCGGCACGAGGGGAGACTAAGTGGAAAAGGCACGATCGGAAGGAAATCAACGATATGTACGGACGGTCATTCTATGACTGAAGCACACCACACAGTTCTGCAAAATTCCAGCTTGGTGGCTCCGTACTTCGAGCAACACAAGAATATTTTACGCTCGGACAACCCGGGGAAGCCTGAATCCTGGATTAGAAAGGCCCACATGGAGACTTTCGGCAGTTGGTTGCGAAAACATTTAATGAATGACAATGATGTTGGAGATCAGCTGTACATGTTGGCCAAGAAACCATCTTCGACTATAACGACTTTCCAAGGGTACGAGATAAATGGGAATACATTTACACCATCGCCCAAGATAAAAAGAGCACCAACCAAAACAGTGGTGTCCGCTTTGATGCAGCAACCGAGAATGGGCAAAAGGTCACATATTATGGTTACATAGAGGAGATATGGGAACTTGACTATGGACCCTCCTTTAAGGTCCCTTTGTTCCGGTGCAAATGGTTCAAGCTAACAGGAGGTGGGGTAAAGGTGGACGAGCAATACGGAATGACAATGGTGGATTTCAACAATCTTGGTTACCTTGACGAACCATTCGTCCTTGCCAAAGATGTCGCTCAGGTTTTTTATTTGAAGGACATGAGTAGCAAACCGAGGAAACGGAAAGATAAGAAAACGATCAGTACATCATGCGATGATCCAAAGCGCCACATTGTTCTTTCAGGGAAAAGAAACATCGTGGGAGTGGAGGACAAGACAGACATGTCAGAAGATTATAATATGTTTGGTGAAATTCCGCCCTTCAAAATGAACACTGACCCAAGCATTAAGTTAAATGATGAGGATGCTCCATGGATACGGCACAATCGTAAGCAAGCAGGGACACAAGGGAAGAATTGATGTGTAATAATTCATTGTACCAAACTTTGTTGAATGGATCATGTGAATTTTTTGATATATTATTTGTATTTTTAAGATTTTAAAATGAATTAGTTTTATTTTTCTGATTTTTTTGATATATAATTGTATTTTTAAGATCTTAAAATGAATTAGTTTTATTTTTCTGATTTTTTTGATATATTATTTGTATTTTCAAGATTTTAAAATGAATTAGTTTTATTTTTCTGATTTTTTTCATATACAATTGTATTTTTAAGATTTTAAAATGAATTAGTTTTATTTTTCTGATTTTTTTGATATATAATTGTATTTTTAAGATTTTAAAATGAATTAGTTTTATTTTTCTGATTTTTTTGATATATTATTTGTATTTTCAAGATTTTAAAATGAATTAGTTTTATTTTTCTGATTTTTTTGATATATAATTGTATTTTTAAGATTTTAAAATGAATTAGTTTTATTTTTCTGATTTTTTTTGATATATTATTGTATTTTTAAGATTTTAAAATGAATTAGTTTTATTTTTCTGATTCTTTTGATATATTATTTGTATTTTCAAGATTTTAAAATGAATTAGTTTTATTTTTCTTATTTTTTTCATATATAATTGTATTTTTAAGATTTTGAAATGAATTAGTTTTATTTTTCTGATTTTTTTGATATGTAATTGTATTTTTAAGATTTTAAAATGAATTAGTTTTATTTTTCTGATTTTTTTGATATATTATTTGTATTTTCAAGATTTTAAAATGAATTAGTTTTATTTTTCTGATTTTTTTGATATATTATTTGTATTTTCAAGATTTTAAAATGAATTAGTTTTATTTTATATGAAAAAGGACCTTTAGTCGCGGTTGGGGATGCGGACCGCGACTAAAGGTACCCTTTAGTCGCGGTTGGTGTCCCCAACCGCGACTAAAGGCTCTTTCTGCGCGGGAACGAAAGCGGCGCCAAAAACCTTTAGTCCCGGTTGGGCAAGCGGACCGCGACTAAAGGTACCCTTTAGTCGCGGTTGGTGTGGCCAACCGCGACTAAAGGGTACCTTTAGTCGCGGTCCGCCTCCCCAACCGGGACTAAAGCTCTGTCTATATATAGAGCACTTAGCAGTTTCCGCCACCTCCCATTCTCCTCTCGACGCCGAAGCCCTGCCCCGACGCCGATCGACGCCGACGCCGACGCCAACGCCCTGCCCCCAGTGAGTTCCGCCGCCCCCCACTTCCCCTGCCCTGCGCGCCGCCGCCCCCGCCCCAGTGAGCGCCGCCGCCGCCCCTGCCCTGCCCTAGCGCGCCGCCGCCGCCCCTGCCCTGCCCCTGCCCGCCGCACGCCGCCCCTGGCCCTGCCCCTGCCCGCCGCCCGCCGCCCGCTGCCCCTGCCTGCCGTCCTCCGCCTCCCGCCGCCGGAAAAGGAAGAAGAAGAAAGAAAAAGGAAGAAGAAGAAAGAAAAAGGAAGAAGAAGGAAAATGTTAATGTTAAATGTTAAATGAAGAAAGAAACCAAAAAGAAAAAGGAAGAAGAAGGAAAATGTTAATGTTAAATGTTAAATGAAGAAAGAAACCAAAAATAAAAAGGAAGAAGAAGAAAGAAAAAGGAAGAAGAAGAAAGAAAAAGGAAGAAGAAGAAAGAAACCAAATGAAAATGTTAAATGTTAAATGAAGAAAAAAGGAAGAAAAAAGGAAGAAGAAACAAAAAAGGAAGAAGAAAGAAAAAAGGAAGAAAATTTTAAATGTTAAATGTTAAATGAAGAAAAAAAAAGAAGAAGAAAGGAAGAAGAAAGAAACCAAATGAAAACCAAAAAGAAAAACAAAGAAAACAAAACAAAAGAAACCAATGCAAAAGAAACCAAAACAGAAGAAAAGGAAAAACAAAATAAGAAAAGGAAGAAGAAAAGGAAGAAGAAAAGGAAAAAGAAAAGGAAGAAGAAAAGGAAGAAGAAAAGGAAGAAGAAAAGGAAAAAGAAAAGGAAGAAGAAAAGGAAAAAGAAAAGGAAGAAGAAAAGGAAAAAACAAAATAAGAAAAGGAAAAAGAAAAGGAGTGCTCAATAATCTTATTTTTTAATTCCTCCTCCTCTATGTCCCCTTAATCTTATTTTTTAATTCCTTTATACTTAAAGAATTTTTACTACATGCAGGAGTGACATATGGCGGACGATAGAGCCGAGCCGCTTAGGGATCCGGAGGCTGAACATTATTTAATGGGCATCATCAACAACGAGATTCCTTATGTGCCGGGCTCAGAATATGAGCAAGAAGAGGATGTAGTCTCTTCTTTTCTGAACCTTGACGGTGGAACAGACATTGTCGATGATCAAGAAGGTGAAGGAACGGACATTGTCGACGGAGGTCAACCGTCAACAAACGACGATCTCGAATTGCAAGTAGCAACCACCTCCGGCGAGGTATATATATACATTGAGCCTCTCGTGATACAAACTTACTGAAATGTGAATACATATGTATTAACGCGCGCGACTCTCTTTCTTTTTTAGCCCTCTGCCGGATCGAGTACGACAAAGCGTGGCAAATCCAAGGCGATGAAAACAGGAGAAACATATGCCATTGAGTTTGTCAGTGAAACCGGCAAGCCCCTACAGCACACCTCAAAGTTTATCAACCAATGCGGAGTCGTTGTTAGAGACAACGTCCCGATCACCGTCCAGGAATGGAAGGAGCCAAAGAAGGCACGTCTTGGTTTCAGTTTTGTCGACAAGAGAACGAAAAAGGATTGCTGGAGAAAGCTTATGGAACATTTCATTCTACCTCCGGAATACAACAAAGTCGATGAATTCGGTAACGAGGTTCCGGGTGGACGTGAGAGGAGGAGGCTAGTTAAAGAGTTCGCTCTTCAGAAGATGGGCGAAGCATTCCGGAACTTCAAGAAAAATTTAACCCGTGACTATGTCAACAAGGGCAAGACTCCGGATTTCAATGGACAACATGAGAAACTGAAAGATGATTGGCCAGAATTTGTGAGGCAAAAGCAATCGGAGCATTTCAAGGAAATATCGAAAAAAATAAGGATAATGCGAGTAAGAAAAAGTTCCATCATATTATGGGGCCAGGAGGATACCGCCTTTCGGAGCCTAGGTGGCAGAAGATGGAGGAGGACCTGAGGGTGCGAGGAATCCCTCTAGGTACAGAGGGATGGGACCCAAGGGCCAAAAGCTGGTGGTACGGGCATGGGGGATCGCTAGACCCGGAGACAGGGGTGTGTGTTCACCGGCAGAAAAAGTTTGCTCCCACCCAAGCCCTTATTGACGCAATGACCCAAGCTCAAGAGGGCTTGATCAAGTTCAACAGAGAGAAAGACGCACTGACAACAGCCCTCGGGAATGATGAACACGGAGGACGTGTACGAGGCAAAGGCAAAGTTCCGTGGAAAGTAGGGTTTTCCCAGGACAATGACCCGTACTGTTACAGAAGCCGTAAGAGAAAGACGGACCGGGATGCAGATCTTATGGCGAAGTTTGCATCGGAACTCCATGAGTTGAAGCAGACCGTGCATGAACTAGTAAAAGAAAAATCGGCTGCAGGGCCGCATGAAGATCATGAAGCGGATCGCGGAAGCCAGCAGCGGAGAAGCAGCGTGGCTTCCACGGATGCCCCGCCTGGTGCTAGTGCACCGATGATCGAGATTCGTGCACCGGAGCCTCACTACCCCGTGGATGATGTAAAGGAGATGAAAGAATGTGATCTGCATTATCCCGTGGGGAACGTTTCCACGAAGGTAGCTAGCGGCAGTGCTTTACCCTGTACACCTGGAGCACTCCACCACAACAACCCCATTGCATATGGCTATGCTCGTGTCACGGTGGAAGACATAGTCCAAGGGTTTGAGGACCTGGAGATTGACAAAGCTACACCCGAAGGGGAGAGAAGACTTGGAGATGTCAAGCGCCAGATCATTCTATGGAAAAAGAAGTACATAGTGTTTCCAGGCGAGGCGCCAAGGCTAGCAAGTCCACCCCCCTCCGATGGTGGTGGTGGTGGCGGTGGTGGCGGTGGTGGTGGTCGTGGTGGTTCACCTACACCTCCTTCACGCCATTCGACGCCGTCCCCCGATCCACAACCTCCGGCGGGTACGACGCCCCCCAATCCTCCTCCGGCGGGTACGACGCCCCCCAATCCACCTCCGGCGAAGAAGCAGAAGCAGGCGGACAGCAAGGAAACCCGCTCCTGGACTATTAACCCGGACCCTTATGTACCTAAGACCACAAGGGTACCGGAGCCATCACTGAAGCCTCTCCTCCCAAGGCCTTGGGAACTTAGTGAAGCTGAAACCAAATTGGCCGCGTCTGCTGATTATGAGAAATGGAAGGCGGATATGAAGGCGATAAAAGAGCCTGAGCCCAAGCAAGTATTCACTGAGAAGCAAAAGAAGTGGGCTAAGGATTTTTTGACGACACCGTCCCAAGCCGAGCTGAATATGCCTGACGACTATGGACATGAACTTCGTAGGCAAGCAAAAATATTGAAGGAGGAGAAAGAAGAAAGTAAAAAAAGCGGGAAACAAGTTGACCAGCTCGGGATGCAGAAGAAACAATCGATCCCCCCGCTCATAGTGAAAGCCGGTCCGGAAGAGGACCCCGAGATCATAGCAGCTGCGGCAGCACTTGGATTGACTGTAGCGAGTGCCATGAAACAAGCGTCCGAGATGGGTTTGACTCTTCGTGCCTTCTTAGGCCTTGAGGATGCGCCAGTATGTGAGATAGCATTACAATATGTGCGGAATGGGCCTCTCGTCGAGCCTGCGCGGGAAAAGAGTCTACCACCACAAATGCGAAATCTGCTACGTTGGTACAAGCAATTCATAACATGGGCCGACAAAGAATATGTTTATGCGGATGTTACAGAGGAGCATCACACCAAACGGTACTCTGTACAAGTTCATATGAGTGAATTGTTCCAGCTGTTCAATCTGCGCGACCTCGACAAATCTATGCTGAGTTGCTACGTTCTGTAAGTGATTTATTTCTACCTCATCTCGTTCTTCATTGCCTGCACTATATATATATATATATATTGTCCTAACTATATTGTTGCGTACGCTATTATGCAGATTGAAGATTTGGGAATGCAAAATAAGAAACATCCATGATGTTGGGTTCATTGACCCACATATCGTTAATGGACATGTGTTACAACATCACCCCGAAGACGTGGAGAAAGACTTGTACAAGTTTCTTAGAAAGCATCAACTCAAAAGTCATATTCTATTTCCTTACCATTTTGGGTGAGTGTTTCTCTCTTGTGCCCATTCTCTTTTGTTTACTCCATGCATGGTATGTCTAATCGATGAGTTATGCATGACTGTGCATGTAACGTGTCCGCAGGTTCCACTGGATTCTGCTAAATATTGAACTTCACACCTCCAGAGTTCTAATCATGGACTCTATGGATTCGGATCCAAAGCGTTGGGCCGACATGAGAAAAATGCTGCAAAAGTAATTATTTTCAATCATTTGAGCTCTATATCGATCGGTCTCTTTCGTTCATTTCCTAATATCAAGTAACTAATAACTCCCTTGTTCATTTAATTTTCTTTGCCCTGTAGGGTTTGGAGACGGTTCTCAGAAGAAATTGTCGGTGAATTCAAACATGAGCTAGATTTTAGAAGGTTAGTTAATGTGGATAAGCAGCCACCGGGGACCAATCTATGTGGATACTATGTTTGTGAGAACATCCGGAGACACACCTCTGAGCGGAAGGCATCGGATAGCGTGCGCAACGCGACGGATAACTTGCGGAGGAGGCTTAGTCCAGAAGCTCGCTTCCGACCAATTCAAGATGAATTAGCAGGATTTTTCATGAGGGAAGTCATCAATCCTAAAGGAGAACACTATACCGAGGACGAAGAAATTTATATGCATACCCGAGATTGAAACTTGTTCGAAGTTGTATATGGTCATCCATCCTAATTGTGTATGGAAACTTGTTCGAAGTTGTATATGGTCACCCGAGATTGAATATATATTATATATTCCTCTTGAATTCTTCTTGTTTGAAATTTCATATGCATGTATATAGTAGCGTAGAATATGTGTACTGAAACTTCATCAAAATTAAAATAAAACACAAAATAAAATATAAAAGAAATAAAACACTACAAATTAAAAAGAAACCAGGTTTAGGGGGGCTAAAACCCTAAACCTGCGGAGGAGGCCTTTAGTCCCGGTTAGCCACGAGAACCGGGACTAAAGGTCCTCCGCCCCGACGGACCCCTGGCGCCCACGTGGACGGGCCTTTAGTCCCGGTTAGCCACGAGAACCGGGACAAAAGCCTTTAGTCGCGGTTCGTAAGAGGCGCGACTAAAGGGGGGGGTCTTTAGTCGCGCATATTTAGTCCCGGTTGCACAGCCGGGACTAAAGGCCTTTGCGAACCGGGACTAAAGGCCCATTTTCTACCAGTGCTCTATGTGCTTCACTTATATCTTTTGAGTTATATAGTTTTTGCTCTAGTACTTCACTTATATCTTTTAGAGCACGGTGGTAACTTTTGCTTTATAGAAACTATTGATCTCTCATGCTTCACTTAGATTATTTTGAGAGTCTTAAATAGCATGGTAATTTGCTTAAATAATCCTAATATGCTAGGTATTCAAGACTAGTAAAAACTTTCTTATGAGTGTGTTGAATACTAAGAGAAGTTTGATGCTTGATGATTGTTTTGAGACATGGAGGTATGTTTGGTCACTTTAATATACTAGTGGGAACTTTTCATTATAGAACTTGGCTTGTATATTCCAACAATGGACCTCCTAAAGTGCCCTAGGTCTTCGTGAGCAAGCAAGTTGGATGCACACCCACTTAGTTTCTTTTGTTGAGCTTTCATATATTTATAGCTCTAGTGCATCCGTTGCATGGCAATCCCTACTCCTTGCATTTACATCAATCGATGGGCATCTCCATAGCTCATTGATTAGCCTCGTTGATGTGAGACTTTCTCCTTTTTTGTCTTCTCCACATAACCCCCATCATTATATTCTATTCCACCCATAGGGCTATATCCATGGCTCACGCTCATGTATTGCGTGAAGGTTGGAAAAGTTTGAGATTACTAAAGTATGAAACAATTGCTTGGCTTGTCATCGGGGTTGTGCATGATGAGAGCATTCTTGTGTGACGAAAATGGAGCATGACTAAACTATATGATTTTGTAGGGATGAACTTTCTTTGGCCATGTTATTTTGAGAGGACATAATTGCTTAGTTAGTATGCTTGAAGTATTATTATTTTTATGTCAATATTGAACTTTTATCTTGAGTCTTTTGGATCTGAATATTCATACCACAATTAAGAAGAATTACATTGAAATTATGCCTAGTAGCATTCCACATCAAAAATTCTGTTTTTATCATTTACCTACTCGAGGACGAGCAGGAATTAAGCTTGGGGATGCTTGATACGTCTCCAACGTATCTATCATTTTTGATTGTTCCATGCTATATTATATTCTGTTTTGGACATTATTGGGCTTTATTATACACTTTTATATTATTTTTGGGACTAACCTACTAACCGGAGGCCCAGCCCAGAATTGCTGTTTTTTGCCTATTTCAGAATTTCGCAGAAAAAGAATATCAAACAGAGTCCAAACGGAATAAAACCTTCGGGAACGTGATTTTCGGAACGAACGTGATCCAGAGGACTTGGACCCTACGTCAAGACTTCAACCAGGAGGCCACGAGGTAGGGGGCGCGCCTACCGCCCCCCCCCCCCAAGGCGCGTCCTCCACCCTCGTGGGCCCCATGTTGCTCCACCGACGTACTCCTTCCTCCTATATATACCTACATACCCGCAAACTACCAGATACGGAGCCAAAAACCTAATTCCACCGCCGCAACCTTCTGTACCCGTGAGATCCCATCTTGGGGCCTGTTCCGGAGCTCCGCCGGAGGGGGCATCAATCACGGAGGGCTTCTACATCAACACCATAGCCTCTCCGATGAAGTATGAGTAGTTTACCTCAGACCTTCGGGTCCATAGTTATTAGCTAGATGGCTTCTTCTCTCTTTTTGGATCTCAATACAATGTTCTCCCCCTCTCTTGTGGAGATCTATTCGATGTAATCTTCTTTTGCGGTGTGTTTGTTGAGACTGATGAATTGTGGGTTTATGATCAAGTTTATCTATGAACAATATTTGAATCTTCTGAATTCTTTTATGTATGATTGGTTATCTTTGCAAGTCTCTTCAAATTATCAGTTTGGTTTGGCCTACTAGATTGATCTTTTTTGCAATGGGAGAAGTGCTTAGCTTTGGGTTCAATCTTGCGGTGTCCTTTCCCAGTGACAGTAGGGGTAGCAAGGCACGTATTGTATTGTTGCCATCGAGGATAACAAGATGGGGTTTATATCATATTGCATGAGTTTATCCCTCTACATCATGTCATCTTGCTTAAAGCGTTACTCTGTTCTTATGAACTTAATACTCTAGATGCATGCTGGATAGCGGTCAATGTGTGGAGTAATAGTAGTAGATGCAGGCAGGAGTCGGTCTACTTGTCTCGGACGTGATGCCTATATACATGATCATACCTAGATATTCTCATAACTATGCTCAATTCTGTCAATTGCTCAACAGTAATTTGTTCACCCACCGTAAATACTTATGCTCTTGAGAGAAGCCACTAGTGAAACCTATGGCCCCCGGGTCTATTTTCCATCATATTAATCTTCCGTCAACAAGTTATTTCTAGCGCCGTCTTTATTTTACTTTCTTTACTTTGCATCTTTATCATAAAAATACCAAAAATATTATCCTATCATATCTATCAAATCTCACTCTCGTAAGTGATCATGTAGGGATTGACAACCCCTTATCGCGTTGGCTGCGAGGATTTATTTGTTTGTGTAGGTGCGAGGGACTCGTGCGTGGCCTCCTACTGGATTGATACCTTGGTTCTCAAAAACTGAGGGAAATACTTATGCTACTTTGCTGCATCACCCTTTCCTCTGCATCACCCTTTCCTCTTCAAGGGAAAACCAACGCAGTGCTCAAGAGGTAGCAGAAGGCAGAGAATGTTGTGCCTGACAAAGGATTTGAGAAGCTACTGAAAATATTGAAGAAGAAGCTTCCAAAGGATAACGAATTGCCTGACAGTACGTACGCAGCAAAGAAGGTCGTATGCCCTCTAGGATTGGAGGTGCAGAAGATACATGAATGCCCTAATGACTGCATCCTCTACCGCGGGGCATACGAGGATTTGAACGTGCCTGGTCTGCGGTGCATTGCGGTATAAGATCAGACGAGATGACCCTGGTGATGTTGACGGCGAGCCCCCCAGGAAGAGGGTTCCTACGAAGGTGATGTGGTATACTCCTATAATACCACGGTTGAAACGACTGTTCAGAAACAAAGAGCATGCCAAGTTGATGCGATGGCACAGTGAGGACCGTAAGAAAGACGGGAAGTTGAGAGCACCCTCTGACGGGTCGCAGTGGAGAAAAATCGAGAGAAAGTACCGGGCTGAGTTTGTAAGTGACCCAAGGAACGTATGGTTTGGTTTAAGCGCGGATGGCATTAATCCTTTCGGGGAGCAGAGCAGCAATCACAACACCTGGCCCGTGACTCTATGTATGTACAACCTTCCTCCTTGGATGTGCATGAAGCGGAAGTTCATTATGATGCCAATTCTCATCCAAGGCCCTAAGCAACCCAGCAACGACATTGATGTGTACCTAAGGCCATTAGTTGAAGAACTTTTACAGCTGTGGATTGGAAAAGGTGTACGTGTGTGGGATGAGCACAAACAGGAGGAATTTGACTTGCATGCGTTGTTGTTTGTAACCATCAATGATTGGCCTGCTCTTAGTAACCTTTCAGGACAGACAAACAAGGGATACCACGCATGCACACACTGGTTAGCTGACACCGAAAGTATATACCTGGACAAATGCAGAAAGAATGTGTACTTGGGCCATCATCGATTTCTTCCGACCAACCATCAATGTCGAAAGAAAGGCAAGCATTTCAAAGGCGAGGCAGATCACCGGAAGAAGCCCGCCATGCGTACCGGTGATCACGTCCTTGCTATGGTCAATGATTTACACGTAATCTTTGGAAAGGGTCCCAGTGGACTATCTGTTCCGAATGACGCTGAGGGACGCGCACCCATGTGGAAGAAGAAATCTATATTTTGGGACCTACCCTACTGGAAAGACCTAGAGGTCCGCTCTTCAATCGACGTGATGCACGTGAAGAAGAACCTTTGCGTGAACCTCCTAGGCTTCTTGGGCGTGTATGGGAAGACAAAAGATACACCGGAAGCACGGGAGGACCTGTAACGTTTGCACGAAAAAGACGGCATGCCTCCAAAGCAGTATGAAGGTCCTGCCAGCTACGCTCTTACCAAAGAAGAGAAGGAAATCTTCTTTGAATGCCTGCTCAGTATGAAGGTCCCGTCTGGCTTCTCGTCCAATATAAAGGGAATAATAAATATGCTAGAGGAAAAGTTCCAGAACCTAAAGTCTCATGACTGCCACGTGATTATGACGCAACTGCTTCCGGTTGCATTGAGGGGGCTTCTACCGGAAAACGTCCGATTAGCCATTGTGAAGCTATGTGCATTCCTCAATGCAATCTCTCAGAAGGTGATCGATCCAGAAATCATACCAAGGCTAAGGAGTGATGTGGTGCAATGTCTTGTCAATTTTGAGCTGGTGTTCCCACCATCCTTCTTCAATATCATGACGCACATCCTAGTTCATCTAGTCGACGAGATTGTCATTCTGGGCCCCGTATTTCTACACAATATGTTTCCCTTTGGGAGGTTCATGGGAGTCCTAAAGAAATATGTCCGTAACCGCGCTAGGCCAGAACGAAGCATCTCCATGGGCCATCAAACAGAGGATGTCATTGGATTTTGTCTTGACTTCATTCTTGGCCTTAATAAGATTGGTCTCCCTAAATCGCGGTATGAGGGGAGACTGACTGGAAAAGGCACGCTTGGAGGGGACTCAATAATATGCAGGGACGGGCATTATTGGTCTCAAGCACACTACACAGTTCTACAGAACTCTACCTTGGTGACCCCGTATGTCGATGAACACAAAAACAGTCTGCGCTCCAAACACCTGGAGCAGTGTGACGATTGGATTACATGTGAACACATCAGGACTTTTGACAGTTGGTTGGAAACACGTCTCAGAGGTGACAACACTGTTTGTGATGAGTTGTACTCGTTGTCCAGGGGACCATCTTCGACTGTATTGACTTACAAAGGATACGAGATAAATGGGAATACATTTTACACGATCGCCCAAGATCAAAAGAGTAGCAACCAAAACAGCGGTGTCCGCTTTGATGTAGTAACCAAGAGGGGAAAGGACACATATTATGGTTACATAGTGGACATATGGGAACTTGACTACAGACATGAGTTTAAGGTCCCTTTGTTTAATTGCAAATGGGTCAATCTGTCAGGAGGCGGGGTACAGGTAGACCCACAGTACGGAATGACAACCGTGGATCTGAACAATCTTGGGTACACAGACGAACCATTCATCCTAGCCAATGATGTGGCACAGGTTTTCTATGTGAAGGACATGTCTACCAAACCAAGAAAAAGAAAAGATAAGGAAGCGAACACATCATACGATGAGCCAAAGCGCCACATAGTTTGTCGGGTGGTTGGTGCGACATATGCCAAGGGATGGCTTATCATTGTGGGAGCCAATAAAACGTCGCCGGTGCCTGGAAACGGGATGAGGCGAAGACATGCACGCCGGCGAATCTTACCCAGGTTCGGGGCTCTCCGAGGAGATAACACCCCTAGTCCTGCTCTGCGGGGTCTCCGCATGATCACTAGATCGATAAGGAGTAGCTACAATCGCTCCTAGAGCTGTTAGGATCAAGGGAGAAGAAGAACAAGGCTAGCTCTTGCTTCTCTCTATCTATGGTGTGTATGTGTGTGCTATGCTTGGAAGCCAAACATGCAGAGGTGCGAACCCTTTGCATGGATGCTCCGGGGGGTTTATATAGGCCTGCCCCCTGGGGGTACAATGGTAATCCGACTGGGATCTGGTCCCTGCCGTCAGTGTCTACGCTCGTCGGCTTCTCCGCCGGCTGCTGGGTCCCTCCGGCTGGTGGGTCCCGCCGGCTGCCGGCTATTTGGTCGACAGGCCGGTCCCACCGCCTAGGGTTTTGTCGGCGGCTGCTTACTGTAGCCGCGCCTCTGATGAGGAGGGCTTTGTCGAGGTGAGCATGGCTACAGTGGGCCGCCTCGGGGGCTATCACTGTAGCCTCACTTCGTCTTGTCTCCTTAATGGGGCTCCTGCTTCGAGGAAGGGAATGGCCGGCTTCTGGAGGCCGGCTATGCTCTTGGCCGACTAGGAAGAGCCGGGCCGCCTTCACGCCTCTCTCTGGCTGAAGGGGCCCGCAGTCCTTGAGCCGTACAGGAGTGGGTCGTGGATGACGTCGTAGCTGGCGTGGCTACAGTGCCGGGCCGCACGGGAGACATCCCCCCCGTACGGCCTCCTGTAGCCATGCCCGCCTCGGGCTTAGGGGGTCGTGGGCCGCACTGTGGCCATGCCCCGTCAAGTCGTCGTTATGTAGGAGTGGTTGTGATCTTGGCCGGCTTCTAGGAGTCGGCATCCTTCTTGGCCGGCTTCTTGGAGTCGGTGAGGCTGGGTCGCCTTCCGGGAGTCGGCTTTAGTGCTAGCCGGCCGGGGAAGGCGGCCCAAATGCTTGGAGTGCTTGAAGGCCCAAAGGCCTGATAAATTTTCTGAAGAGCCAGGGGTAGTCGGTTAGGCTACCCGTGGTCATTTACCCCGACAGTAGTCCCCGAAGCTGATTGGGCTTCGAGGTGGAGTGGGGTTCGAGAAGCTCGGTCAGCTTCCTATCGTGACAAGCCGGCAGCTGGGAGCCGTCCTTGGTGCAGGCGCGCCGCCTTTAGTCGAATTCTTCTAGAGTCGGGGGGCGGGAACCCGCAGGCTCGTGCACCGGGCCGTGGCGTGCCACGTGGCCGGAAAGCCTGCCAGCCCACGCGCGTGACGGGACGTCGCCGCAGGGAGGGGGCCCTCCACGTCCGCGCCCTGGCCCAGGCGCGGATCCTTTGTATCCCGAAACCGCCCGCACGTTCCGTGCGGCAGTTTCGGCTCGCACTTATGCGTAATAAACGCGAGACCTGGGGAGAGTGGGCGCAGTTAATCCCACGTCTCCCCCCCCCCACGTCCGGCCTCTTCGGCCGCGTGGGGCTATAAGTAGGGGGAGGTGGAGGGCGGCAGACCCTCGCACGCTCCTCCTACTCCCTTCGCCTTCTCGCCTTGCTCGTTCTTGCGACAGCGCCTCGCCGCCGCGCTCTTCCTTCGCACGCTCCTCCGCCGCCGTGCTAGCTTCCGCTATGCCTCCCCACGTAGAGCAGCTTGGCGGGGATTGGGATGGCTCCATCGTCCACGACGACCACATCGACTTCCTCCGCGACACCCGGCGTCTGCCCAGTGCTGACAAAGTGGAGGTCCGCCTCGCGCCGGAGAAGGAAGTCAGGCCGGCGCCGCGGGATGGCGAGCGGGTGGTCTTCCGCTCGCACTTCCTGCGCGGCTTCGGCCTGCCAGTGAGCGTCTTCTTCCGCTCCTGGCTGGAATTCTATCAGCTCCAGCCGCACCACCTCACCCCCAACGCGGTGGTGCTGCTGTCGGCCTTCGTCACCCTGTGCGAGGGCTATCTTGGCGTCCTCCCCACCCTCGAGCTCTGGGGGGAGTTCTTCCAGTCGAAGCTGGGCACGCGCGTGAGGGGCGTGCCGGCTCAGACCGGCGCCTTCATCGCGTCGCGGAGATCAGGCGCCGACAACCCCTTCCCCGTCATCACGCTGATCCAATCGGTGAAGAAGTGGCAGAAGTCATACTTCTATGTGCGGAGCATCGCCCCCCGAGGTGACTACCTCAACCTGCCGGCTTACGTAGCCGGCCCGCCGGCGGGGAGGCTGCCCCAGTGGTCCTTCCGGGCGGTGACGCTGTCGCAGGGAGGAAACGCCGCCATCGCCCGCCTGCGGGTGATGGTCCAGTCGGAGGGCCTGACGGGGCCCGACCTCCTGGCCGCGTTCGTCACGCGCCGGGTCCTTCCGCTCCAGAGCCGGCCTCATCTGATCTGTCAGATGAGCGGCCAGCTCGATCCGAGCCGGATGTGCACCAAGGAGATGCCGCAGCCTGACGCCGCCGACATGGTGAACTACCTCGCCAATTGCCAGCTTTCCGAAAACTGGCAATTCGGCAAGGAGCCATACAGCCGCGCCAATCCTCCGCCTACGGTACGCTCCCTTTCTCTTTTTCTCTTCTCTCTCTCAGCTTTGTCGCCGAGTTCCTCTGGGCCGACTCTAACTCAGTCGGCTCGCTCTTTTGACAGAGTCCTCTGCTTCGGCCGGCCGGCGGGGCAGACGTGGAGCGCCGCTTCGTCCCCGACCGGACCGAACACGACCAGGATGACCCCGACCTGGGGGCGGTCCATATGGAGGATGCCGCCGAGCCGGCCGGCGGCCAAGCCGGCGGTGAAGCAGGCGGCTCCGGGTTCACCGCTACCTTCGAGGACTGGCCGGACGAGGACGAAGCCGAAGCCGTCCCGCATCGCCAGCCGGCGTCCGGACGCGGCGCGGGCTCCTCCGGCGCGCAGCCTGCTCGGGGTAGAGGCCAGAAACGTCGCGCCACCCAGGGCATGTTCGGGAGCCGGACGAAGAAGCCCAGGGGTGGGGCGGCGGCCACCAGGCGGGAAGAGGCGGCCGCGAAGGCGGCTCGCTTTCCGCAAAGTGGTGAAGCAGCCGCAGACTGTGTCGGTGTAAGTTCTCTCTTTCTTCGTACTGTCCTTCTCTCTTTCCCTTGATGGTTCTTGAGTCTTCGTCTTCTTTTTCAATGGTCAGAGCTCCGCTATCACTTGAGCGGGCGGACGCCGGCTCCGTCATCGAGTCGCCAGGGGGCTCTGGGAGCACCACCCGCCGCGTAGATCCCCGCGCCGCCCTCCTGGAGGCGACGGAAAGGAACGCGCGGGAGGCGCGGGAGGAGCAGGAAGCGCGGGAGGCGGAGGCACGGAGGGCAGCCGCCGCCCAGGCAGCTCGGGAGGAGGAAGCGGCGAAGGCGCTCGCCGAGGCCGCAGCCAAGGCCCAGGCAGAGGCCGAGGCCGAAGCGGCGGCAGGGGAGGCCTTGATGGTCACCCCCCTGCGCACCATGGCGCCCGGGGACGTGGATCCCTCGCCGGGGGAGCCAGCGGTTCCCAGCCGGGGCTGGGAGGAAGCGGCGACGACGTCGTCATCTTGGGGGAGGCGCCGGGGCCGACTCCTCCGACTAGGACGACCCAAGGCCGCCAGCCTGAGCCTGCGCCCGCACAGTCGGCGGGGGGCGAGCCGGCCGCGGGGGCTGAGGTGGCGGTCCGGGTTCCGCCAAGCCGGCGTGCGGGGAAGGCCGCGGCTGAACCGCAGAAGGCTGCGTCGGAGCCACAGCCGGCCGTGGGCTCCAGCTCGTCGGCCCGAGACGCGGAGGCGGCCAGCGCTACCTCGGGGTGGACGCCGGGCGGAGGGTCAGCCGTGGTGAACGTCGCTGCGCAAGACGTCCGGACCCGGCTGCAGAGCCAAGCCGCGGCGCTGAGGCAGTTCACCGACGAATTCCTCGCCACGCGGGCAGCCATCCGGGTTAGTATTCTCATCTTGCTCTCTTTTTTGAACTTGATTTCTCTCGTGGGGGCGCGTCAGCGCACCCACTGGGTGTAGTCCCCGAGTTCCGAGTCGGCTGCTGAGCAGGCGGCTTGGAACTTCTTGGAGATTTTGTTTTTGCTGCTTTTGTTCTCACGTCGGTCTTCTGTCCGTCTTGCAGGACTACCACAATCTCCGAGCGGCCGCCTTCAACTCCCAGGCTCGGGAGTTGACTCAGAAGACCGCCGATCTCACGGAAAGCCGAGGTATGTGACTTGACCTTTTTCTCATGTGGGGGCGCGTCAGCGCACCCACTGGGTGTAGTCCCCGAGATTCGGGCCGACTGCTGAGCAGTCGGCTCGGATCTTCCTTGATCATTCCTCATTGTTCTTCTTTTTCTTTTATCTCTGCAGCGGCCAACGCCAGTCTGAGGGCACAGCTGGGGGAGTCCCAGACTGCTCTTCGTGCCAAGGACGCGGAGCTCGCCGCCTTGGTGCAGGAGCGCGACCGCCTGGTCAAGAAGCTGGCCGACCAGGAGGAAGGCCACAAGGCTGCGCTGAAGGCTGCGCAGGATCGCGAGGCCGCCCTCCAGGCCGAGTTCGAGACGGAGGCGGCCGGCTGGGCAGAGGTCAAGCAGACTCTGGTCTCTGGCTATGGCCAGATTGAGGACCTGGTTGACGGTAAGTCATCTACCCCTTCGTCCTTTCTTGCCATCTGCCATTTGACTTGTTTTTCTGATTTTGGTGTTTTTCTTTCCTTTTCTTCTTCGCGTAGAGTACTTCCCCGGCTATTCCACTGCCGCCAACCAGGCCGTCGAAGCCCGTCGCCAGGCGAAGAGGCAAGCCGGCTTCGAGATCTCGCCAACCGCCGGCCGCTCGCTGGAGGAGCAGCTCCTGGCGATCCAGGCTCGCATCCAGCCGGCTCACAGGCTGCTCCGCCGGCTTCAGCGTGCCGGGTCGCAGGTCTTGGCCGCCCTCTGGCCCGGCCAAGTGGTCCCGCGCACTCCCAGTCGGACCGCCGACTGGCTGGAGGTGGCCGTCGGCCGCTTCGAGGCTTGGAAGGCGTCAGCGGCTCGCTCCGGCGCCAGGCGGGCGCTGGAGTTCGTCAAGGCCTGGTATCCCGGCCTGAACCTGGACCAGCTGTCGACCTGGCGGCAGCAAGCCGACACGGAGCTGGAGCCGGCGCGGCCGGCCATCATTCGGCGAGCTTCGGCGATCGCCGACTACACCGACACCAACGTCTTCGCCCCCGAGGTGGACGACAATGGAGTCGCCCAGCCGGAAGATTGGTTCGGGCTGGACCCGGCGCATGGCGAGGACTCGGCGGAGGAGATCGACTCCAGCGACGAGGGCGAGGAGGAGGAGGAGGAGGAGGGTGAAGACGCCGAGCCGGCTGGTGGAGAAGCCGGCCAGCCTGACCGCGCCTCCAGCACTACGTCGCGTGCGAGTGCGTCTCCTGCCGCGGGAGGTGGTCAAGCCGGGACCAACTAGGCGGCCACTCCTTCAGCCGGCGAGCTGCCTTCACCGACCAGCTCGGCCTCCAAGTCGCGCCTTAGTCTTCTTTCTTTTGTTTTCCTGTCTTGTTACTTTTGAACAATGTTTGGTTAAGTCTGCACAATTCCACCCACTGGGTGTATTGAAACTCAAGTCTGTTGCCAGCCTTTAGGCGGCTTTATGTATATAAGTTATGCAATCGGTTTTTCCTTGTACTTTCGCTTTTTGTCCTTCTGCTTTTTTCCTTTGCCGCCCTCCCTTGGTTGCCGCCTCCCTAGTCAAACAGTTGCTCTGCAATCTGTAGCCGGGGGGTGCCTGGCCGATTGGGGAGGGTGAAGTACTTTTAGCTCTGCTGGACTTAAGCTAAGTTTTTAGGAAGCCGGCCAGCCGGCTGCTGTGACAGCCGGCAGGCGTATATGGAGGCCGTCTTTTTGCTATATAGGTTAGTTGTTCCTTAGCCGTTTTTCGTGTGGGCGTCCTTTCTGTCTTCTCTCTTGCTAGTCGGACAGTCAGTTCTTTGAGCTGCGACTTTCAACAAGAGAGGACTTGGGAGCCGGCGCACTACTTTGCTGACTTCGGGAAGAACTTAGAATATAGCTCAAGGCGGCCAGTCCCCGGGCCGACTAGTCGGACCCGGTGCCGGACAAGATTCAAAATGTAATAATACATTCATGGATATGACACTCGTCATTCATAGATAAATAAAAGGCAGTCCCCGAGTACTGTTCGGGGGGCCTGTTGGTTTGTAACTTAATACAAAAGGGGTAGCGTGATACATACTGCTTTTCAGCTGTAAAATCGTCTTAGGAGGTTTGCGTTCCATGGTCGCTCCGACTCCTTGCCGGAGTCGTCTCTCTTGCGTGCTCTTGGCTTTTGCGCGTCGATCAAGTAGTAGGAGTCGTTGCCGAGTGCCTTGCTGACGACGAAGGGGCCTTCCCAAGGGGCCGAGAGCTTGTGCTGGCCGGCTGTTCGCTGGATCAGCCGGAGCACAAGGTCGCCCTCTTGGAAGGATCTTGGCTTGACCTTGCGGTTGTAGTAGCGGCGCAGGCCTTGCTGGTAGATGGCGGACCGGCTGAGGGCTAACAGCCGGCCTTCTTCCAGTAGGTCGACGCCGTCTTCTCTTGCTTCTTTGGCTTCCTCCTCCGTGTACATGGTGATCCGAGGCGAGTCGAACTCGATGTCTGTTGGGATGACAGCCTCGGCACCGTACACAAGGAAGAATGGAGTGAAGCCGGTTGACTTGTTGGGTGTAGTGCGCAGACTCCAGAGGACAGCCGGCAGCTCTTCGAGCCAGCAGCCGGCCGATCGCTCCAGTGGTACAACCAATCGGGGCTTGATGCCGGAGAGGATAAGTCCATTTGCTCGCTCGACCTGGCCGTTTGACTGCGGGTGGGCAACGGACGCTAAGTCCAGTCGGATGCCCTGTGTCGCGCAGAAACGTGCCAGTGCGCCTTTGGCGAAGTTCGTGCCGTTGTCGGTGATGATGCTGTGCGGCACGCCGTACCGAGTAGTGATGTCGGTGATGAATGTCACGGCAGTCGGCCCGTTCAGCTTCTTAATTGGCTTGGCTTCAATCCACTTTGTGAACTTGTCCACAGCAACGAGTAGATGTGTCAAGCCACCGCGGGCTGTCTTGAAAGGGCCCACCATGTCCAGTCCCCAGACGGCAAAAGGCCAGGTGAGGGGAATGGTCTTGAGGGCAGAAGCCGGCAGGTGTTGTTTGGAACTGAAGACTTGACATCCTCTGCAGGTCTTGACTATTTCTTTAGCATCCTCCAAGGCAGTCGGCCAGAAGAACCCATGGCGGAAAGCCTTGGCCACGAGGGATCTTGAGGCGGCGTGATGGCCGCATTCGCCTTGGTGGATGTCTTTGAGGATTGCCACTCCTTTTTCTGGCTCGACGCAACGCTGGAAGACTCCAGTGACGCTGCGCTTCACAAGCTCCCTGTTGATTATTGTGTATGATGCGGCTCGTCGTTGCACTAGTCTTGCTGCGATCTCATCAGCCGGCAGCTCTCTGCTGACTAGGAACTTGAGGATGGGCTGGGCCCATGAGGGAGCTGTGACTTCTTCTGCTGTTAATGTGGCCACCATGACTCGGGTGGGTGGGTTGGGTGTTGCGTTGGAGTCGGCCACCGCTTCTTGTGTCGTTGCAGTCCCCGGGCCGACTGCTGCAGTCCCCGGGCCGGGTTCTGAAGTCCCTGGGCCGGGTGCGACTACGTCAGTCCCCAGGGCAGTCGTCGAAGTCCCCGTGCCGCCTGCGGGATTTCTTGAGCCGGATCCGGCTGTTTCTGGCGCAGGCGGTACGAAGATGGAATCCGACTCTGGAGACGGCTTGATGGACGGCTTGAGGAGGCGCTGGAGGGAGACGCCAGTCGGTATGGCTTGTCGGGTGGAGCCGATCCGTGCTAGGGCATCTGCTTGGTCGTTGTCGGCCCTTGGCACGTGAAGGAACTCGCACCGTTCGAAGTATCCGCTCATCTGCTGGACGAGGAATCGGTAGCTTGCCATGTTTGCGTCCTTGGCGTCCCAGTCGCCAGATGATTGCTGGACCACTAAGTCTGAGTCGCCGTAGCACAGGATCCGGCGTATGCCGAGTTCTTTGGCTAGCCGGAGCCCATGTACGAGCGCCTCGTACTCGGCCACGTTGTTGGAGGCGGCGAAGTGGATCTGCAGCGTGTACTTGAGCTTGTCGCCTTTGGGAGAGGTGAGGACGATGCCGGCTCCCAAGCCGGTGCGCATCTTGGACCCGTCAAAGTGCATCCGCCAATGGGTAGAGTCGGGAGCCGGCGGTAAGTACTGGGTCTCGGCCCAGTCGACGAGGAAGTCGGCCAATGCTTGCGACTTGATGGCGGTGCGGGGTTGATAGAAGATCGTGTAGGGCGCCAAGGCAATGGCCCATTTGGCCACCCGGCCGGATGCATCCCGGCTGCCTATGATCTCGGCGAGCGGGGCAGTGCACACGACCGTGATGGGGTGCTCTTGGAAGTAGGGCTTCAATTTCTTGGCAGCGAAGTACACCCCATAGCACATCTTCTGGTAGTGCGGGTAGTTTTGCTTCGAGCTAGACAGTACTTCGCTGAGATAGTAGACCGGCCTCTGGACCAGCTGGGCTCGGCCTTCCTCCGGGCGCTGGACCACAACAACAGTGCTGACGACTCGGCTTGTCGCGGCGATGTAGAGGAGCATGGGCTCCTTCTCAGTCGGCGCAGCCAGGACAGGCGGAGTGGTCAACATTTTCTTCAACTCATGGAAGGCTTGGTCGGCTTGATCATTCCACTCAAAGTGAGTGGACTTCTTCATGAGTCGGTACAGGGGGAGGGCCTTCTCTCCTAGTCGGCTGATAAAACGGTTCAGGGAGGCTAAGCAGCCAGTGAACTTCTGCACATCTCGCAGCTTGGTGGGAATCTCCATCCTCTCGATGGCTTTGATCTTGACAGGGTTGCACTCAATGCCGCGTTCGGAGACCAGGAAGCCTAGCAGCTGGCCGGCTGGCACTCCGAACACGCACTTCTCGGGGTTGAGCTTGATCTGGAATCGGCGCAAGTTGGCGAATGTTTCCTTCAGGTCTTCCAGCAAGGTACCGCGCTTCTCTGTCTTCACCACAATGTCGTCTACGTAGACGTGGGCATTTCTGCCGAGTTGTTTCAAGAGACATTTCTGCATGCAACGCTGAAAAGTGGCACCGGCGTTTCTCAAGCCGAATGTCATTGTCAGGTAGCAGAAAGCTCCAAAGGGTGTGATGAAGGCAGTCTTCAGGCGGTCAGCCGGGTCCAACTTGATCTGATGATACCCTGAGTATGCATCCAAAAAACATAACAGCTCGCATCCGGCTGTGGAGTCTATCACTTGGTCAATCCGTGGCAAAGCAAACGGATCCTTTGGGCAGGCCTTGTTCAAACTTGTGTAGTCTATACACATGCGCCACTTGTTATTCTTCTTCAAAACCAGAACTGGATTGGCAAGCCATTCTGGAAAGAACACTTCCATGATGAAGCCGGCTGCAAGGAGCCGGGCTATCTCTTCTCCCACGATTCTTCGCTTCTCTTCTGATAGTCGGCGGAGGGGTTGCCTGACCGGCTTCGCATCAGCTCGGACATGTAATTTGTGCTCGGCGAAATCCTTCGGGACACCCGGCATGTCCTTTGGGGACCATGCAAAGATGTCTCGATTCTCACGGAGGAAGTCGGCGAGCTCGCCTTCCTATTTACTGTCCAAGTTCGCCCCAATCACGGCGAACCTCTCCGGGTGCTCCGGGTCTAGAGGTATCTTCTTCGTCTCTTTCGCAGGCTGGAAGGAGCCCTGCGCATCACAGTCCTTGGGGTTGGGGGACAAGGCCGGCTGCTTGCCGGCCATGGCCACAACCCGTTCCAACATCTTCTTCTCTTCGGCCACCACGAGGGACTCGGCCAGCCGGCTGCTGGCCATGGCACACTCGATGGACTTCTTGTAGTCGCCGGCTACCGTGATGATCCCCTTCGAGCTCGGCATCTTCATCTTCAGGTAGGCATAGTGGGGCACAGCCATGAACTTGGCCAAAGCAGGTCGGCCAAGTAGTGCATGATAGGGGCTCTCCAGATCCACCACCTCGAACCATATTGCTTCCCGGCGAAAGTGATCTTTGTCTCCGAAGAGAACATCCATTTTGATCTTGCCGATTGGAGAGCAAGATAGGCCGGGTACGATACCATGGAAGACAGTGCGGCTCGGCATGAGCTGCTTTGCTTTGATGTTCAGCTTGTCCATGGTGTCGCGGTACAGTATGTTGATACTGCTTCCGCCGTCTATCAGGACGCGGGAAAATCTGGCAGCTCGCCTCTCCGTCGCAAGGGTGACGTCCAAGACCATAGCATAGGAGCCAGGCGAAGGCATCACCTCTGGGTGGTCGGCCTGGCTCCAGCTGATGGGCTTTTCCGACCAGTGCATGAACTCGGCGGTGCTAGAGGCGACTGCGTTTACTTCTTGGTGTTGCCGGCGTCGGCTGCGCTTGTCGTCGACTTGACTCGTGAAGACGACGTAGGCGTCGTGCGCTTCGGGGAACTCGTCTTGGATGGCGCCGACTGCCGGCCGGGCCGCCGGCTGCTGGGGAGCTGGAGGCGGCGGGCCGGGAGGCGGAGGCGGCACCATCCCTTCGCCCTTGGTGATGCGGGTGAGCCAGTGGCATTTCCGTGTTGTATGGTTGGACGGCTTCGCGCCGCTGTGGAACTTGCAGGGAGCATCGAGTGCTTGTTCGTAGGAGAAGGACGGCTGCCAGGGCGGCCGGCCACCCTTCTTCTTGGGAGCGGGCCGCTCCTCGGGCTGCTCGTCTTCAATGTGGCCACCTGCCGACTGGAGGAAGTCGGCATGGGGCCCTTGCGCTTGTGGTCGTTCTGGTAGGGGCGCCGGTTTGGGTCGCCAGCCGGCGTCTTGGGAGCAGGAGCGACTACTTTCCCCGAGGCGTCCACTCGGAGCTCGGTTTTCATGGAGGAGTCGGCCGTGGCATACTTGTCGGCGGTGATCAACAACTCGTCGAGGGTAGCCGGCTCGTCGCAGAGGAGTCGGTGCTTGAGGAGGGTGCCCTCTCGGCACCCGGCGGTGAAGTACTCGATGGCCTGGACCTCGTGCACTCCCTCGCAGGAGTTGCGGAGCTCGGCCCATCGCGTGAGGTAGTCGCGGGTCGACTCGTTGGGCCCTTGGACGCAGAGGGAGAGCTGGCGAGGCTTGGGAGGCCGCTTGTAGGTGCTGGTGAAGTTGCGGATGAAAACTTCGGTGAAGTCCAGCCAGCTGTTGATGCTGTAAGGCTTGAGGCTGTTGAGCCATGTGCGCGCCGTCCCTTGCAGCATCAAGGGGACGTACTTCACGGCGACGCGCCGATTGCCGTTGGCGATGCTGACGGCTGTGGAGTAGTCGATGAGCCAATCTTCCGGCTTCACCGAGCCGTTGTACTTGGGTGTGTCTCTGGGGAGCGAGAACCCTTTGGGGAAGGGCTCGTCGCGGATGCGGGGGCCAAAGCATGGCGGGCCGACATCGTCTTCTTCTTCTAACGCCAAGGATCGAGCCAGGCGGTCGATCCTGTGGCGGGCGTCATTCTCGCCGACTCCTTCTCGGCGGCCGAGTCGGTCGCCAAGAGTCGGATGGGTGACAGGCGGTGGAGTGAGGCGTCTTTCTCTTCGAGGCGGGGGAGGAGGCAGGTTTCCTTGGTGTTCTACCGCCCGAGGGCGGCCATCCGCGTCGCGCTCGATAGTGATGCGAGTCCGGCTGCGGCTGGCAGCCGGCTCCTTGTCTTTCTTCTGGCGCGCCGCTCGCAGTCGGCGAGCGGGACGTCGCGGCGTGTTCCCGGCGCGGGGGATGGCTATCAGCTCGGGCGCCGGCTTCGTGCCGTTCTGCAGCCGCGTCGATCAGCTGCTGGATCCGTCTTGTCATGTAGGGGAGCTCATCGGCTCCCAGCCCATTGAGCTCCTCTGCAGCCGCCTGAGCGGCTCGCAGATTCTCGAGCGGGGTGGCGTAGACGGGGCGATCTGCGCCCAGCATGCTGGCAACGGCTGCGCCGCGCTTCTGGACGAAGCCGGCTCGGCTCGGGCCGCTAGGCGGCGGCGTCCCGAAGGCAGCGCGGTCGACTTCGCGCTGGTGGGCCTCGGTGAGGCGTCTCATCGAGGCTATCTTCTTGCTCTCCGCGATGAGGGCAAGGCGGCGTGCCTCCAGGGTCTCGGCGTCGGCGTCGGCCGGGATGGGGACGGAGAGGTCGTGCATCGCCGCTTGCTGAGCGTCGCGGGCGTTCTCGCCCGAGTTGGAGACGTGGCTGATGACCAGCACTTCGGTGACAGCGCTGCTGCCGCTGTCAGCTCGAGGGAGGGGGTCGTCGAAGACCACCACGTCGGAGGGGTAGGCGTCGAGCGACGCGGTGTCGGAGTCGATGAGCATCGGGTCGGTGGAGCCGACCGACTCCATGTCCGCAGCAGGCTCGCTGGAGACGTGAAGTTGGTCGAGGAGGCTGACGAGGCGGCTCTCGGGGTAGTCGGTGCCTGCGTCGGACGCAGGCTCGTCGGAGATGCGAGTCTCGCCGAGCAGATCGGCGAGGCGGCTCGCTGCGCAGGCGTCGTCGACGCCTTGCAGCGCGTCGGGGCAAACGCCATCGGGCGCAGCAGGCTGGCTGCGCTCGCGGGGAAGGAAGAGGGTTCCCGTCCAGAACAGGTCTCCGGACGACGGTGCACCTGGCCCCACGGTGGGCGCCAAATGTCGGGTGGTTGGTGCGACATATGCCAAGGGATGGCTTATCATTGTGGGAGCCAATAAAACGTCGCCGGTGCCTGGAAACGGGATGAGGCGAAGACATGCACGCCGGCGAATCTTACCCAGGTTCGGGGCTCTCCGAGGAGATAACACCCCTAGTCCTGCTCTGCGGGGTCTCCGCATGATCACTAGATCGATAAGGGTAGCTACAATCGCTCCTAGAGCTGTTGGGATCAAGGGAGAAGAAGAACAAGGCTAGCTCTTGCTTCTCTCTATCTATGGTGTGTATGTGTGTGCTATGCTTGGAAGCCAAACATGCAGAGGTGCGAACCCTTTGCATGGGTGCTCCGGGGGGTTTATATAGGCCTACCCCCCGGGGGTACAATGGTAATCCGACTGGGATCTGGTCCCAGCCGTCAGTGTCTACGCTCGCCGGCTTCTCCGCCGGCTGCTGGGTCCCGCCGGCTGGTGGGTCCCGCCGGCTGCCGGCTACCTGGTCGACAGGCCGGCCCCACCGCCTAGGGTTTTGTCGGCGGCTGCTTACTGTAGCCGCGCCTCTGATGATGAGGGCTTTGTCGAGGTGAGCATGGCTACAGTGGGCCGCCTCGGGGGCTATCACTGTAGCCTCACCTCATCTTGTCTCCTTAATGGGGCTCCTGCTTCGAGGAAGGGAGTGGCCGGCTTCTGGAGGCCGGCTATACTCTTGGCCGACTAGGAAGAGCCGGGCCGCCTTCACGCCTCTCTCTGGCTGAAGGGGCCCGCAGTCCTTGGGCCGTACAGGAGTGGGTCGTGGATGACGTCGTAGCTGGCGTGGCTACAGTGCCGGGCCGCACGGGAGACATCCCCCCCGTACGGCCTCCTGTAGCCATGCCCACCTCGGGCTTAGGGGGTCGTGGGCCGCACTGTGGCCATGCCCCGTCAAGTCGTTGTTATGTAGGAGTGGTTGTGATCTTGGCCGGCTTCTAGGAGTCGGCATCCTTCTTGGCCGGCTTCTTGGAGTCGGTGAGGCTGGGTCGCCTTCCGGGAGTCGGCTTTAGTGCTAGCCGGCCGGGGAAGGCGGCCCAAATGCTTGGAGTGCTTGAAGGCCCAAAGGCCTGATAAATTTTCTAGAGAGCCAGGGGTAGTCGGTTAGGCTACCCATGGTCATTTACCCCGACATAGTTCTTTCAGGAAAAAGAGACATCGCGGGAGTGGAGGGCAAGACAGACATGTCCGAAGATTATGAAAAGTTTCATGAAATTCCTCCCTTCAAAGTCAAGGCTAACCCAAGCACCCTGTTAAACGATGAAGATTATCCATGGTTACGGCGCAATAAGCAAAGGACAGAAGCGAAGCAAAAGTGAATACTTTCTCTCCACGACTATTATGATGATGCCTTTGATCTAGAATATCCATGATACTTCGAAAGAGATTGTCCGTTTTGTAGTGCTGTAACCCTCTCAACTTCTGCTGTAACCCTCTCAACTTTTTAGCACATGCTATTTGGGTGAAATGATGATACCATGCCAACTTTCAACCTTTTCAGAGTTCATTTGTAGTGCTTTTCAATTTCAGGTCATTTAGCTCAAAAAATCAGTAAATGCATGAAAAATAACAAATGAAGTCAGAAAGGGTTGAAAATTGATGATGTGGCTTTGAATGGTGCATTTTGAACACACAAAAAGTCTGGAGTTCAAGTAAGTTCAAAAAAATGAAATCCCTTTGTAACAGATGAGTTTTCGTCCGAAACCCTGATACTTCGAAAGAGATTGTCCATTTTGTACACGAAGTGCATCCAGTTTTTCCTGTAACCCTCTCAACTTTCTAGCACATGATATGTCGGTGAAATGATGATACCATGCCAACTTTCAACCTTTTTAGAGTTCATTTGTACTGCTTTTCAATTTCAGGGTCATTTAGCTCAAAAAAATCAGTAAATGCATGAAAAATAACAAATGAAGTCAGAAAGGTTAAAAATTGATGATGTGGCTTTGAATGGTGCATTTTGAACACACAAAAAGTCTGGAGTTCAAATAGGTTCAAAAAAATGAAATCCCTTTGTAACAGATGAGTTCTCGTCCGAAACCCTGATACTACGAAAGAGATTGTCCATTTTGTACATGAAGTGCATCCAGTTTTTCCCGTAACCCTCTCAACTTTCTAACACATGCTATGTGGGTGAAATGATGATACCATGCCAACTTTCAACCTTTTCAGAGTTCATTTGTACTGCTTTTCAATTTCAGGGTCATTTAGCTCAAAGAATGAACTAATATAAAAAAGAATGAACTAATAGCAAAAAAATGAACTAATAGCTAAAAGAATGAACTAAAAATAATCAATTAAAATATTCTGTTATGATCAACTAAAACAAAACTATAATATTCTTCAATAGCAAAAAGAAAATCAACTAAAAAACTTTTATAAAACTCTAATAGCAAAAGGAATCAACTAAAAAGCTTTTATAAACCTCTAGTATTTTTCAAACTAAAATTATATAAAATTTATGCAACTAAAATTATTAAGTTTTTTCTATTCAAAACATGAAAAGCAGAAAGAATTATCATAAAGAATTTTTTGTTAGAAACTTTAGTAGCAAAAAGAATTTTCATAAAGAATTTTTTGATAGAAACTAAAATAGCAAAATCTGTTTTTGAATATAATGATAAAACGCAGTAATATTAAATAGCATGAAAAAGAATCACTCAAAATATATTTTTATAGTGAAGTTATTCACAAACTAGTGATTCACACAAATTTCAAAGAATTCAAATTTAAACTATTCAAATTTGGAAACTAATGGCACTAACAGAAAGTTTATAATTATTCTGACCTAAAAGAAAAAAAGAATTAAAAAATAAAGCAAAAAAACAAAAGAAAATAAATATTTCAAAAAACAAAACAAAAATACTGGAAAAAATAAAAAAAATGTCGCCTACTGGGCCACACGGCATGCATACGACTAGAAACCCATCTGTACATGGGCCAGGATGCAGGCCCACAGGCCCAATAGGCCCAACATGGCAGTGACAAGGGTAGGCAAGTACTGCCTGCATATTAGAGAGGAGCTCAGCACCTGAGCCGCAACGCAGCTTATAAACAAGTGCTCAGCTCTCTCAGCTAGCAAGGTGGGACTAAACTCCCACCACACCACCGCTGTGCCACCCTTTCGTCCCGGTTGGTGGCACCAACCGGGACCAATGCTCACCTTTGGTCCCGGTTGGTGGGACGAACCGGTACGACTACTCCCCTTTGGTCCCGGTTCGTGCCACCAACCGGGACCAAAGGTCTCTGTTTCCCGACCTTTGTGCTGCTGAAAAGAGACCTTTGGTCCCGGTTGGTGGCACGAACCGGGACTAAAGGTGGGCATTAGTCCCGATTGGTGCCATGAACCGGGACTAATGCCTTTGCTATATAAGCCAGCACTTACCAGTTTCTCCAAAATCCATCACTTTCTTCTCCGCCCGACGCCCCCTGCTCCTCGTCGCCGTCGCCGCGCCCCGACGCCGTCAGGCTGGTCCACCTTGCCGTCGCCGCCGCCGACGCCCTCGACAACATCTGCCCCGACGCCGGCGCCGCTCCCCGGGCCCCTGCGCCCGCGCCCCGACGCCGCTCGCCGTGCCCCGCCACCCCCTGTGAGTACCTGCCTCGCGCCCCTGCCCTGCCCCGCCGGCGCCACCACCGCAGCCATGCCCCTCTGCCCGGCCCCTAGCTTTCCTTTATTTTTTTGTTTACATACATATGCTATTTGTTTAGATGTTTTTAGATGTTCTTATATGCTGTTTTCAGATGTTTTTAGTTGTTCATAAAAGAAATTTAGATGTAGGTATGTATGTGTGAGGGATCATATATGTATTAATTTTTTAGATGTATTTTTGTATGTATGTATGTATGAGGGATCATATATGTATTTTTTTAGATGTATTGTTTGTATGTATGTATGTACGAGGGATCATAGATGTATTTTTTCAGAATTTTCTATCGTGCATAGACTGATTTTAGACCACGGGAGCACCCACCCCCCTATCATTGCAAAAGTGCTAAGTGATATTAAGAAGGAAGAAGAAGAAAAAGAAGGAGAGGAAAAAGGAAAATAAGAAGAGGAAGAAGGAGAATAAGAAGGAGAAGAAGAGGAGAGGCAGGAGAGGAGAAATAAATAAGAAGAGGAAAAAAGAAGAAAAAAAGAGGAGAAGAAGAAAGGAATAGAGGAGAAGAAGAAAAAATAGATATTCTATTTTTTCTTCTTCTCCTCTTTTTCTTCTTCTTTTTTTTCTTCGATCTTCTCCTCTATTCCTTTCTTCTTCTCCTCTTTTTTTTCTTCTTCCTCTTCTTATTTTTTATCGGGTGTGTCGTTGTCGATATACCCCCTTCCCGATAACTTCGACATGAGGGGGGGGGTCGATATACCCCCTCCCCGATAACTTCGACATGAGGGGGGAGGGGGTCGCGGAGGGTTCGAGGGAGCGAGGGTCGGGAACTAGCTAGGGTCGAGGGTCGCCGAGGGTTCGAGGGTCGAGGGTCACCGAGGGGTCGGCAGGTTGCCTTGTGTCAAAGTATTGAGGAAATCCATGGCTTCATTATTAGCCGGAAGTAACCAGGACATGATGGTACGAAGCTCTCCAAAGTTATTCTGGAACAGAGTCCCGAATAGGATAATTCGTCTTTTTGTACGAATTATCCTATCCGGGACTACGTTCCAGAACAACTTTGGAGAACTTCGTACCACCATGCGCCTGTTACTTTCGCCTAATGATGAAGACATGGTTTTGTTGAATCCTTTGACACTAGACAATTTTCTGCACATCCAGAATGGCGCCATTTTGTTAAATCCCTTGTCCGTCCAGACGTCGGACAATCATGAGAGAGGCGGTCCGGCCCAAACCCTAGAAGCGCTGCCGAGGCCACCCAAATTTACTAAGTTAAAAGAGCGTTGTCGTCGAGGCCACCCCGAACCCTATAAGCGTTGTCGAGGCCACCCCAAACCCTAGAGAAGCTTCGAGGCCACTAATATGATTCCTCGTTGTGATTAGCAAGCTAGGTCTATGTTTGCCACTAATATATCCACCTGCTGTCAGGTTTGTATAATAATTTCCATGTTGTAATATTTGCAGAAACAATGGAGCACGGACGAGACGAGGAAGCAGAACAGGTGTTGGGGGACATAATCGCAGCCGGAGCTGATGTCATGTCGTATCTCAACGGCAGCTATGGTCTAGAAGGACAGGGTGAAGAAGCAGGCTACGGTGATCGAACAATGGAGGAGGAGGGACATGATTATGATGGCTCCATTGACCGAATGCCGGTGGAAGAAGGACACCGTGATGACGGCTCCGGTGACCGAACAGAGTCCGGCCAGGTATATATATTAATTAAGCTTGTGCTGACTAGATGCATTCATTGTTTTGGTATGCACACATATTAACTCTCATCGTTCTTCTTTTTTCTAGCCCTCCGGATCGAGCACAACTTCGGTAAAGAGACGAGCCCGAAGAAAAAGTTGCGCTCGGATGAAAAGTTCACGATCACAGAAATCGCGCGCTATGGCCAACCGATTGCACCCATCCGGACCAAGGAAGCATTTTCTGCTCAGTGCGGGGTTCCTGTTAGGAACATCATCCCGATCAGCATCCACCAATGGTATAAGCCTAAGGAGGACGAGCCTGAGGTGTCTTATGTCAACGATAGGCAGAAAGATGATCTTTGGACCGAGCTGAAGGCAAATTTCACCCTACCGCCAGAGGAGGATCCGAAGAAGCCAGTTATAGAGCCATTGGTCAAGGCTCATGCTCTTAAGAAGATGGCGGATCTATTCAGGAGGTGGAAGATTGAGCTGAAAACAACGTTTGTCGACAAAGACAAGACTCCAGAATTCACCAGCCGGTTTGAGAAGATCAGAGATCACTGGGACGCATTTGTGGCCCACAAGACATCGGACAAGAGTAAGAAGATGTCAGCGAGAAACAAGATAAATGTTGCGAAGAAGGAGCATCACCATCGCACGGGGTCAGGTGGCTACCTCAAAGCCCGGCCGTTGTGGGCCAAGGCTGAGAATGACCTGCTTGATAAAGGGGTCGAACCAGAGACATTGAACTGGCCCGACCGTTGCCGGACTTGGTACTTCGGGGTTGGCGGAACCTTGGACCCTATAACAGGGAAGTGCGTTTGGACGAACGAGCAACTGCGAATACCCGTCACGAAGCTTCAGGACTATATCGCCGCAGCGCAGGAAGGGACGTTCGTTCCTGACAGAGAGAATGACGAGCTCACAATGGCCCTCGGGAATCCTGAGCACCCTGGACGGACACGAGGCACGCCAGGCTCCGTTCCGTGGAAGGCTAGGTTTCTGAACGCAGGCGATTACAAATGCCAGGAGAGAAGAAAGAAAGTGGAGCAGGCCCAACTGCAGAAGCTGCATGCAAGGGTTCGCAGCAAGCGACCTGCCGAAGCTACTCCCGAAGCAACCTCGCCATCTCAGCGGAGAAGCAGCGTGGCTTCCATCGAGCTGCTTCAGGAGCCTGTCTTGACGGCTCCTGCTAGCTACCCCGTGGATGCTATCACGGAGTCTCAACATTGCCACCTTATGATGCAATGACAGCAATTCAAAGTCAAGACAGCTGTCGGCTCTATTCGACCTCCTGAACCCGGCGCAACTTTCCACTGCTGTCCGATTCCAGAAGGATATGCTAGGGTGACGGTGGACGAAATAACGGAGGGATTTGAGGACCTCGAGCTTGACCACCCTACCGGTGAAGGGGAGACTCGGCTGGGTTCTGCTCTGAAGACTCCATGTCTGTGGTGGAAGGAGCTCATCAACCTTCCGAACTGGACGCCTCCTCCTCCTCCGGCGAGTCAGGGCACTCCGCCTCCTCCTCCGGCAAGTGATCAGGGCACTCCGCCTCCTTCTCTGCCTGCGCCGGCGCACCCGAGCAGCCAGCCTCCTCCTTCTCCGCCTCGTCAGCAAGGGCGGAAGAGACCCACCGCCGCTCTAGCTGCTCCAGCGCGTCGTAGTCCTTCTCCTCCGCCTTGTAAGCAAGGAAAGAAGACAGCCGCAGCCGCTCCGTCTGCTCCGGCGTCTAGCAGTACAGCCAAAGGCGGGAGGCAATACAGATTCGGTCCATCTCTCAAGCCTCTAGAGAAGTTACCATACGAGAGGACCGTGGAGGAAAACGCGAAGATCGTGAAAGCCGAAGTGAGGGACTTCTTTGAAGCGGTGAAAGCAAAGAAACATCCACCTCCGGAGGAGAAGATAGATCCGGTGAAAGCGAAGCGCACTATCGATGCCCTGAAGCAACCACCACCTTCTCCGCCGCAATCCAACTATGATCGCATTATTCAAAGGTCATATATCGAAGCGGAGCGGTCGGGAAGTACTATCAGTGATCAAAGGTTAGCAAAATGACGAGCTGGGAAAAAAATTGCCCAGCTCGGCGAACAAGCGAACCAATCGTGCCCCCCGCTCAAGGTGTCTAGCGATATCGTCTCTAATCATCCAGAGATTTTGCCCGGTACCAATCTTGGAGATTACCTGCCCGACGATGTACATTATTATACACTGGAGGTGGACGAACACAAATACCATTACGGGAAGCCTCTCTTCAAAGATGAATGATCTCTAACAACGATGATGCGAAGATTCCATGATTGGTACATGAAAACCTGCAGAGGTCTGGGGGGAAGGATACTTTGGCGCTGAGAGTTAAAGAGGAGCATGACGTCGTTGGAATTGATCTGTTGTCTGTTCCATTTGAGGAGTTCTTCCTGTTTTTCAATCAAAAGGCCCTCGATAAATTAACAGTCACTTGCTACTGTCTGTCAGTACTACTTCTGTCATTAAGTCTCTATATATAGCTCAGCTCTTTCATTGCATGTATATATAATTATCCTCACTATATTATGCAGATTGAATGTCGCCGAATTGAAGAAAAGACAAATCGGTGATATTGGGTTCATTAACAAAAATCTCATAGATGCATTCATGCCAAAGATACCGAGGCCAACTTGCTACGATCGTTGGTAATAAATCAAAACAAAGATATAACACTCTTTCCTTACAACTTCAAGTGAGTGTTACTGTCTTGTGCATATTCGGTTTCTCTTATTAGTCGAGGTTATAGTAATGTAATTGATGAGTTATGCATGCGTGCGCAGGTTCCACTATATTCTCCTAGAGATTAAGCTTGAGCAGGGACTAATAACCGTCTTAGACTCGAGATGAAAAGATCCCCAGGAGTATGCGGACATGACTGAAATGCTCGAGAAGTAAGTTAAATCAATCATTATCGCACCATATCGGCAACTTTGTTCATTTCCTGATATCAAGTAATTGTTTTCTTTGTCTGGCAGGGTTTGGAAAAAAATCACCGCAAAAGCTCTGGGACTGCCGGGGAAGCTGCGATTTACACACCCGAAAGTAAGTACTACTAGCTAGTTCCGCGCATCTCCTAGTGATTCAAGCGCTAGTTTCATCAATACCATTTAGCATGCTTGCTTATCAGTTTGATTGACCTATATTTCTTGTAAAGTGGTTGTGGCAGGAAGCCGGGAATAATTACTGTGGATACTACGTTTGCGAGTCCATCCACCACACGACCTGTGAGCGGGGCTACTCTAAAAAACAATATGAAGTGCGTAAGCAATAATATTCACAATTTTATTTTATTACCATCATTTGTGTTGAGTTTCATTCATTCATATATATGTATTGACCCCCTTCTTCAAATTAGATGTTTCAGATGCGGGATGAACTCCTAGCACCAGATTGCATGCGAGCAATTCAAGAGGAATTGGCGGCATTCTTTCTTGACCACGTGATCAATAAAGATGGAGAATACCATGTGGAACCTGAGTTCATATATAATTAGGGGATTATATTGTAAGAGATCTTATATTGTATATATGTAGCCAGTAGCGTCGGATAGATATACGAAAACTTGTTGTTCGACCAATCTCTCAGAGAAGTAGAGGCCGATATCACTTCTCTCTGTATGCATATGTTCATGACGATCTTTTGTACTTAATGGTTTCCTTCACTTGCTTACTAGCTTGCGTGTCGAGTCCTCTCTATACGTATAGTACGTAGCGTCGACCAAGCACGGAGATAAGAGAGGACACTTCTCTCTATTAATTAGCTAGCTAACACAATATATGAAACACCTAAATTAACCCTACAAAACCCCCTAAACCCACCCCCTTTCAAAAAAACAAAAACCTCAGCTACTGCCAGTTGCTGACGCGTGGATGCCTTTTGGTCCCGGTTGGTGCTACCAACCGGGACCAAAGGCCCTCCTGCCTAGGCTCGCCGCAGCGGCCACGTGGAGGCTCATCTGTCCCGGTTGGTGTAAGAACCGGGACTAAAGGTATAGGGCTTTAGTACCGACCCTTTAGTCCCGGTTCCCCAACCGGGACAAATGGGCCTTACGAACCGGGACAAATGGCCCTTTTTCTACTAGTGCCTTGTCATTCTTACAGACAACACATGCACAACACATAAAACCATTCAGACTGTTTGCCTGAGCCACATCGATAAAATTATGCAGGCCCTAATGTACTCGAAAGTGTGTCGGTCACCGTACATCCATTGCCGATTCATCTGCATAATATAATGAGGCAACAGGAGAGTGGTGCTCTTGGCCTGATCTGATATCTTGGCCGTGGAAATCCTAGATCGATGTGGACATGAAGGAGATGGGAGGTAGTGGAGCCTGGAGGAACATGAAAGTGACTGCGGAAGGTGTTGTTGCGTTGAATGTCGGAGCGTTGGGTTCCCGGGCACCATCCGGTGATGCGTGGATGGTTTGGTTGACGGCGTCCCCTGATCTACTGCCCTGATTCATATGGAAGAAGAATAGGTACGGAGAGATGGATCGATGAGCATCTCTTTATTGGTTTCTATTTATAGACCAACTCGTCGGTAATGGAAGACAGAAAAAGTCTGCTTCGGTTATCAAAGTGGAATCACGCAATTCATTCAAAACATGCTGAGGTGGCAAGTTGATGAGGTGGATAGGCTGCATGTCAAGAGAAATAACATAGTGGGGATGAACTATTTAGATATTATAGATTAAGTATATCAAAAATCATTACAGAACATCATGAATAGAGAAATGATCAACTTAATACAAGTTCATCACATTAAAACCAAAGTACAGTAGTGATCAAATGTTATTACTGCAAAAATAAATACATAAAGTTCATACATACTTCTCATAAAACAACATACAACTATCTAGAGCATCTAAAACATACATTGAAACTAATTAACATACAACTATGTAAAACATGTAAATGCAACAACAAATGCGATAAAAATCGCAACTAAGGTAACAAATGATCCAACAACATAATGATACCAAGCCTCATTATCAATGGCATATTTTCTAATCTTCAAGCGCATTGCATCCATCTGGATCCTGTGTAGATCGACGACATTGGCAACATGCAACTCCAATTTCATCTTCTCTTCTTCAATTCTTTTCGAATTTTTCTTTCAAATAATTGTTTTCTTTTTCAACTAAATTTAACCTCTCGGCAAGAGGGGTCGGTTGGAATTTCCGGCTCACATACCTCCTAGATAAAAATATCTATGTCAAGTTGGTTGGCATAATTGTCATAAACACTAAATGAAACAAATTGTTATAAAAGATTATATACCACATCTAAATCATAGACCGGAGGAGAGCCGACGAGGGCGGATATCAAAACCATGTCACCATATAATAACAAACAATAATACAAGTAAGAAAATTATACAAGTGACTATCTAAAACATACAAGTAAAAAAATTAAAAAAAGAAAAGAATAAGAGGCTCACCATGGTGGTACTGGCGACGAGATCGGCGCGGGCGATTGACCGCGGTGAGGATGGGGATGGGGACGGGTACAGGGACAGAGGAGAAGAATGGATTGTGTGGCTCGGGCAAGAACGAGGAGAAAGCTTAAGTGTGGCTCGGGCACCTCATATCGTGTTTGTTTTGTGAACTCAAGTGGCATGATGCTCACAGGCATTTCATCGAACACCTCTTGTGCATAGGAAGGGAAAACAAACTAGCACACACCTCCCACCTTCTATGAGGAAAAAGAAAGAGGAGAGGGCGGGCAAGGGCGAGGATATATATAGGAAATTTTTAGTCCCGGTTGGGGTCTAAAACCGAGACTGAAGACAGACCTCTAGTCCCGGTTGGAGACACCAACCGGGACTAAAGGGTATCGCACCTGCCGCAACCCCTTTAGCCCCGGTTGGTCTCTGGAACCGGGACTAAAGGTCCCATTCGAATCGGGACTAATGCCTGCCGAGCCCCGGCGGGCGTCCTAGCCGCTCGAACCGGGACTAATGCTCACATTACTCCCTGTTCGTAACGCGGCCAGGACTATTGCTCCGATCCGACTAGAACCAAAGCCATGTTTTCTACTAGTGGATCCCATTGGCATCAATGACGATGGTATCTGCCTCTGTTGTCATGAACGACGTTGGGGAAATGGTCCCGGGGTTATGGTGGATGTTGCAGGTCAGCTCATGCCGTTTTGACGTGGCAGTGGCTAGTTTTCCATCGCGGCATAGCCGGCTTCCGGACGGCCATGGTGGGTGGGTGGGGGGTTGGGGGTGTTTCAAAAGATCAACACCATGTAAGACATCAGGTAGAACGCACCCAACAACAAACAGCTTCGTTGCAACTTCCCTTTTTTGTTGCTTACTAGTGGTTGCAACAAATGAAGAACATTTTTTTTCTTTTATTAGGTCAAATAAGATATTAGTAAATAACATAAACGAAAGTTGCATTTTTGCACAAAGAAACACTTAGATAAATTAGTGTGTGTGATCGTTAAATATCCTGTACACAAATATTAATTATTTGTCTGATCTAATAAATATCTTGCTAAATGTAGATTGTATGAATGTCCATCTTGAGTGCAAAGTGAATCGAGAATTCTAGTCCGAATCTGAATCGAGCTTAGTAACTTTAGATCCTAATCCTAATGGTCTATGTCTTCTGCCACTTGCAAGCATACAACATGCAGGAGAGCTAGTCTCCTGTTGTGGAGAGTTTGCCGCCAAAATCCTTATTTCAATTTGGTTCAAGCTATATAGTATCATTTCATTTTGTGGTTGTTTGCATATCGATGCATAGGCCAGGAGCTTGAACACTTCTCGAAGTGTATTACCTAGATACTATGAAATAATCAATAAAAGGCTTCCTTTTTCCAAAAAATAAGTTTTTAATATTTCTTCAAATGTTTGATTCCTTATGAACACGTTTTTTCATAATATCTGTGATCCGTTACTTGGTCCATCCATGCATGTACATGTGAAAGAGGTTTCGTCGGAACTTGAGAGGATAACGGTCATGAAAGATGAGTGGAGCGTTGTCGCCACCTAGAATCAGAGTTAGGCAGCAATACAAAGAGAAGGATAAGGTAGACAATGGATGGTAAACTTGCTTTGGTTGTGGTGCAGAAGTTACCGATATGAAGGTTTGGTAACATGAGGGTGTTACACAGCCATAACGTGAGGTACTTATAACTCAGCACTATATTTACTTCTGACTAAAATCAAGTCTGGAATATGGGTACATGTTTTTGTAAGTGGCAAAATAAATAGAAATATTATGCTATTGGCTTGCAATTTCTTTTGGCGGAGTTGTTACTGTAATCGGTAGAGCGTCGCTTCTTCGATGATTGTTGGTGGCATCGTAGAGGATTTATCAACTCACGCTCGAAGTGCTCTTGTTCATCATGGCACTGCAGCGACGATGGAATGGCGAAGGCGAGACGAGGTGAGAGCAGGCTGGGACGGTAGCCGCCATAGACGCTCCACTGCTGGTGCTTGGGTGCCGCGGGCAACTGCATCCAATGATCCCACTCCGAGAAACAACCTGCAGCCTTTTGCTGCTTGTCCCTGGTGGTGTCGTGCATATAGATTTGGTTGCCTAACTTGTAGCATAGCATGCCGTCGCAAGTGTCAAACCAGGCACCACTCGGCTTATCCCTGCCATCTTCGTTCATGTGAAAGGTGTATAGCACCTCCCAGCCATGCAGCCGATCACCTTCACTGTCGTGGGGCGACAGAACCCAGAACGAGAGCTGTCGTCGGCTGGCGACACGCACTGCCACGCACAACTGGCCACGCAGATCGAAGGGATGCACCACCACGGCATCCCCCAAGATGGAGTCCACCGGGAGGCGGTACGTCTCGTGCGTCTCGCTGGCAACGTCGATGACCAGCATCCTGTCAGGCACCCGGTAGTGCTGCGGACGCTGTGTCACCACGTACAGCTTGCCATCAACGAGCGCTGGCGGCGGCGAGTGGAGGCCAAATACAATACCATACCGGAACATGCACGGGTGTCGGCGCCACCCTCTACCGTTAGGGTCGCCCAGAGTGCACACATCCAAATAGTTGGCCCACGTCTCGGGAATAGCAATGGCATCCCGGGAGCAAAGGCGGAAGAGCTTGTACTGACGGGTGGACGGGCTGAACGCCATAGCGTACGTGATGTTGTCTGTGGAGTGGTACATGTCCTCATAATCGTCGCCGGGACCGTGCGGCGCCAGGACCTTGAGCATCGTGCCGGTGATGGGGTTGCACACAAACAAAGGCCAGTCCTTGACACCAGAAGCGAGGAGGAGGAAACCGTTGCAAACGTTGGAGGGGAAGTAGCCAGCGGGTAGGTTGGCAACGCGGGACATGGGCTTTGATGAGGCGGAGTTTAGGATGGTCATCTCGAAGCCAGTGCCCCCGCCACGGATCTCCGAGATGGCCAATGACTCGGCCGCACCACCGGTGTCGGGGAAGATGTGTGCATTGTTGGCGTGGATGTCGAGGAAGGAAGGGTCGGTGAGGATGTCGTGCCATTGTCTGGACACGCTGCGGCCACGGACGACGTCCCTCGTCGGCAGCTTAAAAAGGATCTCACGTAGAATCTCTTCCGTCATAGACTCCATCGTGTCGTCGAGCGAACAGGAGGATCAACTCATAGCGTGGCGTATATATTAGCAGCCTCGCTGCCTGGATCCGTTCCAATCCCAAGTCCAACTGTGAGCCAATCAGCCAATCCGATTTGGACACTGAATCCACTTGAACCGATCGACTTCAAGTCCATGTACATCATCAACATCGTTTTGGCTGGCGGAAAAGATGAATTTACCATTACAATTTGCTGCCACTTTCTTAAAAAAAGATTCTTGGTAATGTTTGCCATATTTGAATTTTCTCACATCTTTTAACTTTTTTTTTTGCGTCGACACATCTTTTAGCTCGAAGTTGTTACATCTATTTACTCTGTTTTATTACAGTATAACTTTACCCACTTTTGGTTGGCTGGGTCCACACCTCTCCACTGAAAAATCGTACTCCATCTCTCTCAGTTTACAAGACGTGCGCGTACACCTAGCTCTTCAATTTGACCAACTTAATAGAACTTGTGTATTACAAAAAACATATCATTTTTCTGTTCAGTCTCTGCTTAAGGAGATGCATCTCTACTACTTAAAAAAATATTTCAATAATAAGTAGCGTTTCTTTTTCTCTTAGGGAGAACTCTTTGCCAATTGGTTTTCCCGTCCCACCATGTTCTTCCATCACTTTTTTTTTCATCCAGCCGGTTTTTTTCCATCACGTCATACTTGACCGCATCTTTCAAATATGCCACTAAATCATATTAATTTATTTACCTTTTACAGAACTACATGAACTGCACCTTAATTAACTTACTTTTTCAAATAACGTGGAATTACGCCATTCGATTCTACACCATATTACACCACACCCTTCTCGTACGCCGCTCAATCATATTAATTTACTTACCATGTATGACCCAATCTACCAAATTATTATTAAGATAAAGAAAATATTTAACCCCGTGGTAACGGCCACAGACTTTTTTTTTGAATCGTTTGAATTGCTTATCACATGTGTCACATGGTGCAACGGACGCGTACCTGTTGATGATATAATTTGGCTGCTAGGTATTTTATGGGCCAAATTAATTTAAATGACTATGGTTAGATTAATGGCTGACACAGATATTTTTCACTTGCTATTTAATTTTAAATGCAGGCTTGGATCATAGTACAATACATATGCTGAAGAGGCAAATCGGGCTAGCAAAGCTATTTACTCCGGACAAATATATGAAGTTTTGCCTCGATTAGGGGCTAGCCAGGAGAAGTATTGGGCATGAGCAAAAGTCATGGACGTTGAAGGTGCAACAACACAAGGGAGAATTATTAATCATAATTATCTGGTGTGATAGCGACATGGCCGGAATATTTTATTATTGATAAGGCAAGGAGCGCATATGGCCACGAGAGGTCGCCATGCAGGTTAGATGGCTGATTCAACATGTCAAGTACTATACATGGTAGCCCAAAGGATGACCTGATTAGATTCTAATCGGTTTAGATTTTGCAATTCTATTCGTATACGCCAAGTACTGCCTTGTATACGTCGAAGTCCAGCGTGCCTTATATATAAGGTCACGGCCGATTGGAAAAGCCCCCCAACAATCGATCTATCAATACAAACTACTTTTTCACGTACGTCTTTTATCTTTGTCGTTCTTCTCGGCCAAGCTCTAGCAACCCTAGGGTTTGGTCAATCTTTACCGCTTTGCGCTGAAAAGCGGCCGGTGCTTCTCCACGAAAGCGAGATATCTTTGTTGCTTTGCCTGGAAAGCAATCGTTCGTCGTCACGAAAGCACGACAAATATCCTGGTATTGCGCGGCGATTTCGCGTGCCAACAATACCTATAGTACACTCAAAAGTCTAAACAAGAGTAGAAAGGTCGTTTTACAGAAATAGTAATTAAATATTTGCATGTGACGTAGGGGGTCCTATATGAAAACGACACTACAATCCATAATGAGAGAAAATCTCTATTACCGTATGCTTTAAACAGTTAGACGATATCATCAGCCCAGTTGATGGAGGAGGACCAGGTGGGAGTCCACACAAGCCCCCCAAAAGACCAAGTATTGGTATACATGTATACGATAGCTGGCTTGATCCGATGATTCCTATTTGATGCATGTTGCATCAAATTGATGTCACTTTGTAAGTTAGATGCCACCTAGTTGGCAAGAAGCTCTATTCCTTCCATCTGTCCTCCACCATGGCGAGGCTGCCGCCCGCGGAGCTCACGCTCATCAACAATGACCCGGCAATCGGGGTCGCCACGCTGGAGCTGGACGGCCGCACGCTCCGCTGAAGTGAGCCTCTTCGCGGCAGAGAGACGACGGTTGCATCGGGGGTGTGCTAACCCTAATCGCCAGCGGTTTACTGGTATGTTTTCAGGCATAAAACTAGGTGGGGTGGAGGAAAAGGAAAACCAGATGCGGAGAGCGTAACAGGGGGAGTGGGACGACAAAGCTAAACACTAATGGAAAACACGGAATGCTACTTATTTACTAGATATAAAAAACGAGAGATGTTTAGCCACTCCACATGGATGAAGAGAGGCAGTAGCAACATACTTACGTACGTTCTTTTACGTGAACATAATTAGTGGGGGAGTATTGCCGCGGAGCTGCTATATAGCGCTCGCTGCGAGCACTACGCTCGGGTCGCTCCAAGGCGCCCATGTCCAGGCGTCCCGCTTTCTAGTCGCACGCGGGGTGGGCCGGCCCCATTACCTCCGGCCGCTAACTTGTCCCACAAAAAGATAAAATTTTGCCTTTTGAACAACTCAATCTATTTTCTATCTTTCCCGTCATCTTCTGCCACTCTTTTTAATCCTCATCTTGTCTATCAGAATCTACAAGTGCTTCAGATGTAAAAAAAAAAATCTAGTCTTACATGCCAAAATCTCTTCACAACTACTAATTATGTTCAGTGCACCAATCTCTAGCAATGGCAAGGAAGAAGTAAATTTTACTTCAATGGAATTCCATGGTAAGCCCAGATATCAGTAAAGATAGTCACAATAGGAATTTGGTGTTTCTTCCGGGGCCAATGAGTGGGATATTACCATCTGAAGTGGTACTTAATTGGATAATCGCATTCATTGATCTCTCTAGTGCATCGTACCATACAGAATGATCATCGTGGTGTGGTGGAGTAAGTCAGAAGTGATATATATAGGCACCATGATCTTGGAGATCAGATCTCAGGTGTACCTGTAATTTTGCATTTGTTTAGCAGTACTATGGATGGCCGACCCAGAGGGAGCTCCAGCAGAGCTGATTCCTGGAGAACTTGGACAAGGAATTCCGTGATTTTGTACAGAAAACAGAAGAAGGAAAGGTTCCTTTTATATAGTATGTTGAATGACCAAACAGTTCCAGGGCGTGGCTTGCAGTGAACTCCATTCCATGACTCTCGTACGTACGTGTACGTGATCCGAGTTGCTTGTGGAATTTCAGCCGCTACAGTCACCACATAACTACGCAGCAAGCCGACGCAGACTGACCTAATTATCAGTCTTCAAGGCCGCGGCTTCACCGACCCCACTAACTTCCTGTCGTCATGGCGAGGTGTGGAGTGCTGCCAGTGGACCAGCGTCGTTTGCAGCAACCGGACCGGCCATGTCATCATGCTCAAGATCAACATCGGATGGCCGTTCGAGTCATCACGCTCCTCCTTGCTCACCTTACGACATCTAAAGCAGCTGGACCTCTCAGGCAACAACTTCGGCGGCCAACCCATCCGGAGCTCATAGGGGCCGTCGGGCGTGGGCGTCTCACGCATCTCGACCTCTCCGGCTCCAATTTTGGTGGCCGGATTCCTCCCCACCTCGGCAACCTTTCGAACCTGGTCAGCCTTCAGCTCAATGGTATGGCAGATGGCTCCTACTCGCCAGGTCTCGCATGGGTGACGCACCTGCGGAAGCTTCAGGTCCTCGGCATGTCTGGCGTGGACCTCAGCGCTGCCATCAACTGGCTTCATTCTATCAACATGCCCCCCTCTTTGACAGACCTTGATTTAAGTTATTGTGGGCTTCAGAATTCTATGTATCCCCCGGCGCATTCCAATCTCACAAAGCTGCAGACCCTCAGCCTTGTTTCAAACACCTTCAACACATCTCTTGGAGCCAAAAATTTGCTTTGGGATCTGCCCAGCCTCCAAAATCTCTTCCTAACTGGTAGCAGAATCAATGGGCCAATCCCCGACACGGTGGGCAACTTGACCTCCATTCAGAAACTATATCTTGGTTCGAACAGATTCACTGGCATGGTGCCGTTGACCTTCAAAAACTACAGAAACTACAAGAGCTCATATTAGACACCAACTTCATCACCATGGACGTGGCAGAGCTACTCCATCAGTTAGGGCACTTTAGCAACCTGGTCACGGTCGACCTCGACATCAACGAGCTGTTTGGAGAGGTACCCGTTAGTATACGTGAACTTATAAATTTGAAAGAATTATCGCTGGCCCACAACAACCTACATGGTACAATCACCGAGGACCTTTTCACATATATAAATTTTTTGTAAATATTTATTAATATAATTGAAAATACCGTAGAACGATTGTTCTACGGTCCAGGTTTCAAAAAAACCTTTTCACATATCTGGTCACCTTACAAACCCTATATATCTCTGGTAATTCCTTAACTGTGAAGGTCGATAGTACATGGAAAGCTCCATTCAACTTATCCTACACGGGCTTTAGATCTTGTATACTAGGGCCCAAGTTTCCATCTTGGCTTAACCAACCAATGATCACTTATCTTGATGTTTCGAACACAAGCATACATGATAGCATACCTCTCTGGATTGTTAATCCCTCCTTTGAATATTTGGATTTGTCAAGAAATCGCTTGTTGACATGCTTCCTAACCTATTATCTTCCTTGCAAATACTGGATGTCAGTTCTAACGAGATTGTTGGCCCAATTCCAAAACTTCCAAATAGTCTGTTATACTTGGACCTCTCCGGAAACAATCTGTCAGGCGCACTGCCATCAGTTATAGGATCACCAATGCTAGAAGTACTCCTTCTCTTCAATAATTCCTTTTCAGGAACTATTCCATGCTCCATGCTTCAGTTGCAACAGTTGAAATTTCTAGACCTATCAAAAAACCTACTAGATGGGCGATTGCCCAGTTGCTCTCGAGGATTCGATACCTCAACTATTACCTTGCTTAAATTGAACAACAACCATATTTTAGGAGCATTCCTGTTGTTTCTTCAGAAATGCAGAGAGCTAAAACTTTTGGATCAGGCATACAACAAATTCTCTGGGAGCTTACCAACATGGATTGAGTCAAAGTTACCACAATTGGCACTTTTAAATTTGCGCTCAAACGTGTTCTCTAGCGGCATCCCTGGTCAACTAACTAGGATGGAGGGGCTTCAATTTTTAGACATTGCATGCAGCAACATCTCAGGGAACATACCACGATCACTTGGGAATCTCAAAGCTATGACTTTTACTTGCAATAATAGTGGTGGCCTTTCTGACCTTGTTAATTATGGTGTAGTTCGTAAGGCCATGTCCGTTGATGCTTATACCGTAGAGGTGGAGATAAAAGGTCAAGTGCTTGAATATACCAAAGGGATAGCATACATGCTAAACCTTGATTTTTTTTTCAGCAACAGTTTGACTAGGCAGATTCCTAAGGAAATTGGCATACTCATTGCTTTAAAGAACTTGAACTTCTCCTGGAATAGTCTGACTGACATAATACCCCAAAGCACGACGCACATGAAGCGGTGGCCGACGTCCTTGAGCTGCACGGCCGGCCATGCGTCGTCGTGCACGAGCAGAGTCCCCTCCACCGCCTCCGTTTCTGGGTCCGGCCACCTGCGCCTCTCAGCTGGGAGCTGCGCTACAGCTTTCAAACGGGCGTCACTAACAACTGCGCCATTGTAGAACTGCAGCACATAACCGATGTCCTCCTTTGCCGCCACCATCACCACCCGAGGGCCGCCTGGCTCAACGGTGACGACGGCATGCTGTGCTACCAGTATGGTGACCGCGTGTACAAGTACGACACCATGGAGCGACGTGGACGACAACCAGGCTACAACAAGGTGTGGGACCATCATCACCGGTTGCCGATTTCGGACGGCTGCCAATGGACCATCTTCAGTGGCTACCACCCTAACCTACTCTCGCCTCACAGTCTAACTGGTACCCCGCAACAAGCAGAAGAACGGTTGGAGCACCAAGTGCTACGTGTTCCCCGAAGCCACAAGTCGCCCAAAAGATGGAACCGCTCGCCATGCCCGTCAATGTGCGACTGTGATGATGAGTGTGCTGCCAAGTTGCAGGAAGTCTTCATAGTAGAATGAAAACATTTACCCTCAAAAAGAAAAGAATGAAAAACATTTGACAAGTGACACTCATACAACACCTATTTGGACTGCCAATTCAAATTTGACCTGTGAGTTGAGAAACAAAAAATCACTAATCCTCTGTAAATTTGCCTTCTTTGTTTATGGAGCTGTGAACCGAATTGGGATGTGAATTTTATTGCATGTAAAATATCACGATGTCATTAATTGTATTTAATTGTTTCGAAGACTATTAATTACTTTTATTGCATGTAAACTTATTTTTCAGGGGTTTACTGAGTTGCTTGGGAAATGAATGAAATTTGTATTCATGTGTATAGAACTATAAAAGATAGCAACATTTCAACGTATGGACAATGCAACGACACCAACGTATCATGCCATGCACGATTCAGCAAATTATTTCTCAACATGTATCTGAACTATTTGACGTTGAGTAAGACGCAAGTTTTCCTTTTCCAGTACAAGCTGAAGCGTTTCCAACATAGTACATTACAATGCACATGGGAACATTGTACATTGAGTGCTCCAAATACCCTTTTGGTAAATTATATCCTGAGATTTTGGGAAGTGCACCATAAGAAAGCTCCGAACAGCAAAAAACAAACTGTGTCATAATCAAAGAATTGCAGCAATTACCGACTCCTCAAACTGAAGGAGTTACTTTATTCTCCAACCGAGAAAAGTTAGCACTGATGTGATCTTTTTCCGTTTGTTACTAGCAAAATGTTTGTTAGCTCCACTTGTACAGCAAGTAGTATGTTGATTCTTTGTTTATCTCTTTTTGCAGGACGATTTTGATCTCTGCAAAGTCTATAAGAAAAGCGGTTCAGGACCCAAGATTGGGGAAAAGTACGGCGCTCCATTTGAGGAAGAGGAAGAGGAAATGAATGATGCTAATGGGGACGCTTACTGTTTATCCCATTCTTGCGCACCTGGGCCAAGCCATGGTGGTGTGTTGAACTCTGCGGGTCAGTCCGTTAGTGATGGCGGCAGGGTTTGCTTGAGCCTTTTGTCGGCATATAACGACAATAGCTCCTCAAGTGGTATCTGTCCTGGCAGGGCTTCTTGTCTGGAAGTTAACTGGGACAGGATACATATGCAGCAGCTAGCTGATATTGTGGGTTGTCTCTCGACGAATCCTGTAGGTCAAGATGGTCCATCGGTAATTTTTCTTTTTGTGTCTTGCTGTCTGCTGGATACTCATTGTGTCAACTTGATCTTATATATTTAATTTGACTTCTTCTTTGGTTTGGATGCAGTCTGATTCGACCACTTACCATGACAAGGAAGCACTGTTTGATGATAGTGAAGCTATATTTGACATAACGGACCAAGTTGTGGCTTCTTCACTGGTTAGCCTCTGCAAGCAGTGTGACTCGTGCGGCGTGCGGCTGGTTGACCCTTGGCTGGAACTGGTGGCGGGCGAACTGTACCTGGTGCTGCATCCAGGAGTTGGTGTTGTTGAACGGCGCATGCCAAGAGGGCCCTCCACTAGATTTAGGAAACATCCATAGTAGCAGCACGGCTAGTGGCATGGTATTTGGAGCAGGTTCTCGGTCTCAGGGGCGCCGTCTAGCGTGATCTCAGGGGTAGGCTCGGCTGTCACTTGAGGCTCTCATTCGTGGTTGTGCATTAGTCATCTGTTAAGTAGGTAAAGTGGGAGTCTGACGAGGTGTACTAATCTAGTTAGTAGGTAGGTTTTTTGGTTGGCGTGAGACGCCGAAGGATCCACAACCGTTTTTCGTTGTGATGAGGAGGCTGATAGATATGGAAGGAATGAGGAGGAGAAGATGTGAATATTGCGAGTGGGGGGTCCCTTCTTTTGAGTTTGGTCGTGACTGGATGGAGAGGAGTAGGTTGGTTGTTGAATGGAGATGTGACTATAGGTGGTAGGCTGGTAGGGTTAGAAGAATGATGATCTAATAAATCATCAGTTTTTGACAAGACTGGACTAATTGTAACAGCAGCACCCCAAGTGATTTATCAGTTTTTGACAATGTTGTGGCAGAAATGACGTATTCCTTGGGGATCTTCCTTCTTTCCCGACTCTAATTGCAACACTAACGGGCTCACTGCACCAGTGAGTAGATTCTCTAAAACGGTATTCTATAAAAAAAGACTCTAGAATGGCAGTCTCTATAATGGTTTTGAATGCACTCCAAAATATTTTGAGGCTCTCAAACATGTGTGCCAGCTTCAGCACTAGCGCGTGCTGCTACAATACCAGCAAACTGAAGCTTTTGTTCATGTGTCTTCTTTTGAGCCATCGAGGTGTCTTCCCATCGTGGTTTGGGTTAGTTTACCAGAGTTGGGGTTGAGTGTAGGCTCTACAACATAAGAGCTTAAACCAACCATGAATGATATAGATACGGAAGAAAGGGGAAGTGGCCCCGAAAGCATACAAGGTTTTGAGGCTAGAAGCATGTGCCGTTGGGCAGGGATGCGCACGTGTTACATAGAGCAATCAGATTACATACATTTGGTTCATTAACTTCAGCTTTATCCACACCTTAGCTATACATAGATAGGTATCAGTCTCAAGTAACTAACTAACTAACTAACACCACAACAACAACAAACACACACCCCTTGTAGAGTATTCGGTTTATACACAACCGAATACAAGTACAATTCCAATAATAGTAACTATCACATATGATCATGCTAAGTTACAAACCAAAGAAGAGCATTACACACAGCAATGATTACTGAAGATATTCTTATATCACTAGTACCAACAGATGTTCCAGCATTTGAGATCTCATCCTTGACGGATTTTTCTTGCCAATGAAGCCCACCCTACAGCTACTTGCACGTAAGCTCGATCATACACGTGGTCTGTAAATAAGAACCAACCAACCCTCCATTTCCTCTTCAATAAGAAGCCACAAAAGACAACCCAGAGACCTACTACAAATCCTATGCACATGCTGAGGTATAACAAAACTACATCACTCATTCCTTCGTCATGCTCTTGAGGAGCATACGGAAGTATGTCAGTTCGTGAGCAATTCCTTGGGAGAGGTGGACCACATAAACTAGGGTTGCCAATGTAGATGGACGCTTGGTCATCTAGTGTTCTTAATTGGTTCCCATATGGTATAGTTCCTGTCAGATCATTATATGACAGGTTCAATCGACTTAGTGATGTTAGAGCTGATAAACTTGTAGGGATTTCACCGGAGAGCTCATTATGTGAGAGGTCAAATGATTCCAGTGCCCGTAGCTCACCGATACTTTGGGGTATTATGTCAGTCAGGCTATTCCAAGAGAAGTTTAAGTTCTTTAATGCAATGAGCCTGCCAATTTCTTGAGGAATCTGTCCTGTCAAACTGTTGCAAGAAAAATCTATGTTCACCATGTATGCGATCCCTTTGGTATAATCAAGTTTTTGACCTTTTACGTTGACAAAGAAACTATCAAGATGAGCATAAATGGAATCCACTAAGCCAAATCCATAATCAACAAGGTCGAAAAGGCCACCACTATAATTGAAAGTAGAGGTCATAGCTACGAGATTCCCAAGTGACCGCGGTATGTTCCCTGAGAAGTTGTTGCATGCAATGTCTAAATATTGAAGCTCCTTCATCCTGGTTAGTTGATCAGGGATGCCACCAGAGAACACATTTGCGCGCAGACTCAAAAGTGCCAGTTGTGGTAACTTTGACTCAATCCATGTTGGTAAGCTTCCAGAAAATTTATTGTATGCCAGATTCAGAAATTTTAGGTATCTGCATTTCTGAAGAAACAATGGGAATGCTCCTGAAAGATTGTTACTGTTCAAATTAAGCAAGTTAATATTTGAGTTTTTGAACCCGCGAGGGCAATTGGGCAATATCCCGTTTAGCAGGTTTTTTGATAGGTCTAGAAATACCAATCGTTGTGACTGAAGCACGGAGCAGGGAATACTTCCAGAAAATGAATTGTTGAAGAGAAGGAGTACTTCTAGCATTGGTGCTCCTATATCTGATGGCAGTGTGCCTGATAGACTGTTTCCAGAGAGGTCCAAGAAGACTAGGTTGTTTGGAAGTGTTGGAATCGGCCAACGATCTGGTTAGAACTGACATCCAGTATTCTCAAGGGAGATGATAGGGAAAATGTAGGAAGCATGCCAGCAAGCCGATTTCTTGACAAATTCAAATATTGAGCAGAGGAATTAGCAATCCAAACAGGTATGTTATCGTGTATGCTTGTGTTTGAAACATCAAGATCAATCATATGTGGTTGGTTAAGCCAAGATGGAAACTGGGGCCCTAGTATGCAAGATCTAAAGTCTGCTTGGACTAAGCTGAATGGAGCTTTCCATGTACTGTCAACCTTCACAGTTAAGGAATTATCAGAGATATAAAGGAATTGTAAGTTGGTCAGATTTGTGAAATGGTCCTCGGTGATTGTACCATGTAGGTTGTTGGAGGTTAGCGATATATCGCTCAAATTTATGAGTTCCCGTATACCAACTGGTATCTCTCCAGAAAGCTTGTTGTTGTCGAGTGCAATAATGGTCAAGTTGCTAAAGTGCCCTAGCTGATCTGGTAAGCTCCCTGTCAAATGGTTTTCCTCCAAAAACAGCACATACAATTCATTTGATGGCAACCGATGCAGTAGCTCTGCCACATCCATGTTGATGAAGTTGTAGTGCAATAGGAGGTTTTGTAGTTTCTTCTGTTTCTTGATGGTTGATGGCACTATGCCAGTGAACATGTTGAAACCAAGATCCAGTGTTTGAATGGAGGTCAAGTTCCCCACCGCGTCAGGGATTGGACCATGGATTCCGCAGCTAGATAGGGAGAGCCCTTGGAGGCTAGGCAGATTCCAAACCCAATTTTTGGCTCCAAGAGATGTGTTGAAGGGATTTAAATCAAGGGTGAGGCTCTCTAGCGATGTGAGATTGGAATGCACCGGGGGAGGCACAATGTTCTGAAGCCCACAAGAAGTTAAATCGAGGTCTATCAAATAGGGGAGCATGTTGATAGCATGAAACCAGTCGGCAACAGCGCTGAGGTCCACATAAGTTATCCAGAGGACCTGCAGCTTCCTGAGGCGCGACACCCATGCGAGATCAGGAGAGTAAGAGCCATGTGCCATATATTTGAGCCGAAGGCTGACTAAGTTTGAGAGGTTGCCGAGGTGGGGAGGAATCCGACCACTGAAATTGGAGTATGAGAGGTCCAGATGCGTCAGGCGCCCGAGAGTGCCGATGAGCTCCGGGATGGGTTGGCCGCCGAAGTCATTGCCTGAGAGGTCCAGCTGCTTCATATGTCGTAAAGTGAGCAAGGAGGAGCGTATCTCACCTCCAAGCTTGTCCATGCTTTCGCTGCTGATTTGGAGCGCGACGACGTGGCCGGTCCGGTTGCTGCAGACGACACCCGTCCACCGGCAGCACTCCACACCTCGCCACGACGACATGAGGTTGCCGGGGTCGGTGAGGCCGGCCTTGAAGTCGAGAAGTGCGTCCCTCTCGCGGGGGATGCAAAGGGTGCCTGCTGTTGTTGGTGGGAGCGCCGATGAACTCCGGTGGAAGAGGAGGAAGCACATGGCTAGGATCGTCACAAATCGAACCAGCTGCGTCGGGTCGGCCATTTTGTATGTGGCGTGCAGCTTCCCTGTATTGGTGCGTGTGTGCGGCCAATAGCTTTGCTTCGTTCGTCGGGTATTTGTAAGAGTCCGCGATGGAACAGCTAGTTCCTTCATTCCACATATACATGGCCAAGTCAACACGTATATATGGCCTGTGGAATTTTATCATCCTCTAAAGACAATTAACTCATGGTCTACAGTCACTACCGAACCACACAGCAGTGCCACGCAAGTCAAACTAACCTAATGGACGGGGCATTTCCTTTTCACGTAGTACCATGCAAGCTGGTTTGGTTTGAAACAGATCAGCTTGCATTTTATTATTTTTTTGGCGGGGTAAAGGGAGTATGGATTACTTAGAACATCTACTGCCGGGCCCTCAAACCCGTCTTAAACGCCCAACTGGGCTGATCAGTCAGTGCCCGGTCACAAAAAACCGACCCACCCAGGCGCCTCAAACCGTCCTCAGACGCCTGGGCTGTCCGGCGCCCGTAATATCCACCCTAAATATGGGGCAGATATGGGGCAGCCCAGGTGCACCCGGACGCATCTGCCACGTCAGCCCGGCCCACCCACACCACACATATATCCCCTCCGATGAAGCCTAGACCTCAGTCCACTCCACTCTCTCCGGCCTCTCCTCTTCCCAATCTATCCTCTTCTCTTCCCAATCCGTCCTCTCATCTTTCCAATCCGATCCACGGCGGACGACCGGAGTGGCTCTGGCTCCAATGGCGACGAGAGCGACGTCGATGAGGTCGCTCTCCGCGTTGCTTTGCACCGCTACCGTCTAGGTCAGGGCGGCAGCGGCGGAGGCAGTTCACGGAGCGACACGCCGTCCCCCTTCACCCGCCATCGCAGCGCGGGCGACGTTGTCGGGCCGTCCCAATCCAGGTACGCCGCCCAGCCGCCACCCCATCCATTCTACCTCCAGAGAGCGTTCACGGGCACCGTTGGGTGCTTGTGACCTCGCCGGCGCCTCGGCGGTCGAGGACGCCCGAGTCGGAGGCGCATGCCGCATGGCCTGAACGGCAAGGCGCGAGGGAGGCCATGGCGGCAGGCGACGAGCCGGGCACTAGCGCGCACCCATCGACCCCGAGGACGTGCTCATTGCGTCCATCCTCCGGCGCTCCCTGACAACGGTGGAGACGGGTGCGAGGCGGCTGCGGCGGAAGAACGCCAAAGCGTTCCGGCTTGCTATCGAGCTGTCGGAGCGCGAGGCGTCGGCGAAGGCGGCTAACGTGAGGAGGCGTGCTGAGGAGCAGGAACGCTTGCTCCGGAGGCTTGTTGGGGGTCACATGGAGCTGTCCCATGACTCTGACGATGGCTCAAGCTCCGACAACCAACACGACGACCCACCGGCGGCCTACTCGTACACCGAAGGCCAAAGCAGCACCGCCGAACACAAGAGAAAGGGCGCGGCGAGAAATGGTGATTTCCTCCGCCCTTCCCTGTTTAATTAAGTTCTTTTATTGCATGTTTAGGTTACTGTCCGGTGGAAACTGCATTTTTTGGTTGTCCGATGATCGTTTCTACTAGAATTATACCTGATTTTACTAGATTCCATGCTAGTTCGTTGATCTACATAGGTTTATTTTCGCACGTACATGTGTTGCATGGATATGAGGGTGCCGAATTTGAGATACACGGATGCGGATGTACCTAAATAAGGAGTGCCCGGCTAGTGCCGATTTGCCAAGTCCGGCTGTAGATGCTCTTAGGGTGGGTTAATATCATTCTTACAGAGGCATACAACTTCCTCCGTTCTGGAGACCAGCCGAACGGCATTACAGGGAGTGCTACGGCCATAGGCCGCAAGACCATGACTAACTTTGTTCAGCGAAGGACTAGATAAAGTAACAGTTTAATCTAGATGTTTTTTAAAGATGTCACATCTAAGCTCTCACATATATATGATGCAGCAATAAGAAATTGAACAAAAAAATTAGACCACAAACAAAGTGAACATCAGCTTAGATGTGTCCTAGACAGACCCATAAAATAATGACAACCTCCCTTTTGTTTTGAATTTTCTGGCAACCTCCCTTTGATCAGCCATCAGAGCTTTTATCTCATGCACCAGCGTCATGTGTCGCGATTGGTCTGTATCATTGTCTTGGATCATCGTCACTGCCTCCGTGCAGTGCATTTCGATCAGCACGGGGAGCGGGGTCCATTGGAGTGCGAGGTCCAGGCCCTCTCGGCATGCCTCTAGTTCAGCTTGCTAGTTCTTATTCCAGTATACAATCCAAGTATACACGTACGTATGCTACTACGTCACAAGAGTTAATTGTCTTCAGCGGATGAAATTGCACAGGCAACTGGGATCACACAATATATTCCACAGGCATCCATATCAGCTGTTCGGTCCTTGTTCTGCTAAAAAAAATCTTTAGAAAATCACTTCATTATACGTATAAAGTTAGTATCAAGTTGAATCATCTATTTTGAAACGGAGGGTACGCGAGAACAAAATTGCCATCTGTGTGGTCAGCTTGACTTGAGAGCCGCTATGTGGTTATGTGGTGTGGCTTTCCCTTTGGTAACGCCATCAATATATTCCACAATATCATCCTGAGAGCCGCTGCAAGCCACACCCTGGGCAACGCCATCCATATCTGTGTGGCGGTCTTCCCTTTGGCACGGTCCTTACTCTGCTAAAAATATCTTCATTCTTCATGCAAGTTTTCGCAAAATATTAACCAGCTATATATCGCCCCTCATCCTCCACCCGGAATTCTGCAAAAATGCAAAATTACGGGGTACACTATACGAGTAGTCGACAAAGCTTACATATGATGCAGCTGAGACAAGGATGTTACCGGAAATTTGATGACAAATACACTAACCGTAAGATACTCTAAGCCTAGAGCCTTGCTTGTCCACAAGCAAAAAGATTGTTCGATGAACTTGATCCTCATGTTTATATGAAGTAAAGAGACATGTTGTAAAAATTATTAGCAACCTAGTTAATATGGCCACAAAATGATGGTTTGAACAAATCTGAATCAAGAATTTTGGACTCCTATTTAATTTTTGGATGCATGACTACTAAGCAACACTTGTGCGTGTCCCAGACACATACATCGCTTGTATTAGCCGTAGTTGTCCCATTCGTTCCCCAAGTACATATTCTGTAAATAGGGTCTTAGCCGTGGACAATACTACCCTTGTACGTACTATATATGGGCATCCCATGATGTGAATACAAGTGTATTGCATCAAATATTTCTCTACATGGTATCAGTCTTCTCTTGATCCTCTCCCCAAAAATATTTTTACCACTTATGTAAAATGATCTTTCTACTCTTTTTTAGACTTCTGGCTGTACTAGGAACGTGCCCGTGTGTTGCCAGGGGGTCAAATATTTTCTTTACATTAATAATTTGGTAGCTGGGCCATGCATGGTAAGAAAATTAATATGATTGGTGGCGGTGTGGTGAAATATGGTGTGGAATCAAATGGAGTAATTCCATGTTATTGGAAAATGTAAGTTAATTAAGATGATTCATGTATTGCTGCAAAAGGTAACTAAACTAATATGATTAGTGGCGTATATGGAAGATACAGTCAAATATGAAGTGGTGAAAAAATCGGTTGAGTGGAAAAAAAACGATGAAGGATAGTGGGTGGGAATAACTTGTTGACGAAGACTGACGCTGATGATAATGTTACTGTCTACAAAGCTCGACTTGTCGCAAAAGGTTTTCGACAAGTTTAAGGGTAGACTATGATGAGACCTTCTCACCCGTAGCGATGCTTAAGTCGGTCCGAATCATGTTAACAATTGCCGCATTTTATGATTATGAAATTTGGCAAATAGACATCAAAATTGCATTCCTTAATGGATTTTTTTTCAAGAAGAGTTGTATATAATGCAACCAGAAGGTTTTGTCGATCCTAAAGGTGCTAACAAAGTGTGCAACCTCCAGCAATCCATCTATTGACTGGTGCAAACATCTCGGAGTTAGAATATACGCTTTGATGAGGTGATCAAAGCATATGGTTTTATACAGACTTTCGGTGAAGTCTGTATTTATAAGAAAGTGAGTGGGAGCTCTATAGCATTTCTGATATTATATATAGATGACATATTGTTGATTGGAAATGATATAGAATTTCTGCATAGCATAAAAGGATACTTGAATAAGAGTTTTTAATGAAAGACCTTGGCGAAGCTGCTTATATATTGGGCATCAAGATCTATAGAGATAGATCAAGACACTTAATAGAACTTTCACAAAGCACATACCTTGACAAAGTTTTAAAAAAATTCAAAATGGATCAGTCAAAGAAAGGGTTCTTGCCTGTATTGCAAGGTGTGAAGTTGAGTCAGACTCAAAGCCCGACCACTGCAGAAGATAGTGAGAAAATGAAAGTCATTCCCTATGCCTCAGCCATAGGTTCTATCATGTATGTTATGTTGTGTACCAGACCTGATGTGTGTCTTGCCATAAGTCTGGCAGGGAGGTACCAAAATAATCCAGGAGTGGATCACTGGACAGCGGTCAAGAACATCCAGAAGTACCTAAAAAGGACCATGGATATGTTTCTCGTTTATGGAGGTGACAAAGAACTCGTCGTAAATGGTTACGTCGACGCTAGCTTTGACACTGATCCGGATGACTCTAAGTCACAAACCGGATACGTGTTTATATTGAATGGTGGAGCTGTCAATTGGTGCAGTTCCAAGCATAGCGTCGTGGCGGGATCTACGTGTGAAGCAGAGTACATAGCTGCTTCGGAAGCAGCAAATGAAGGAGATCATATCCAATCTAGGTGTAATACCTAGTGCATCGGGTCCAATGAAAATCTTTTGTGACAATACTGGAGCGATTGCCTTGGCAAAGGAATCCAGATTTTACAAGAGAACTAAACACATCAAAAGACGCTTCAACTCCATCCGTGAACAAGTCAAGGAGGGAGACATAGAGATTTGCAAAATACATACGGATGTAGCAAACCCGTTGACTAAGCCTCTTCCGTGAGCAAAACATGATCAGCACCAAGACTTCATGGGTGTTAGATTCATTGCAATGTAATCTAGATTATTGACTCTAGTGCAAGTGGGAAACTGAAGGAAATATGCCCTAGAGGCAATAATGAAGTTGTTATTTTATATTTCCTTATTCAGGATAAATGTTTCTTATTCATGCTAGAATTGTATTGATCAGAAACCTAAATACATGTGTGAATACATAGACAAACGTTGTGTCCCTAGTGAGCCTCTACTTGACTAGCTCGTTGATCAAAGATGGTTAAGATTTCCTAACCATAGACATGAGTTGTCATTTGATAACGGGATCACATCATTAGGAGACCCATTTGTTAGCCTAGCATTATGATCTTTCAGTTTTATTGCTATTGCTTTCTTCATGTCAAATACATATTCCTTTGACTATAAGATTATGCAACTCTCGGATACGAGAGGAATGTCTTGTGTGCTATCAAACGTCACAACGTAACTGGGTGATTATAAAGATGCTCTACAGGTATCTCCGAAGGTGTTTGTTGAGTTGGCACAGATCAAGATTAGGATTTGTCACTCCAAGTATCATACCGATAGACAAAGGAAATTGCGTATGTTGTCATAACGGTTCGATACAAAGGGAATTGCGTATGTTGTCATAACGGTTCGACCGATAAACATCTTCGTAGAATATGTAGGAGTCAATATGGGCATCCAGGTTCCGCTATTGGTTATTGACCGGAGAGGTGTCTCGGTCATGTCTACATAGTTCTCGAACCTGTAGGGTCCGCACGCTTAACGTTCGATGACGATATAGTATTATATGAGTTATGTGATTTGGTGACCGAATGTTGTTCGAAGTCCTGGATGAGATCACGGACATGACAAGGAGTCTCAAAATGGTCGAAAGGTAAAGATTGATATATACGACGATGGTATTCAGACACTGGAAGTGTTTCGAAGAAATCCGGATAGCTGTCGGAGTACTAGAGGGGGTACCGGTCACCCCCGGGAGTATATTGGGCCTATTGGGCCACAAGAGGGGAGAACACCAGCCCAAAGGGGCTGGCACGCCCCCCATGGCAGCCGCCCAAGTGGGGAAGGAAAGGGGAGAGGCTTCGGCCTCCCCTTCCTTCTCTCTTCCCCCCTTTCCTTTCTTCTCCGGCAATTAAGGAAAGGGGGGGCGCCACTTGGGGAGGACCCCAAGTAGGATTCGGCCTACTTGGGGCGCCCTCCTGGCTGCTCCCTCCCCCCTTCCACCTATATATATAGGTGGAAGGGGGGAGGGCGCGCTAGCACACACCAGACAATTGCATAGCCGTGTGCGGCGCCCCCCTCCACCATTTACACCCCCGGTCATATTTTCATAGTGCTTAGGTGAAGCCCTGCGAGGATCACTTCACCATCACCGTCACCACGCCGTCGTGCTGACGGAACTCATCTACTACCTCGACGTCTTGCTTGATCAAGAAGGCGAGGGACGTCACTGAGCTGAACGTGTGCAGAACGCGAAGGTGCCGTGTGTTCGGTACTTGATCGGTTGAAGCACGAAGAAGTTCGACTACATCAACCGCGTTGAGAAACGCTTCCGCTTACGGTCTACGAGGGTACGTAGACACACTCTTCCCCTCGTTGCTATGCATCTTCATAGATAAATCATTGCGTGTGCGTAATTTTTTTTTGTTTTCCATGCTCCGTTTCCCAACATATCTTTCAGTTTTTTTACAATGTTGTGGAAAAAATGAGACTCAAGCTCACATGAGCTCGCGTGAACAGATTTGAGGCTCGAAGCATATGCCGCTGGGCAGGGATGCGTGCGTGTTATATAGAGAAACCAGATTACAAGTTTAGGTTAATTAGCTTCATCTCTATCCGTGCTATACAGATATTGGGATCAATCTCAAGTGACTAACCATATACAACAAGAAAAAAAAACACGCACACTAGAGTATTAATTATATTCGGTTTATACACTACCGAGTACAGGTACAATTCCGATAATATTAACTATCACATATGATCACGCTAAGTTACAAACCAAAGAGAGCATTACACAGACAACCGTAATTATTGAAGCTATTCTTATATCATTAGTACCAAGATATGATCGAGCATTTGAGATCTCATCCTTGACAGATTTTTCTTGCCAATAAAGTCCAACCCACAACAACTTGCACATAAGCTCGATCATAAATGTGGTCCGTAAATGAGAACCAGCAAACTCTCCATTTCCTATTGAATAGTAAGCCACAAAAGACAACCCAGAGACCTAGTACAAATCCTAAACGCATGTTGAGGTACAATGAAACCACATCATTCATTCCTTCATCATGTTCTTGAGGAGCATATGGAATTATGTCTGTTCGTGAGCAATTCCTTGCGAGAGGTGGACCACATAGACCTGGGTTGCCAATGTAGATAGACGCTTGGTCCTCTAGAGTTCTTAATTGGTTCCCGGAGGGTATAGTTCCGGTCAGGTCGTTATATGACAGGTTCAAGTGGCATAGTGATGTTAGAGATGATAAACTTGTAGGAATTTCACCAGAGAGCTCATTATGTGAGAGGTCAAAAGACTCCAATGCATGTAGCTCACCAATACATTGGGGTATTATGCCAGTCAAACTATTCCAAGAGAAGTTTATGCTCTTTAATGTACCAAGCTTCCCAATTTCTTGAGGAATTTCTCCTGTCAAACTGTTGCAAGAAAAATAAATGTTCACCATGTATACGATCCCCTTGTTATAGCCAAGAACTTGACCTTTTATGTACACCGGTACAGTATAAGCATCAAGGGAATTGGTTAGAGTTCCAAGTCCAAAATTAACAAGGTGGAAAAGGCCACCACTATTATTGGAAGTAGAACTCATAGCTATGAGATTCACAAATGAACGTGGTATGTCGCCTGACATGTTGTTGCATGCAATGTCTAAAAACTGAAGCCCCTTCATCTCGGTTAGTTCACCAGGGATGCCACCAGAGAACATGTTCGAGCGCAAACTCAAAAGTGCCAGTTGAGGTAACTTTGACCCGATCCATATAGGTAAGCTCCCAGAAAATTTATTGTATGTCAGATCCAGAAATTTTAGCTCTCTGCATCTTCGAAGAAACAATGGGAATGCTCCTGAAAGAATATTGTTGTTCAGGTTGAGCAAGGCAATATTTGATATTTTGATTCCTTGATGGCACTTCGGAAATGTACCATTTAGCAGATTGATTGATAGGTCTAGAAATAATAATTTTTGCAGCCAAAGCAAGGAGCAAGGAATAGTTTCAGAAAAGGAATTGTTGTAGAGAAGTAATACATTTAACATTGGTGCTCCTATATCTGATGGCAGTGCGCCTGACATGTTGTTTCTAGAAAGGTCGAAGAAGAATAGATTATTTGGAAGTGTTGGAATCGGGCCAACAATCTGGTTAGAACTGACATCCAGCATTTGCAAGGGAGATGACATGGGAAATGTAGGAAGTATACCAACCAGCCGATTTCCTGATAAATCCAAATATTTAACATTGGAATTTGCAATCCAAACAGGTATGCTATCATGTATGCTTGTATTTGAAACATCAAGTTGAATGATTGTTGGTTGGTTAAGCCAAGCGGGAAACTAGGGGCCTAGTATGCAAGATCCAAATATTGCATTGGATAAGCTGAATGGAGTTTTCCATGTACCTTCGACCTTCACAGTTAAGGAATTATCAGAGATATCTAGGAATTGTAAGGTTGTCAGATTTGTGAAATGGTCCTCGGTGATTGTTCCGTGTAGGTTGTTGGATGTTAATGATAATTTTTCCAAATATATGAGGTCTCATATACCTACGGGCACCTCTCCAGACAACTCGTTGTTGTCGAGGCAGATCGTGGTCAGGCTGCTAAAGTTCCCTAGCCGAGCTGGTAAGCTCCCTGTCAAATAGTTGTCCTCCAGAGATAACATACTCAATTCATCTAATGGGAACCGATGCAGTAGCTCTGCTATGTCCATGCTGACGGAGTTGGATAGTAATGTGAGCTCTTGTAGTTCGTTCAATTCCTTGAAGGTCAATGGTACCGTGCCAATGAAGTTGTTCCAAATCAAGATACATCCACCGCGTCTGCCATGGCTAGGATCGTGGCAACTTTCGGAATTGCTGCATCGGCTCGTCCATTTTTTGTGTGTGTAGGCGCGTGCGGCCTCTAGCTTGGTTCGTTGGGTATTTGTGTAGGAGGAGTCCGTGGTGGTGGTGGTGGAACAGTTCCTTCGTTCCACGTTCGTATCCAAAGTCCAAGTCCACACGTACGTACACATCGATCCAAACCAAACCAGCTTTCATGATAAGGAAATGCTGCCCCGTCCATCAAGTTAGCTTGACTTGAGTGATAACTAGGTTACTGTCTTTAGCGCATGGATGAAATTCCACAGGCAACTATTTTCGTTGCCGCAAAAAAAAACACTATTTTCGTTAGAAAATCACTCAATTCTACAGGAAAATTACGCTTACGTATGTACAGATCCAATCCAGCTGTGTGACACTGACAAACGGCATCGAGTCATGGAACGAGCAACGCCATCCATATTCTGCTAGTCCACAATCCAGCTGGCGGTCTTCCTTGGCACGGTCCTTATTCTGCTAGTAAAATATTTAATCTTCGTGCAACTTCTCCAAAAATAAACGAGCTATATATCGCCCCTCGTCCTCAAAATTCAGCAAAAAAAAAAGCAAAATTACGTGGTACACTATACTATTCTAGAAAGCCACATCCAGCAAGCCACACGCTCGAAGAGGGGCAACGCCATCCATATCTTTGTGACAGTCTTCTTCTGACACGGTTCTTATTCTGCTAAAAACGTATGTATTCTTCGTGCAAGTCTTTTCAAAAATTAACCAGCAGAGGAAGGTGCTAAAAAAGGACCAGATAAATCCCGAATATTCGGATTTTAAGCATGTCATCTCGAACGTCTTTTCATGGCAACTTCATTTGAGGCGGGGTGGCAACTATAGTTGTTAAAACATGGTAACTTTGTCCTGGTTTTTTTTTTGTCAGAAAATTGCTATCTTTGCCAACCTCGCGTGAATTAAAGTTGCCATGAAAAACATTCAGATTGTCATGCTTAAATTCTGAACGTTCAGGATTTATCATTTCCGAAAGAAAAATATGTATTCTTCGAGGCAACCATCAGAAAGCAGTTTGGTCTCCACAAGCGGATCAATGACTCCAAGCAGCGCCGTCGTCGTTGACTCAGATGCCGCCGAGATCCGCTCTGGCGACCCCCGCCCCCACCACCCTCCGAGAGCCGCCTGGATTGTCCACGACGATCCGGAGCTCTGCTACATGTACGGCGGCCACGGGTACAATTACGACATCACAGAGGGACGCCGGCGACAGAACTACTCGACCGACCACAAGGTGTGGGACCACCATCTTCGGATGTCGTCGGTGAACGCCAGCACCAGCGGGTGAGCCACTGTGATAAGGGGCGACATAAAGGTTATGACTGGTGGTGGGAAGTCGGGCGCGTGCTGGGCTGGGAGGGTAGCTGCGACGCGAGGGAACGAGCTCCCATTTGCTCCGCTATGGTCTGTCCTTTTCTCATTTAATTTCTTCTAATTTCTTGCCATTGTCACGTCGTGCGATACTGATTCTGTGTGGATGAAGGCAGGCTTCAGAAATGGAGCAGGGGAGGACATGAGCATGAAGGTGATCTTGCGAAACAATAATCCTACATCTACGTAAACTGCTACGAAGACCTACGTAACATGACTGTCTAATCTTCTCGCCCCCCCCCCCCCCCCCCCCCCCGATTTTCAGGGTGGTGGGCCCCTTCCCGCCTAATGATCCACTAATATTGCTCCATGTTGCTATTTACGTAAAGAACATAACAACTATTACGTTGGTCTAGCATTGCCCCTTGCGAAAACATATGGTGAAGCATATGCGTCGGTCGGTACCTCTCTATCCTTCCCGCTCGTTTTCATCAGGATCGCCATCGTCGTCGGGTGGTAGAAGCGTTCCACAGAGCCTGTGATATCCAAAGAGAATAGGAAAATGGAATGTTGTATACGGGATGAGACCGTGACATCCATCCATGCATGATGACCACACAAGTACACAGCTAACTGGTGCAGACTGGCCTAATTATATATCACTCAAGTCAATGAAGCTAACCTCATGGACGGGGCATTTCCTTGTCACGTACTTGACGGGCTGCGAGGAATGAACGAATCTGCTGACCCGCACTCCTTTCTTTCCTACTCAAATAAATACCCAACCAACGAACCAAAGCAAGAGGCCGCACACACGCATACACACACAAAATGGCCGTGCCGAGGCAGCTGCTCCGCGTTACGATGATCTTGACCATGTTCTTGGTCAGACACGCCGGAGCTCAGGGAGCATTCTTCCCGATGCCCCGCCACCCGAGATTGCCAGCCCTGCCACCGACACCAGGAGGCACCCTCTGCGTCCCCCGCGAGCGGGACGCGCTTCTGGACTTCAAGGACGGCCTCACCGACCCCATCAACTTCCTGTCGTCATGGCGAGGTGTGGAGTGCTGCCTGTGGACGGGCATCATTTGCAGCAACCGGACAGGCCATGTCGTCATGCTCAAGATCAACAGCGGATGGCCGTTCGACTCGTCCATGCACCGCGTTGGAGGTGAGATACGCTCCTCCTTGCTCACCTTAAGACATCTGAAGCAGTTGGACCTCTCAGACAACAACTTCGGCGGCCAACCCATCCCGGAGCTCATAGGAGCCCTCGGGTGTGGGCGTCTCACGCATCTTGACCTCTCCGGCTCCAATTTTGGTGGCCGGATTCCTCCCCACCTCGGCAACCTTTCGAACCTGGTCAGCCTTCAGCTCAACTATATGGCAGATGGCTCCTACTCGCCTGATCTCACATGGGTGTCGTGCCTACAGAAGCTTCAGGTCCTCGGAATGTCTGAGGTGGACCTTAGCGCTGCCACCAGCTGGCTTCATGATATCAACATGCTCCCCCGTTTGGCAGACCTTGATTTAAGTTATTGTGCGCTTCAGAACTCTATGTCTCCCCCGGCGCATTCCAATCTCACATCGCTGGAGAACCTCAACCTTATTTCAAACTCCTTCAACACATCTCTTGGAGCCAAAAATTTGCTTTGGGATCTACCCGGCCTCCAAAGTCTCTTCCTAACTGGTTGCGGAATCGATGGTCCAATCCCTGACGCAGTGGGGAACTTAACCTCTCTTCAGAGTTTGTATCTTGGTTCAAACAAGTTCACTGGCATGGTGCCGTTGAGCTTCCGGAAACTACAGAATCTAACAGAGCTCGTATTAGACACCAACTTCATCATCATGGACATGGCAGATCTAATGCATCGGTTAGGGCACTTAAGCAGCTTGGCCACAATCAACCTTGACAACAACGAGTTGTATGGAGATGTACCCGTTAGTGTACGGGAACTCATAAATTTGAACCAATTATCACTGGCCCACAACAACTTACATGGTACAATCACCGAGGACCATTTCACATATCTGACCGCCTTACAAACCCTAGATATCTCTGATAATTCCTTAACTATGAAGGTCGATAGTACATGGAAAGCTCCATTCAACTTATCCTATGCAGGCTTTAGATCTTGTATACTAGGGCCCAAGTTTCCATCTTGGCTTAACCAACCAACGACCTATTATCTTGATGTTTCGAACACAAGCATACATGATAGCATACCTCTCTGGATTGTTAATCCCTCTTTTGAATATTTGGATTTGTCAAGAAATCGGCTTGTTGGCATGCTTCCTAACCTATTATCTTCCTTGCAAATACTGGATGTCAGTTTTAACGAGATTGTTGGCCCAATTCCAAAACTTCCAAATAGTCTATTATACTTGGACCTCTCCGGAAACAATCTGTCAGGCGCACTGCCATCAGTTATAGGAGCACCAATGCTAGAAGTACTCCTTCTCTTCAATAATTCCTTTTCGGGAACTATTCCATGCTCCATGCTTCAGTTGCAACAGTTGAAATTTTTAGACCTATCAAAAAACCTACTAGATGGGCGATTGCCCAGTTGCTCTCGAGGATTCGATACCTCAACTATTACCTTGCTTAAATTGAACAACAACCATATTTTAGGAGCATTCCCGTTGTTTCTTCAGAAATGCAGAGAGCTAAAACTTTTGGATCTGGCATACAACAAATTTTCTGGGAGCTTACCAACATGGATTGAGTCAAAGTTGCCACAATTGGCACTTCTAAATTTGCGCTCAAACATGTTCTCTGGCGGCATCCCTGATCAACTAACTAGGATGAAGGGGCTTCAATTTTTAGACATTGCATGCAACAACATCTCAGGGAACATACCACGATCACTTGGGAATCTCAAAGCTATGACTTCTACTTCCAATAATAGTGGTGGCCTTTTTGACCTTGTCAATTATATTGTAGTTGGTGGAGTTTCTAAGGCCATGTCCGCTGATGCTTATACTGTAGAGGTGGGGATAAAAGGTCAAGTGCTTGAATATACCAAAGGGATAGCATACATGGTAAACCTTGATTTTTCCAGCAACAGTTTGACAGGGCGGATTCCTAAGGAAATTGGCATGCTCATTGCATTAAAGAACTTAAACTTCTCCTGGAATAGCCTGACTGACATAATACCCCAAAGCATCGGTGCGCTACAAGCTTTGGAATCTTTTGACCTCTCGCACAATGGGCTCTCTGGTGAAATCCCTACAAGCATATCATCTCTAACGTCACTAACCCGCTTGAACTTGTCATATAATGATCTGACTGGGACTATACCATCCGGGAACCAATTAAGAACACTAGAGGACCAAGCGTCCATATATATTGGCAACCCAGGTCTATGTGGTCCACCTGTCCCAGGGAATTGCTCACGAATTGACATAATTCCATATGCTCCCCAAGAGCATAATGAAGGAATGAGTGATGTGGTTTCGTTATACCTCAGCATGTGCATAGGATTTGTAGTAGGTCTGTGGATTGTCTTTTGTGGCTTCTTGTTCAAGAAAAAATGGAGGATCGGTTGGCTCTCATTTACAGACCACATGTATGATCGAGCTTATGTGCACGTGGCCATGGGTTGGGCTTCACTGGCAAGAAATATCCATCAAGGATGAGGTCACAAATGTTGGAGCTTATGTAGGTACCTACTTTCCTCTGTCCCAAAACAAGTGTCATGGCTTTAGTTCAAATTTGTTCAAAATAGTGGTTTTAATGATTATTGGTGTGTGTAATGCTTTTCTTTGGTTTATAACTTAGCATGATTAATATTGTACGTGTATTCGGTAGTGTACAAACCGAATATATAATCTAGAAGGCCTAGGGGCGTGCGTGTGTTGTTGTGGGTGGTTACTTAGCTGAGACTGACCCATATCTCTGTATAGCAAATATGTGGGTCAAGCTCAAGCTAACGATCCAAATCTATGTAATCAGATTGCTCCATATAACACGTACGCATCCCTGCCCAACGGCACATGCTTCCAGCTTCAAAACCTTATATGGTATCGAGGCCACATCATCTCTGTGTCGTATCCATCATCCCTTGTGTTGCGGCGCCTGCACTCAACCACAACTCAAGAAACTAGACCCGAACCATTTTCTTACATCAAAAACTTGTACTAAAGTTCTGGAGAATTATTAAAATAGTTAATATAAAGAAATAGCATACATCTAACGTGTTACAAAATTTCAGTCTTAAATTAAACTCGCAGCAAGAGAAACAAGCATACCATTTCTTTAGGCAAAACAAGCATACCAAATTCGGCTGTGGTAGTGCAAACAGGCCCAGTTCACAGCCAAGTATAAATTAACAGCATTCATGTCACGATTTATCATATTTTTTCTCGAGGCGTGAGTTGAATTTTTAGCTAAAATTCTATGACATGATAGATATAACTCACCTCAACTTGCGCTCGCCATCCAGTCACTAACAAACTCAAGGGAAAGGACCCTCCGCTCTGCTCCCAATATTCACATCCTCATCCCTTCCATATCTATCTGCCTCCTCATCGCAACAAAAAAGGGTTGCGAATCCTTCAACGTCTCATGCCGACCAAAAAAACCTACCTACCTATTGATTAGACCAGTACACCTTGTCAGACTCCCCCGTTACTTACTTGACAGATGACTAATGCACAACCATGAATGAAGGCCTCAAGTGACAGCTGAGCATACCCCTGAGATCACACTTGTTCTAGCTAGACGGCGCCCTTGATCGAGAAACTGCTGCAGATAAGGTGCCACTGGCGCCGCTGCTTCTATGGACGGTCTTATCCACTGGAGGTCCCTCATGGCTGCTCCCATTGTGAGAACCTAGAATTAACTTCCAGACCCTCCCCCTGTGTATATTTGTCAACCCCATGATCATTGTTGACAATGCAGCGAAATGATATCATTGCACAATACATAAAAGGTATTACAAATAGTATATTTGTCACAAGACATACCTAGTGAACTGTCTCATGACATTTATTACATTCAGAAAACAGCGGAAAGTACAATGCGTAGCAACTCCATCTCAGCCACAGGCAGTTGATGTAGTCCACGTGATCTCACTCCTCAGGATCACCATAATAATTGTAGTCGATGCCATCATCCTTATAGATCTCTGTTGTTCAACAAAAGTATTGCCATGAGTACATTACGTATTCAACATGCCTCAAAGGAAGGTTGTTTGGCTCATTTGCATAAAAGCTAATTTTGTTTGAAATAGCATGGTACTTGGATAATAGCAGTTTTAGATGAAAACATGTTTTGTCTCCAAAATAACTTTCATCAAAGTGAGGATCCTCGATCAACTCCCACTCTTCATAGGTTCCAAGAATAGGGGAAAAGAGGGAATAAGCAAGACAGGTCCGGTATATCAAGAAAGATTCATGTGTCGTCCATGACCGTGGACACGGCTATTCGAATAGTTTTACACTCTACAGAGGTTGTACACTTTACCCACACGACACAATCCCGACTTGTTGCCACTAGCCGTTGCTAGCGTAGTACACCATTTGGTATACCGGCAGGGACATTGTGACGAGGTCTTTCATTAGACCAAACTTACTGTGCCAAGCCCACTAGGTTTCAACACGGCAATAACCGCAGTTCACAGTCTAGGGCCCCCTTTTGTGCCGAGAATACTCCTCGCAAGGCAGTTATCCCATCTGCGGTACTGTGATGACGACAATAAGAGTGAACTAACTAATTAACCAAGCCAGTGCCCATATAGCATGTGGCTGTACTATTATCACAATCTTTAAATCCAAGACTTATTAGGCCTCATGCGGCACGGACGACTGATTGCCCCCTTCAACTAGTGAAGGGCAGCCAATCGCTCCTTCAATCCTTGATTCAACTGTCGCTCACGCCAGTATTCAGATGGTAAGTTTCACCCAGAGTAGAAGAGGATAGAGAAGGTCAACAAGGGCCAACTGGCCTAGCTCAGCGATAAGTTTCAACTGTCAATGACTCAGAGGTCATTCAACAAAGCACCTATAGGGTGATAAGCATGGCTAAGCATTTCTACTCTACCAGAATACTATAATTGTACTCAGGTGTCAAGTTAATAGGCGACAAGCGGATTAAGCTAATGTGTCAATCGACACGCTAGCTACAAGAATTAAAATAGCATGCATATAGTAACCATAAAACACAATGCAATTTTGTAAAACATAGGATAAGTATGATCAAAGAAGGAGGCATGCCTTCGTTGTTGAGTCCTTCGGTAACCTGTTTTTGTCAATGTCCAACACTGTCGTCACTCCCTACTCGTCGTAACGATAGCAAAAGACAAACAAATAAATACCAAAGCAATAACAAATCCAAATAACATCCAAAACAAATTAAGAGCGGATGGATAACAAGATATTGATCAAGATGGAGATTCTGAAATGAGATAGCATGATTGGGAGGTGAGGGAGATGATTCAACGAAATGACATGGTTAGGTTGACCCAGCTAAAGAAGGCATCGCGATCAAGACTAACGTTCTAGTATGAACTATGCTACTAACCAGTAATAGTGTCCACTACACATCTTGGCCAACTCTACATGAAACAAGTATATAACAAACCAATGGCATCCACACATATGAAATGGAACCATCCTATGCGTTTAACTACATAATCACAACATGGAATGAAAATGTGAGTTAACCACAAATAAATATTAAGATAGAATCTAAATATTTATAATGGTCAACAGTAGCCAAACATGTACAACTATATAAAAATTCAAAAGCAAGTGTTCCATAAGACAAACAAACACACATAACAAACCATACTAGTTAAGCAATCAAACATCATACAACAACATGAATTGAGTTGGATCTAGATTCTATCCTAAAGAAAAACTAAAGTAAAATAGGATCAACTTCATTATATTAAACCAATACTATGGCCACACAATTAAACAACAGAACACATATTACACAAGGTATGTGAACGATAAGTTATAAATATGCCTTGACTAAAATCACAAGCATCAAACATACAAGTGACCATGGCAATATACTACACTAGGACATGCTCTTTATAAAAAATAAATAACAGATATGTGTCCCCATGTGCACCATTAATTTCCTCTTCCTCTTCCTCTTCCTCTTCCTCTAAAGGAGCGCCATACTGTTCCCCAATCTTGGGACCTGGACCGCTTTTCTGATAGACTTTGCAGAGAACGAAATCGTGCTGCAATAACAGATAGACAATAAATCAACATACTGCTTGCAGTACAAGTGGAGCTAACAAACATTTTGCTAGTAACAAAACGGAAAAAGATCACATCAGGGCTAACTTTTCTCCGTCGAAGAATAAACTAACTAACTCCTTCAGTTTGAGGAGTGGATAATGGCTGCAATTCTTTGATTATGACACAGTTTGTTTCTTGCTGTTTGGAGCTTTCTATCTTTGCTGCTTATAGCGCACTTCCCAAAATCTTTGGAGCACTCGATGTATGTTTTTTTTTTGCGAGGAGCACTCAATGTACGTTGGTGCCACGTGCATTGTAATGTATGTTGGAAACGCTTCAGATTGTACTGGAAAAGGAAAACTTGCATTTTACTCAACATTAAATAGTTCAGACACATGTTGAGCGATAATTTGCTGAATCATGCATGGCATGCTATGTTTGCTGAACCATCCATACGTTGAAATTTTGATCTCTTTTATAGTTCGGTAAACATGAATACAAGTTTCATTCGTTTCCCAAACAACTCCGTAAACAAGTGCGTTTGGAGCAAGAAATCCATTTCATAGAAGAGTGATATTGAAACTAGTACAAAGACAGCAAAGAAGCATACCAGTCTAACACCAGCATTAGGTACTTCGCTTTCGACCAGCCTATATTCATGCATGACCCAGTCGTTTCTTTTCTCCTTGCGTCCCTTGCTAGCATGAAACACCAAGGTCCTCTTCATCCCAACAGTCCGAGAATTATAGACCACCTTCCTGTCCTTTCCAGTAGCTTTCCAGTGCCCAGCTTGGTTCGACCGGTTAGTTCTTGACCCGGTAGGGTACTTCCGGCCGCAAGTACAAAAGAAATACCACTGAAGATCCCCAGTAGGCATTGAAGATTTCCCTGAACAAAGTTAAAACAAACGGTTAGAAGAGGAGTTTGCAGGACAGTTTTGTGCAAAGTTTGACAGCCACATGTGAACACAAACATGTGGTTATGCAGTACTTTCAAATGCTAGTGATACGAGAGGGGGGATAAATGAAAATATACCCGGAAGATCCCAGGGGGCGAATTGGTAGATATCGATTTCTGTAACAGGATTGCGGCGCAACTTTTTACCCAGTATCTTCCTCTTTAGATAGTAGAGGGTGAGTTCAGCATCGGTCGGTTGGAACCGGTATCCAGGAGGGAGCGGCGCCATTTCCATTAGGGGAAACGGTGACCATCAAATCCAATGCCGAGATGTTATTGAGCACCAGAAGCGACAGCGGCACGCCCGCCGAAGAAAGCAGAGGTAATCCTTTGTTGTGGCATCAAAAGACATCTGAGTTGGTGAGGAGGAAACAGGTTACTACAAAATACTACGTATATGAAAGAGATATGCATTCTTCTGTCCTGAGACAAACAAATAGCAGGACAAAGTTGCCGTATTTATGTATTCCTAAAGTTAGTACAAAGTTGAGTCATCTATTTTGGAACGGAGGGAGTAGCAAACAAATAAAAGTGGGACTGCGTTGGAACAGAGCAGAGCAGGACAAGTGAATGGACTTGCAGATTTGGCAACCATATGTGTAAGCAAATCCAATCAAACATATGTCAGTGCTTACTATATACGATTTGGGTGTAGACAAACATGGCCAAGCAAAGAGTAGGTACTTATTTATGCAAAATTAACTAACTTTCAGACTAGGATACAGAGATAGATATAGGGTTACGGCAGATGGGATCGGCATTGACCAGAGAATCGGCCATCGAAACCGAGAGAGAGATCCATCTAAGCCAGGTGGTTGGAGTGAAGAGAGGAGGGGAGGGGAGGGGAGGGACTTACGCCGGCGGTGTTGTTGGCCGGCTCCACCATACTCTTGCGTTACTTCTTTCTCATTCTTCTGGGCTCTGTTGGGCCGGCCTCCTTCATGGGCTGGGCTCCATCATTATCCCCACGCGTCGTCATAAATGCATTTAAATTAATACCTTCTAATGTGCCTCAAAAAAAAATTTCTCCAAAAAATAACTTCTCATGAGACACCATGAGAGTTGCTCCAAAAAAAATGAAAGACTACTTTTATTTTTTTATTGGCCCCTAAAAGAATGTGAGAACATCTACTTTTTTTTCGCTGGTGAGAACATATATTATAAGCTAAAGAGAAACGAAATCCAAAGGCGGGTAGCTGACAAGAAAACAAGGTTCAGTGGTACAAAATGGATTTTTCCTTACAATTTTTAGTTGCAACCGATTTGTCAATGAAAAAAATAATTGACAGGCGTCGATGATTGACTCCCACGAGCTCTAGTAAACTCACAATACCCAAGCTTCACACAGACGCAGCATCCTTGGCTGACATTAATCACCATCTGACATCCGCCCGCTATTTAAACGTGGGCAGGTCCGTGAACAACTGCATCACACCTTCACTCTCCATCTCCTCTGTGCACCACACCCACCTTGGACTCGAGCACCAAAGCCCTATGGGATAGGCTCTACGGCGAACAAAAGAAGGAGCTCCTCGGCTTTCCCGCTCGCTGGTAGGCCCGCCGAGCCAGCTAGATATAGGCTGGCTTGCCGGCGAGCTCTCCGGAGAGCAGCAACGCGAACGAGCCAATGGACGACAAGCCGGTCCACGCCGCACATCACTATGGACAGTGTTGGTGCACTTCACCGACATGGTGAAGGAAGAGTGGGAGGTGGTGTTCCAACACGCGCATGCTGACTAGAGGTACAACCTCCGACAAGCACCGGCTCACAGAGGAGCAAATCGCCCGCAGAGACTAAGCATTGCCTCCCATATTTCTTTGAGGTGAAAATACTTGGAGTGGTGAGATTTCAAATACCTAAAACCTGGCTAAACCCTGCTAGATTATCCAGGCCATTGGAACGCATCTGCCAAAAATGGACAGTGAATATGTGGGGCAGATGCCCTTTGATTCAGCTCCACCCACTCCCTCGCGAGGCAGTTGGTTTTCAAAGCCGGCCCAAGCATAGAGACCTACTATCCTGCGCTCTGCGCGCTGGAGAAGACACATCGCCCGATTGGGCCAGCCCATTTGCGAGCGTCTGTTTTCTAGTTTCATTTTTCTATTCTGTTTTTGTTTTCTTTACTTTAAATAATTTGGAACTTCAAAAAACTTTGAAATTTTAAAAATCTGTGAATTTTTAAATAAAATGTTCAAGAAAACATAAAATGTTTGTGAATTCAAAAAATGCTTAGGATTTTTCTCAAAATGTTGGCATATTCAAAAAAATGTTTGTAATTTTGGAAAAAACTGTTTGTAAAATAAAAAAAGTACATCATTTTGAAAAAAGTCCGTGTAATAAAAATTATTAATGAATTTGAACAAAATGTTAGCTAATTCGAAAAATGTTCATGCATTTTCAGAAATGTCCTAAATTTTTAAAACAGTCCATGAATTACAAAAGTGTTTATTGATTCATAAAATATTTGCTGATTCAGAAAATGTTCATGCATTTCAAAAAATGTTCATAAATTTTAGAAAAGTCCACCAATTTTAAAAAACCACCAATTTAAAAAAAATGTTCACAATTTTAAGAAAATGTATGTAATTAGTAAAAAAGTTCCCAAATTTGTAAAAATGTTCATGAATGATCGAAGATATCTAGGTAAATAGTAATGCTTCTGAGTCTTTATGACTATATACTCGTGTGAATTTTGTAGAATTAACTGCCAAGGTGGATCGGAATATTATAGTATGTTTTAAAAAAACGTTTCTTGTAATTCAAAATAATTCTTTGAATTACCAAGTTTTTTGACAACCATGATATTTTTCGAAAATGTGAACATCACTTCAATTTGGGAATAAATTTTAAAAAAGAAACATTTTCTTGCATTTCTGAACAAATTTTCAAAATCAAGCGATGATATATGAAGAAAATGTGGTCATTGCCATTGGAGATTATGATTTTTTTCCCTCCCATTGCAACTCACATGCCCTTTTGCTAGTGAAGATAGAGAGACCAAACATCTTTCTTTTGGGGCTACAGAGACGAAGCATTGCCTCCCATATTTCTTCAATGATTTCTTTGTGCGATCTGATCGCTTGAGTAATTCATTAAGGCAATGAGTTGAGGCAAGGCCTTGCAACCCTATGTATTTGTGCATGGGATCATTGAAATGATTTTGCTTGGTTGAGGTTATTTGTATGTATGATTTGCAACAGAATTGTCTTTTGTCTTCTTCCCATTATAAGGCCTTACAAGTACCCATGTTCCCATACATCGATAAAGGAGGAGTTAAGAAGCGATGATGTGTGGAACAATATTCTGATAACCAGAAAGGATTGGTATGGTAGCAAAAAATAATTCATTGGGGATAAACAAGGTGTAGTCATTAAACGTCCAATGCCTTTGTCTGAAGTAATTCTTAATAACTGAGCTACCCCGCGTGACAATAAGAGCCAATGATTGGACAAGTGACTCTCGATGCAAGTCATGACCTGTCGTAACGTATTTTGGACGCATCCCCACTTCATCATGTTGTGAGCACACCGTAACGGATGTCTTCCGGGACTATGTTTAATATCAAGTTGAGATTCCAAGCACAAATGAAGGCCGTGAGAGTAAGATCTTATACCCATGCATATTTCCTTATCATTGATAAACCAAGAGAGGCACCTTTCGAACTATGGTAAGCTCGTGACCGAGGGCAGCCAAACCACCAGTTGGAAGCCGAGAAGCACCGGTAACGCAGCTGATCATGGGTAAATTCCGCCATGTCTTGAGTAGCTGCGAAGATATCATTAAATCGATGGATGCATGGCCATATTCAGATACATGTAAATATATGTTCACACTTACATTTATAAAAATGACAGGAATTTTAGCGGTAAACCCATGATCAAAGTTTATGCTATCCACCAGCGATTCAGCCCGCAGCAATGAAGGCCACTCCAGCGGAAATGTAACAGAATACAACTGAAATCAAGATATAGGGAGACTAAACATCTTTCTTTTGTGGGTACATAGACTAAGCCCTAAAACCTGGCTAAACCCTGCTGGATCATCCAGGCCGTTGGAACGCATCTGCCGAAAACGGACGGTGGATATAAGGGGGCAGGCGGCCCCATAATTCAGCTTCCCCCACAGCTGGTTTCCAATTTCGAAACCAGTTTCGGAGAGCAGCGGAGGGAAAAGAAAACCAAATCGACCCCCATTCTATTCCGATGGCCTCGCCGCCGCCGCCGCCGACCACCGTCCGCCGGAACCCTCCCCGCCGCGGCAGGCCGGCCCTGACCCCAGGCCCGACCCCCGCCCCGGCGCCGACCCCGACCACGGCCACGGGCACCCTCCGCTCCCGCCGCCGGAAAGCCCCGGTCATCTCCCGCCTGCTCGACGACGAACCCGCCTCCGCGGCGGCGGCGGCAGCAACTCCCGCGGCCGGCGCCACCCCTCTCCCGCCTCCTCCCCCCACCCCACCCGACGCCGCCATTTCCCCTCCCCACCCCCCTCCTCCCGCCGCGGCCGCCGCCCCGGCGCTCACCTCCTCGACCTCGTCGCAGCCGGCGGCGGGGGAGGAGCGCCTCAAGGTGTACCTCCGCATCCGCCCCCTCCCGGCCCCGGAGCGGGAGCGCGGCGGCAGGCCTGCCGCCGGCCGCGCCAGGGCCAAGGAACAGCCGCCGCCGCCGCCCAAGAAGCAGCAGCAGCCGCCGGGGGTCTGCCTCGTCGCCACCGGCCCCGGCTCCGTCGCGCTCACCGTCCCCCAGGCCAAGCTCGTCGACCACCGGCGCGGCCGCACCGCCACCGAGGTCTTCGACGGCTTCTCCGCCGTCCTGCCGCCCGACTCCTCGCAGGTATAACTAACCCCCAAATCCCTATCCCCTCCCGATTACAACCCACTAAAGCAGCAATTTTGATGTCTCGCTTAGAACAAGTTGCTGCACCCCAAGAAAAGCACCAAAACCCCGACGAATCGGCTCCATTTCGACCTGCATTTGCATTGCGCCTGTGCATTTTGTAATTCTGTTGGGAGGATATTGTGAGCATCCCCAGCACAGCAGTGAGGAACTCGTGGTTACAGTGTTTGAACCAGACTTTTTGTTACTATAGTTAGCTGGAGATGTTTAACTCGTGTAAACTTTGCACAGCTTCTGTATGCATTTTTAGTGGCGAAGTTTTGTTTGTTGCATGATACGACGAAAGCTCCTACATGACATGAGTACAGTTCTATTACTAAAGATCATCGATTCATATAATCCTTGTTATGCTAGTTTAAGAAAAAGCAGCAACAATCTTCTTTTTTCAGATCTGTGCTTCCAGCTCACAGTTGTGCCAAGTGTAAGGAACTTATTGTCCTTGCTATTACGATTGCTTACCTTGCTGTAGAGACTGTGGGCTATTTTTGCAGATAAACCACGGTAAAATAGTTAGGTGTGAATCCTAAGGATTTTGTCCTATGGGTTTCGTTTGGCATTTTTCCTAATGATCCGAGTGCACTCTATTTTGGAGAGAATTTTTCATCCGTCGGACGTCTTGCTACAATTCATTTTCTTTTCACTCCATGATGTGATGTAATTTTTTCCAATACACCCATGGATTTTTATTTATGTACCACAAAGGCTGAAAGATGCATACAATGAATTTTTCTTCCGTATAATCTTAATACAGTCTCATAGATCTTTTCATTTCAGCCTTTAGAAGTCCAATGCACACACCCTGGCTATATCTTCGCTCCTCCAAAATCCATGCATTTATTTTTTTGTGGACAGAAGACCTAGGAGTATTTCTGTACCGGGCTATGATTTAGATGACGTTTACTGGACCTGAAGCTATGCATTTGCTGGCATGCTATTGATCTCTTCTTACAATTCCGTGCAGAATGATATCTTTACTCAAGTGATGAACCCGCTGGTGGACGAGTTCTTGGGAGGAAAGAGCGGCCTTCTGGTGGCGATGGGTCCGACGGGGTCCGGCAAGACGCACACCGTCTTTGGTACTGCAAGAAATCCCGGCCTAGTACCGCTCACTCTACAGAAGATCTTCACTGCGGCAGATGAATCCGAAGGTGGCAACCAATCGCCAAGGTACACCTGTTCTGGCCTTTTTGCTGCCAGCTTGGTACACTCTACTAGTGTATAATCTGCATATCTAGTACTGGGTCTGCTAGGATTGACGCCAAATGCCGCAAACATAGCAAATGTTCAGAAGATTAGTGAAGCATGCAAGTCTGTAAATTTCTGAAACTAAAAAGAGTTATACAGTTTTGGATTCTCTCGCGAACAGCTTATAGATTAACATGATGTGCAAATGCAAGTTCTTATCACAAATACTCTGTTAATGGGTTCCATGTCATACTTGCAGATCGTTTTACTTGTCAATGTTCGAGATACTCTGTGAAGGAAAAGGAGAACGGATTCTCGATCTTCTGTCTGATGCAGCAGAACTGGTCCTCCAGCAGTCAGCAACAATTAAAGGCCTTAAAGAGGTATCTACGATCTCATTTTGCACTTTTTTGCTGTAATCAGCCTTGGCTTCCATCCTGAAAGACGGGGCCTTGGAATGGCACATTCCAGTTGATATGCACTGCGTTGATATGGATAGTTTTTGTAGTAGCATGCAGTAAGGTGCTCGCCTTTCTGGCAATAGCATAAAATTAGATGCTCACTGTTATTTATTTTGCAGGTGGCCGTTTCAAGTGCCATGGATGCTGAGAGTTTTGTTTCACGTGGCATGCTTAAGCGTAGCACAGCTGCAACTGATGCTAACAGCGAGTCAAGGCATGTTCTCTGTATAGATAGATCTGCAAACATATCTTTCATATAAATAGCACTTATCCTGAAAAATGGGCATTGTTTTCTCATTGTGTTTCCTAACTAAGTTATATACGATGATGTTAAGATTAATTTCATATTGTATTGCAGCCGGTCACAGTGCATCATCACTATACGTGCTGTTCATAAACCCGTTGACCAAAAAAGTGAGCACCCGACTAGTGGATCTGTCCTGACCATTGCTGACCTTGCTGGAGCAGAGCGAAAAAAGAATACTGGAAATAAGGTCTATTCGTCTATCACCGTTAATTGTATTATATAGCAGTGATCATAGAACCATGTCATGACACCTGTTCTTCTACTGGATAATGGTCTAAATAACTTTTAATCTTTGGTTTCCAGGGTTCAAGGTTGTTGGAGAGTAACTTTATCAACAATACGTCCATGGTTTTTGGTCTATGTCTGAGGGTAAAATTAGCTTTTTCATTTGCTGCCCTTTACGCACAACAGATGGTGCTTGCAGAATGCATTTTTTATCAGTGAGGTGCGCTTGCCATCTAATGATAGTTTTCCTTTTCAACTTTGGTAACTGCAGGCTTTGTTAGATCACCAGAAAAATCAGAAGAAAACCTTGGAGAAACATTTTAAGAACTCAATGGTATGTCTGCTGACAATGTATTCTTTTGAAATAAACATAGTATGGATCTTGAATCTTCCCTTTTTTTGATTCTTTTGGCTGGTCTCCAAACAATGCCCATCACATGTTTCTCCAATCAACATAACATTTTTATTGGAGATCTTCCCTTTCTCTGGTTAGGGATCTAACAGTCGACAAGTATTGATCTAATAAGAAATGTGCCTATCAACACAATATTTTTAGTGTGCTTATAGTCATATCTCCATCTCAACTAAGCTACTGACTTCCTATATATTGTATTATAACTTGTGCAGCTTGGTTTCCATGTATACACTACTAGCTTGCTATTAGACATTACTCTGTTTTTGTACACGCAGTTTTTCTACTCTTTAAACCTGTATATGCTATGAGTTTTTATTAGTTTTAAATGCTATTATCCAGTTCATTGATGTATATTATTTTCATTTGTCCTAAATATTTTGTGTTTTGAAAGTTGACGAGGTACTTGAAAGACTACCTGGAAGGAAGGAAGAAGATGACTCTGGTAAGCCATTCTGAGATAAAATGGACTATTCTTCTTATCAACAGCTCCTCAAATGACATAACTTACTAGTTCAAAGTTTTTTTGATCCTGACAAATGTACTACTCCCTTGTTCCCAAAATAAGTGTTGCTGATTTAGTATAAAGTTATGCTAAATCAGCGACACTTATTTCGGGACGGAGGGAGTATTATTCTATTGGCCATTATGAATGATGCCTATTGAATCTTTTTCAACTGAAGGCCCATTTTTTCAAGTCATTCACAATCTCTGTATTTTTATGCTCGAAGAGTGTGTCATTGACACCCTTACTCTGAGGTCTACACAGTGCATGTTGACTTGATAAGTGCACTGTTTTTAATTACCATTTCTATTGTTTCTCAGATTTTGAACGTGAAACCAGGAGAAGATGACTATGCTGATACATCATATTTGCTCAGACAAGCATCTCCTTACATGAAAATAAGGTATTTCCCTTACCTCTGATTAAGTAAAAGAACTCAAGGAGCAGAGAAGTCCTTTATTTAAACCTATTACAATAGCAGATATTTGTCTGTTGATAGTCTGATCATAGGAACACAGAATTGTTAGTTTAGGGAACTAGAGAAAGGGTGAAAAAAGACCGAATCATAGAACTTTGACTGTAAGGAATTAAGAAACAATGACACATGGGCTCTTGAGTCTTTACTTGACCTGTCAATGAATTTTGGATTGAATGGCAGTGGCCAATAGTACCATTTTCATGCTTGATTTACGTTAGTCAAACGTCCTTTGCATATGTGATATACTCCTAGGTAGTTTTTTTTAAAATAAATATAGTACTATTGACAGGGTTGTATAAGTAGCAACACACTGTACATACAAAATCAAGGAAAGACTTTGGCTGTAGATTCTATATGTTCAATGATGTGTACTTACTGATTCCTTCAAAGAAGTTCGTTTAGCTTCGGTGTCGAAGAAGTTGTTCTTCGTGACACTGTAGTTAAATGTCCTTGCTGATGAGTTAAATGACTCCATGTTGTACTTGAAATCCGACCGTTTTGTCAAATGTCGCTCATTCATTCTATTTCCTGTTATCTTTTCAGGTACACCAGCCTTGATGAATCTTCTGACTTGGTTTCCCAAAAGAGAACCAATGTTTCCCTGGTTTGCCAAGAGAACAAGAAAAGGAGGAAGGTTAACAAGCCCGAACCTGAAGTTGTTACGGTACAAATTGATTAAATCCTCCAATAATTTTGTCTCATACATCATCACTTGTATAGACATTTCAGCTCCGATAGTTAATTATTTTGAGTGAACTATCATTTTTGTTATGTTCTGCAGGCTGAAGAAAAGGAGCTGCAAAGAGTGTCTCGAAGTGAACAAGTCATGAAGAACCTTTTCAACGCTTTATGGACTGTTTCAAAACAAAAGATTTCAGTAAGCAGCAAAAGATTTTGGTAATTTGTTCATTCGAGTTTCTTTTTGTATTGTGTTGATCCATGGTATTTCGTTCATAGGAGTCCGAGGTTGCTGCTAAAAGCATGCGAGAATTGCTCAAAGATAAAGACATTGAAATTCTAGAGCTGAAAAAGGAGTTGGATGACCTGAAGTCTCGTTGTTCACACGTTAAGCAAAATGATGCTGCATCAATTGCTATAAGCTCGGTTTCTCAAACTGACCTGGCCAGTGATGCTGCATTAGACAATGTCCATGTAAGTTCAGCTTCAAATTATAATATCTGACGTTTGATGTTCTATTTACATATACTGCCTTATATGTGCATGATGAATGACTTAGATTTGGAGGTATATATGCTATATGGTTTTCTGCTATTTCAAGCAAGAATCAAATAAGCATGCTTTAATATTAGAACTCTATAAGCAAGTTACCATATCTCCAATGCTCTTTTTTTTTTTTTGCATATCACCTTCTGCCCTGCTTTATGTACTACTTGTGCCTAGTCATACTTGTGCCTCAATAGCAAGCAACATATCTCCCCTTTTAAGTCTGTATCTCAATACTGTATATGCCATGAGATTGTACACTCTAATTTTACTTGCTGCCTGAACAGCCATTAGGAGTAGCATATGGTGTTCGTGTTGCTTGTGTAGACTTGTAGGGTGTTCTTTGTTGTATGAAATCGGCACTTTCTTGCCCAACTTTTTCATATATTTGCTTGTACTCTTTGTGAAAAGACACGCAAACGCTTGTTTTCATGTTATCTGAAGTACGCCATACATATGAGGTTGGAACTTTCTTGTTGATATGCTTGTGTTTGTCTACAGCTGAGCACTGAGTTGGTACAAAAGATCTCAGAAGAATCTACATATTCTGATCCAGAAATGTCTTCAGCTTATTGCGATATGACAGGTTTATATGTTTTCACAGTAAACATGTCCTCACCAATATCAGCACATAGTTGTTTTGGTTCTGAGTCCATTTTCTTATAACAGAGAAATCCGTCGACTGTGATACCTCTGTTGCTAATTTGATAGATGAACACGAGTTGAGCTCCAGATATTTGAAGGTTTTATACTTATCCTTCAACATTCTGCATTCCGTCATGAGCAATGTGTCCACACAGTTCAACCTTTTGTGATGCGACCTAGTGTTGAAGAAATTCGCCTCATCTTCTACTGATACAATGCCATCCTACTTTTTCAGAAAGAGGAATCATGCACTCCTGATGTTACTGAACCCAAGTGCGATCTGAAAAAGGAAAATACTGAGGTGGGCATTGCAATTTTCTCTCACTTTCTCATGTATGCAGAGTCATTTTGCGTTGCATTTGATCGTAGTTCTTGTTACTGAACAACATCATTTTTGACTTTATGTTTCTCTTATTTCAGATAATGGGACAAGTGGGCAACAAGGAATCTGATGGTTCTGAGAGTTGTTCTGAGCAAACATCTGCACCTGACGGCGGTGTAACACATGCACCCAGTCATTTGGATGATCCATCTGAGCTAAGCTATACAGGTCCAATTGTATATCCACTTTGTTTGAAAGCTCTTAAACTAACTGGTACACAACAACTGATACACATGTATCATTTCTGCAGAACTTCATATAGTTCCCTGTAATCTGTCCGCACAGTTTACTGATATACAAGTTAGCGAGAAAGCTCCCATGGAACAAAGTGAAGAAGAGGAGTTAAGCAGCAATACAGAAGTGGAGAGTATTCAACATGTCGTCGACATAAAAGGTTCAAAATCATTTCTTATGCTTGTTTCTTCGTTGCTAGTGATGTACTTTTTGTTGTTGTTAAACTTTCACTCGATCTTTGTACAGAAATGAAGCAGCATGATTATGAAAGTTCATCTCAGCAACCGAACTTTGGCGCTGGAGACGTTAGCTCCAATCAGCCTTTGTTAGAGTTGCAAGGCATGGTATGTAATCCTTTGATCCTTTCGTTTTTGCAACTCAAAGGGAAGTTTACCCTACCTGTTTTTGGAATGTTCTTAGTATGCCATGGTTGGTCCCGATGGCAGGCTGATGCATATTACATCCTTTCTCCATATGGGTTCCTAAACATTAATCTGTTTCAGACAGTTGAGAACTATTCAGTCCTTAAAGCACTGTGAGAGATTTGTGTGTAGGAAGCAATATCAATATGCATGATCAATTATTTTGTATCTCAAGACGACACCACTGCATGTAACTCGAGCTCATGCCGTCGTAGATTATCCACACTAGTTTCTCCTACTAGGAACACCCTACTGAAAACTATGACATATCGGTTGAACTTTTCCTCCTTCTCTTCTAGGAGAATCCTGATGAACTGGTGCCTGAGCCAGAAATTTGTGAGCCCACGGTAAAGGAGGCTGCTGCAGAACACGGTAGGCGTCAAGTGTCGTGCATAATAATCTTTGGTCGCTAACTTTTGGTATATTCACGTTGCTTGCATTAAATGATGAGATGAGTCGCCTAATCAACATCGGTGCATTTCTGCAGCACATGGCCGACATGTACCGGATGAAGGGCTTCCCCAGACGAAGGCTTCAATAGTAAGCTCTTTTGCTGCTTGTCTAGACCTGGGTACTTATTAGATTATTTTTGCCTTGGTTATTACTACTACCAAATACTGTAATGTAGCGCGAGATCGTAGATGCAGCTGACAGATTCTACCAGGGTTGTTTATAATAATGCTGTCATACCACACGTATTTTGTTTCTACAGTTGCATTTCCTGATTTGGTTGTCTTGCTTATGCCAAGGCTCCAACCAAGGACTGCCAGGCAGAAGGAACCACAGATGACCAAAAAGAGAACCTTTGCCAGGAAGAAGCAAATGAGGACCTTTGCGCTTCGAAGCCTCGTGAAAACACAAAGAAGCCGTCAAGGTGAGCGAGCGTACTCACGGAAGGCCGCACCTAATATCAAGAACCAGCTTGATAAGTAATTAATATCCATAATATAATTTACACAAACAACCTGTGGTTTGGTTTGGTGAAGCAGGAGGAGGCTGCTGCCAGTGTCGGCCATGATGCTCAAGGAGTTCACCGGCCCTGCCATCGATGCTGCGGATACCAAGAGGGCCACGGTACGCAAGCACGCACGTGCCCCCTTGTTTGCGGAAAGCGTTTGGTTTTGGGCCTATTGATTCTAACCTAACTGACTGGCGCAATGGCTGTTGCTGCAGGATGGAGGAGGAGGCGCCAAGGCATCGTCAGGCGAGCAGTCGGCGACGGCTGCTGGGCGATCGGACACGCTCATCCGGCTCCTCAAAGCAAAAGCGCCGCCCATGAGGCATCGCTGGGGCTAGAGAAGAACACCCACCCACTCAATTAGATATAATTCAGACCGTCAAATCATCTTGGTTTGGTGTAGTTATTATTACTTCTCCACGGTGGGTTGCTTCTGTAGGATCTTCACCAAGTCCTGTTCACAATTAAACTTTTGGTGGCACAAGGAAATTTATCTATCTAAGAAACGCTCTCATCATCATCGTGCATCCGTATAGTTTGCGATTTTTTATCGGTACTGAGGAACTATATAGTGAAAAGAAGATGGCACCTGAGCCGTAGTCGGCACTTTATTCCATTTTTTTAAAAGCAAATGCACCCATAAGTTTAAACGATGTTCTCCTTTTTTTGTGGATAAACATCTTGATTTTTCTTTTTGTTAGCGGCAAAACGAGAGAAAAACACGATTATTCATAGTCATGAATAGTGCTATCACTGCTTGGTATTTTAAATAACAATGTTAGACTGTTATTTTTGGTACAAGCAACATTCGTTTTTTTTTTTGTGAATTCTAACATGTATTAAGTACCTACGTTTTGGGATTTTTTTTAAATGGAGCATTGGAGCGGTGCAAATCCTCGCTCTTAGAGCAACTCTAGCAGATAGCCTCTCATGTTTTTTATGTTTTCTATTTATTTATAGTATTTTTTATATGAAAACTTTTAAATATAGGATGAACTTTTTCCTAACTGCGCAATAACTTTTTTAAATATGTGATGACATTTCTAAAGGACAATAAACATTATAAATGTATATTAAACAGTTTGAAATACTCGATGAACATTTTCAAATACACAACAAACACGTTTAAAATACATGGTGGACTTTTTTTTTCTCAAATACATATTTTCCTTTGGAATATGTGAACATTTTTTTAAAAAACACACATTTTCAATACACAATAGATATTTTTAAAATACACTATGACTTTTTGGTAATACATGTTGAACAATATTCAAATATATATACGATGAAAAATTGCTTAAAACATGATAGGTTTTCTTGAAATAGATCGTGTATAATATCTAAAATAGAAAAGGAACATTTATAAAACACATGATAAACATTCTTTTAATTTGCATGGTGAACATTTTTTAAATACACAAAGATTTTTTTAAAAGCCATGTTTTTCCAAGAAACGTGAACACTCTTAAAAATTACAAGAACGATTTTTCACTTACATGGACAAAACATGCACTACTTCATTTTTTGACGTAGTTATATAAAATTAGTAAAATACAAATATTTTTATAAATAGATTCTTAATTTGATAAAATCTTGAATTTCAAGTGAACATACACGTAAACTTCTTTTTAAGTGCCTTTCTTTTTGAGAATTCGTACAAATAGATATTTTTTGTGAGTAAATTGCAAGTAGCAAGTAGCAACACAAGGATATTAAAAATCAGCTGCGGCTCAATTTGCTAGGCCACATCGTGCGCACTCTCCTGGGCCTGGACTTCCTCTGTTTTTTTTTTGGAGAAACGGGCCTGGACTTGGTAAGTCCCAGGTGCGTGCGCGTTGGTTCATTTAGCGGAAATCTGTAGTGTCTCAATTTTTTTTTCTAGCGGAAATCTGTTTCTCAAAAAAAAAGCGGAAATCTGATGTCTCATTTTTTTTGTTAGCGGCAAAAGAGAGAAAAACACAATTATTCATAGTCATGAGTAGTGTTATCACCGCTTGGAATATTAAATAACAATGTTAGACTGTTATTTTTGGTACAAGCAACATTCAGATTTTTGGTGAATTCTAACTTGTACTAAGTACCTATGTTTTTTTTATCAAATACATATTTTCCTTTGAAATATGCGAACATTTTTTTAAATACATGATGAACAAATTTTGAATACACAAAAAATATTTTTAAAATACACTATGACTTTTTGGTTATATATATGATGAACAATTGCTAAAAACACGATAGGTTTTCTTGAAATAGGTCATATATAATTTCTAAAACAGAAAATGAACATTTATAAAATACATGATAAACATTCTTTTAAATGCACGATGAACACTTTTTTAAATACACGATGATATCTTTTTTTTTTTTAAAAAAGCCATGTTTCTCCAAGAAACGCGAACACTCTTCAAAATTACAAGAACGATTTTTCACTTACATGGACAAAACATGCACTACTTCATTTTTTGACGTAGTTATATAAAATTAGTAAAATACAAATATTTTTATAAATAGATTCTTAATTTGATAAAATCTTGAATTTCAAGTGAACATACACGTAAACTTCTTTTTAAGTGCCTTTCTTTTTGAGAATTCGTACAAATAGATATTTTTTGTGAGTAAATTGCAAGTAGCAAGTAGCAACACAAGGATATTAAAATCAGCTGCGGCTCAATTTGCTAGGCCACATCGTGCGCACTCTCCTGGGCCTGGACTTCCTCTGTTTTTTTTTTGGAGAAACGGGCCTGGACTTGGTAAGTCCCAGGTGCGTGCGCGTTGGTTCATTTAGCGGAAATCTGTAGTGTCTCAATTTTTTTTTCTAGCGGAAATCTGTTTCTCAAAAAAAAAAGCGGAAATCTGATGTCTCATTTTTTTTGTTAGCGGCAAAAGAGAGAAAAACACAATTATTCATAGTCATGAGTAGTGTTATCACCGCTTGGAATATTAAATAACAATGTTAGACTGTTATTTTTGGTACAAGCAACATTCAGATTTTGGTGAATTCTAACTTGTACTAAGTACCTATGTTTTTTTTATCAAATACATATTTTCCTTTGAAATATGCGAACATTTTTTTAAATACATGATGAACAAATTTTGAATACACAAAAAATATTTTTAAAATACACTATGACTTTTTGGTTATATATATGATGAACAATTGCTAAAAACACGATAGGTTTTCTTGAAATAGGTCATATATAATTTCTAAAACAGAAAATGAACATTTATAAATACATGATAAACATCTTTTAAATGCACGATGAACACTTTTTTAAATACACGATGATATCTTTTTTTTTTTAAAAAAAGCCATGTTTCTCCAAGAAAAGCGAACACTCTTCAAAATTACAAGAACGATTTTTCACTTACATGGACAAAACATGCACTACTTCATTTTTTGACGTAGTTATATAAAATTAGTAAAATACAAATATTTTTATAAATAGATTCTTAATTTGATAAAATCTTGGACTTCAAGTGAACATACACGTAAACTTCTTTTTAAGTGTGACGTACAAGTAGCAACCTTTCTTTTTGAGAATTTGTACAAATAGATATTTTTTGTGAGTAAATTGCAAGTAGCAAGTAGCAACACAATGATATTAAAAATCAGCTGCGGCCCAATTCGCTAGGCTCCTCCTGGGCCTGGACTTGCTCTGTTTATTTTGGACAAACGGGCCTGGACTTGCTAAGTCCCAGGTGCGTGCGCGTTGGTTCATTTAGCGGAAATCTGTTTCTCAAAAAAAAAAAAGAAGCGGAAATCTGATGTCTCAATTTTTTTTGCGGAAATCTGAACCCCTCAAAAAATAAATAAATAGCGGAAATCTGAATGAAAATCACGTGGCGTAGCTGGTTCGAGAATCTTTTGCCCCTTTTTTCTTTTTCATTCATGTGATGGAATAATAAAATGTGATCTGCACATATGGATTATGTCTGATCGATATTATATTAAAAGTTAGATTTGAATATTCATGCGTTATTAATAATTACCTCGTGCTCAACAAATATACGTGTGCACATATATTATTTAAAAGAAACATAAACAAGGCTCCATTCCACGCTGTTGGTTATGAAAATTTGTGGTACATAAATAATAAGCTCATGGTACATGAATATTCATGCACGAATATTGGTGTGCACAAAAAATAAATATATGGAGGTTAGCAATAAAATATCTTACTAAAACGTTCCTGTATTTTTTTTAAATATTCACCTCTTATTTATTAAATACTATTTTACTAAATATTCTGAATATTCATTGGTGTATAATTTCACTCGTGGCTTATATTCATAATTTTTATATAATGTCAACATAATACAGGATTCATTATTCTATAAGCATTTTAAATTACAAATATTGTTTAGTTATACAAACATGTTCTATAACAAGATAATTATGAATTATAAAAATATGTGTATAATTATTCAAATGTTTGAATAATTAAAATAATATTCATAAACTGTTATTTTAAAATATGTTTATTACTTTGTATTATACAGACATGGTTATAATACATATATATATATATATATATATATATATATATATATATATATATATATATATATATATATGCAAAGCATCTGTAACACATGAATTGTTGAACTCTATTTGTATTACTGTCATTATAATGTACATACATTTTTATTTTTTTGATAGAAAAGAACACGTGCTAAATGGGCCGCACTGATTGCAGCCCATTAGTCATAGCTATTATTATTCTAGTATAATCCAGTTTCAATGGGCCCCATGCCATGTCGGCACACTTTACGTATACTTTACGTATACGGATGGGATTAGCACCATATTTGAGTTTTATGATCAGTTCGGTGTATTTTTCAAGTTCAGGCACTAAACTGAATATTGCTGGCAAGTTCAAGCACCACTGCGTATTTACCTCTCATATAAGAGCATCTACAGCCGGACTCAGCAAATCTGGCTCCTCAAACGCCCGCGGACGCGCCGGGTGCGTCCGCGGGCACTGACCGGGCACTCCCTCTATGCGCGTCTCCACACCCACGTATGTTATATTCCGTCCTCTATATTCATGCTAAATCATGCAACGTTGATAAAAACTACGTAGATCATGAGCGGACATACAATGTACAGTCGGTTCATCAAAAGATCACAGCTGGATCATCGAAAGATAGCCAAGGTTCACATAATACACATAATACGACGGACAAGTTCAAACTACAACTAAAAACTTGAAATAAAGACAGATCTTCACCACTTCCTTGTCGGCCCTTTGCCCTTCCGGTTGCCGGCGTAGCTGTAGGAGTCCGCGGCAGGAGGTGGGTCCACGTCGGAGCCGTCGGACCCGTCGGAGGAGGAGGAATCGGAGATGACGAGGAAGCCTTGCAAGCGTTGGACGATGCGGTCTTGCTTGCGCTTGAGCTTGGCCACCCTCGCCGCCTCCCTAGCCGGCGCTAGGGATTGGATAGATTGGGGAAATGGAAGCGTCGGGGAGGGGAGGGGAGCGGAGCGGAGTGAGTTAGGGTTTCTGCCGGACGGGGTTTTTTGTGGGGTCGGGGTGGGCCATCGATGGGCCTGGTTGACGTGGCAGGCGCCCCGGGCCGCCTCATATCCGCCCTACATTTGGGACGGATATGAGGGGTGCCGGTCAGCCCGGGCATTTGAGGTTCGTTTGAGAGCTCCAGCTGGATCGGTATTTTGTGACCAGTCAATGACCGGACTGCCTGCCTGGGCGTATGAGATGGATATAGGGCGCCCGGCTGTAGATACTCTTTTTTTGGGAAAAGGAGGTTAAGACCCCCGGCCTCTGCATCAATCGATGCATACGGCCATCTTTATTTATTATTCAACATAGGTCTGACAAAAACATACATCAAGCCACCCGAAGCCACCACTCACACCTACAAAACTCGATAATGTGGGGTGCTCTCACTCCCCATATCTAAAACCGGTGTCGTCGCCGATCCATCCACATAACGTATCTGAACCCACCGCCGGTGCAGCAGACCTAACGCGTACACCACATGCACACGTTTCAGATGCCGCCTTCATCATCGAACCGCCGACCCATCTTCAGGAGAGAGATTTGCATCATCGTTGCCAATCCGTCCATCCGTTGACGCCACCACGGTGCTCAACGGCGCCACCGCCCCGCGCTCGTCCGTCCAGACACGAAGATTCTGGAAGATCTGTCGTGCGTAGCACCTGCCGACCAGACATGACATAGCACCTGTCGGCCAGGCATGACTAGACATCTCCATCGAAAGCTCCGTGCAAGACGATGTCGCTCCACCTCCTGCCTCTGTCTTCTAGCTCTGCTCCACAAACGATGCTCCCAAGAGAGAAAACGACAGCACAGTACTGCCATCGTCCGATCTGGAAGACCAGATCCTAGGGTTTCCCCCAGAGCAACACGAGTGGGTCGATAGTAGTTACACGCCGATGCCTTTATCAATGTAACGACGCAGAACGTCGCCATCGGCTTGGTTTTCACCGGCAACTATGTCTTCCTGACTCGCAGCCGGAACTAGATGGTGGATCTCGAGATCTGACCATCCAGCCTCATGCCGACCACCTCCGACAGAGGAGATAGCCACCACCGCCAGTGGTACCGGCCATATCAGATCTGACCGGAGGTGCCGCCGACCAGTCAACCATGGCCACGCTCCTCCTGATCCGCCCTCCTCATGAAGCCGCCGGAGCAGCGCCGAACCGTCAGGAAAGACGAAGACCGAAGGGCGATCTCGCATCGCCGGTCCCTCCAGACCACGGGCTGCAGCCTAGATCCCCGCCGTCCCCATCACCGGCGGCGCCCGGGCTTAACCGGCGAATGTTTCTAGGGACGACGGGGTGAAGGAGAGGGGGGAGGGGGCTGTAGATTCTCTAAATGCACATATCTTTTTTTGTATGAAATTAGAGCATCTCCAATAACTGCCCTAAAATAGGGCATAATCGTTTCATAGGGCATTTGGAGGCAAAACTAGTGTTCCAACAACAGTCCTTGCTGCAACTTTTTTACAAAAATTTAGGGCAGTTGCAAAATACAACACCAAGTGTTGCAAAACTTGGGTGGCTGCCGTAAAATAATACGCCTTGCACACACAGCCTCAACCGATGCACGGAACATTCCCACGCCGCGACCGCGCTGTGACCGTGCCTCCACCCCACCATTGCTAACAGCAATTTTGGCCGTGAAGGCCACGTCCGCCGCTGGTCCACCCTCCCCCAACTCCACCGCGACCCCGCCGCTCGACCGTAAACATTTTAGAGCCTTATCTGCACAATCTGTACGCCAATCTTAACATGTACCCAGGGGCGGAGCTACGTTGGGGCCAAAATGGGCCTTGACCCACCCAGCCCAGCAGAAAAATAGGGAAGGATGACATAAAAACAGGGTGGATGTATTTTCTTAGTCTGGCCCGCCCACAATTGGACCTATGGTACGTCGCTTCTGTCTGTAAGATCTCACTTAACCTATATATGTTGGGCGAAACATTTGAAAAAAAAGACATATAAGAAATGCAGTCTGCTTTGCGCACCGATAACCGATGTGGTGTCGTCGCTCATGTCAGTGTGTTACGAGGGTTTACGTTATCCGGTACTCGCTCGTCGACACATACCAAATGATTGACATGGGACCTGCACCTAAACCCGGGAATAGTTTGTAATCCAAACCAAACCCAGCCCAACCCATAAATGTACAAATCCACCGGCCAAACCAAACCAATCCAATCCAATCCAAGCAATAAGTGCTAGAATTCAAACCAAATCAAATTGTGTGCTTTCAAATGGTAGTAAAAGTTCAAGCGCAATTTGCCAAACCAAAACACTCGGCAACAACAGGCACGTCAGGCATTATTTCTTGGGACAATCTTGTAAGTACATAAGCCAATTTGTTGACTAGCTAGGCCGTTAAATCAAGGAGCAGGTAAAGGAGGGGACATCGTCATGGCGCCACCAGCGTATCTTGCGAAGACGAGTTTTTTTTACACTCTCTCTTGCACACACGCATAGTGTCGTAGAAGCCGTCCTCTATTACCAAACAGCGGAAGCAAAGCCCACTAATTTTGCAGTCCTCGTGCCCTACTTTAATGCAAAGCCCATTTGGCAGCTTGATCTTCTCGCTGTCCGCGCCGGTCATGATTCGGCCTGTATATCATGGAGCAGTAACAAACGAACAATCGTCGTTATGCAATTATTTTAGAGTGGTAGAAATAAACGACGCAGCGGATTAGACAAGAAGCAAAAGAGATTTTAATGGTCTTACATTGAGCAACAGTAGGGGAGCACACGAGGTGTAGAGACACTAGGGCTGCTAGTGCAAGGATGCGAATCGTGTGCTTGTCCATACCTCCTGTACGTTTGCTAGTGCAATGGGCAGGCACTCGATCACTTGGTTGTGGAGGAGAAATATTTTGCTACCAATCAACATATGACTGGATCGTGTATATCGGATGTCCCCGAAGGGACTGGATCGTGTATATATAGGGAGAAGATTGAGACAAGAGTAAACATCAAGCAATAAAGTTGGAATTATTCAGTGTCTTCCCATATTATGAACCCTCATTAAAAGCATAAATCAAGTAAGATGATCTTTTTCCCTTTGTAAGACAAGTTTCGGAATCTTGGTGAAAAACTACGTATGCGGGTTAGGAATGTCGGATTTATATCTCCTACTATGTCTATATTTGCATATTCCCGAATTGTAATTAAGTATCCAATATTTATTGACTTGTATACATGATCTGGTTGTGCACGTTACATTTGTTTTTAGAAAAATGGTGTACTCCGAGATGACATCACGTGTCTGAGGTGTCCCAACAAATTGGGGGGCTCGTTTTTTTCTTTATGAAGACGAAAATATAAAGCATGACAGTGAAATCATGTCGTTGTATCTACCTGTCCATATCTCCTGTACGACTTTTGTGAACCCAGTTACACTGTTGTCATGCGGCCCCGCCCATTTAATTAACGGTCAAAGAGAAACGTGAGGCCCATCAGATCGAATAAATTATACACACACAAAAATTGTTTTCATGGTGCCAGCATGTGTTAATTTGTGGGTGCGCATTTTTTTAATGATTTTTGAAGATTGCTCACCACGCCCGTCTCTCGAAGATGCTCACGGATAAGGCGTGTGCGTGCATTTATAAGGATAGTGTATGTCCATGTATATGAGCGACGTCGATTATACCGTGTTGACGCCAAATTTGTTATTTTTGGGGTGAAGAAACTTGCCAAGCATAGAGAGAGATTGAAGAAACTTGCTAAACATAGTCGAAGGAATATGTATTTGACATGAAGAAAGCAATAGCAATAAAACTGAACAATCATAATGCTAAGCTAACTGATGGGTCTTGTCCATGTGATCCCGTTATCAAATGACAACTCATGTCCATGGTTAGAAAACCTTAGCCATCTTTGATCAACGAGCTAGTCAAGTAGAGGCTCACTAGGGATACAGTATTTGTCTATGTATTCACACATGTATTTAGGTTTTTGACCAATACAATTCTAGCATGAATAATAAACATTTATCATGAATAAGGAAATATAAAATAACAACTTTATTATTGCCTCTAGGGCATATTTCCTTCACCGCCGCCATCAATGTGTAAGCTGAAGCACTGCTCCACCAAAGAAGCCTTGCACTGGTCCCTCAGCCCGTGTACACCTCCGCGAATGACGCCCTCAAGAGGGAAACGACACCATAGCGCCGCCGTCATCTGATCTACTGATCTAGGGTTTCCCCCGGAGGTAGCGTAGAGTGGCCTTGAACTTCTCAACGGTGATGCCTTCAAGAAGGGAACGACGGAGGCAGCGCCGCCACCGTCGGCCTTGGCAGCTAGCCGACATCAGGTTTTCACCCAGATCTGTTCGAAGAGCCTCCCTCAAGCATCTCGCGCACGGACTGCCGCCATCTCTGCCGGGGACTAGACAAAAGGGATCGAGGCTGCCGCCGCCTGACCGGCCATGGCACCACCACGGTTCCTACTGCCCACCACGCTTGCCTATAGATGCACACCGAAACCGTCGGCCCGCCCAATCTGGGCAAGACAAGACCCGCGATCCCGGCCGCCGCCACAGGGGCGCCTCCGCCGTGGGTAGGTCGCGCCTCCGCTGACGCCGCCGTCACACACGCCGAAGGGATCCCGCCGCTCCTTGCTGCCGGATCTCCGTTGTACCATGCGCCGCCGCCGCCCGGAGATATCGCCACGACCGCGCGAGGGATAAGGCCCCGCCGCCGCCATCATAGGCCAGGCTTCGCCGATGAGACCTCAGGCGGCGACAGGATGAAGGAGACGAGGGGAGGAGGCCTAGGGCCGGCGGCGCGATCGTCGCCCGTGTCGCCTATGGTTGGCGACGCGGGGGTGGGGGGTCTACTTGTGTTAATCATTATTCTTGTTCTCTTCTAGTACTTATGGATTGTAATATGTACATGTTTTGTAATAATAAAGAGCTCGCTAGGGCCCTGGGTCCCACAAAAGCCTTGATCATGTAGTCTCCCACTTGTCATGGTTGGTGATTATAGGGAGAGGCTTGTGTATTTAAGCTCGTCCCTGCTGGGGTGCTGGGCAAAGGTTGGGGGTGAAGAAACTTGCCAAGCATAGAGAGAGACTGAAGAAACTTGTTAATTTACCTTTTACAGTCCCAACCCAACCCTTCTAATTATAATCATCATCCAGACATGTTCTCATCAAACCCAGTTTTCAAGTGACCCACTCATCGCCTCTTTTCTGCAGTATTCTCTGCACATGTATCCAAGAAAAGTGCTTCTGGTTTAGACCTCACATAGTCACATTACATACCTAGGGTGTATTACTACAACTTAGCCGCCAACAATTTCTAGCTAGTAAAAGTGCAATTGCAATTTGCGAAAAGAAATATAAGAGCGTGATCACTCTTATACTATTTCTTTACAGAGGAGTACTCAGCAACAACTGCAAGCTGGAGTATTACTCGATTTTATTGAGCAGCTGTATTTCCATCGGCACATCAGGTTGTAAAATTAAGGAGCGGGTAAAGGAGGAGGAGGAGGAGGAGACGTCGTCATGGCCACCAGCATGTCTTGCACTCAGTATGCTTTTTTACACTCTGTCTTGCACTCACGCATAGTGTCGTAGTAGGCCTTCTTCACCAAACAACGGAAGCAGTTCCCACTGTCGCTGCAGTCGTCAGGACCCATCTCAACGCACAACCCGTTTGGTATATTGATCTTCTTGCCGTCCGTGTCAGCCACTGTCGCTGCACTTACATCGTCGTTATGCAATTATTTTAGAGTGCTATAAACAAACGACACAGCGAATTAGTAGACAAGAAGCAAAAGAGATCTTAATGGCCTTACATTGAGCAACGGTAGCGGAGCATACGAGGTGTAGATACACTAGGGCTGCTAGTGCAAGGATGCGAATCATGTACTTGTCCATACCCTGCCGGCCGGTGCAACACTAGGGCTGCTAGGCAGGCACTCGATCACTTGGTTGTCGATGAGAAATATTTTGCTACCAATCAACACACTGGATGGATCGTGTATATATATAGAGATTGAGACGAGAGAGGATCGGTAACCCTGATCCCATGCAGTAAACATCAAGCAATACAATTGGAATTATTCAGTAGAGGTTCCCATATTATGAACCCTCATTAAATCAAGTAAGATGATTCTTTTCCCTTAAGAAAACTTTCCGAATTTTGGTGGCAAATTACGTCTGCGGGTTAGGAATGTCGGATTTATATCTCCTATGTCTGTATTTGCGTATTTCCGAATTGTAATTAGTTATCCAGTATTTATTTCCTTGTATGAATGATCTGTGTTGAGTATATTGTGTACATATATATTGTGTATTGGGCCCAGCTCCTAGTTTCTCTGTATAGTCGAGGTTATGGCCCCCCTCTGTACTCATATATACGTGCCTGGTGCACCGATCAATGCATTGCGATTGCACAGCCCATACTTGTCCTTCTACAATCTGGTTGTGCACGTACTATTTTTTTTGATAAAGGGTGTAATACTTTTAGCAAATCCTGTCGTCATTGCACATCCAAATCCTTACTCTTATGTGGCTTATTATGTTGATATGACATCACGTGTGTCACCAAATTAGGGCTTGTTCTTTGGCGAGTCCTAGGCGCCGGTGCAAATTTCGGCCGGTCGCGCCCCGTGCGTCTGATATGGAAATTTCCAACCGTCGGATCCGGCTTTCCTACCTTTGACTTTTCCCCAAAAAATCAGATCAACGTGCCCCCGTGTGGGGAGAGGACAAGGCAGCTAGCGTCGCCGACTCCATCCATGGACGCGCATGCAACCAGCCACCACCGGTGAGCTCACGGTGCTCCGTCGCTACCCGGTTGCAGCGAAAAAAAAATGATGGTCTATTGAAGCAAAAACAACAGCCAGTTCCAGCCAAAATTAACAATGGTTCCAAAAAAAGTCACAATAGCAAACTCCAAAAAGTTCAATTTTAGCAAACGAACTAGCTAGTTCCAGTAAAAAATTGCGCTGGTTCCAGCAAAAAAAAAGTCACTGGTGAGGGCACGCTCCGGTTCCAGCAACATTGGGCGCTGGTTTCTAGCACGTCGCGTCGCCGGGGATGGATGTAGCAAATCCGGGCGCCGGTGGTAGCTTTCCCGGTTGCCTGTTGCAGAAAAAACGTGGCACTGTTGCCGACTGGCATGGTTGTCATCGCGTGGTTGTAGCAAATTCAGCCGCCATTGGTAACTTTACTGGTGTCGGTTGCAGCAAATCTCAGGACCGTCGTCGCTGCCACAAAATAATTGTCACCCCTTGTAGCAAATCGGGGCGTCGGTTGTAGCACGACCGGTCACCGATTGTAGCACGGCCGGTGTGTGGTCGTAACACGACCGTGCGGTGGAGGAGCTGGGAGTGCGCAATGACCAGAGGAGGACGAGAGGAGGGTGGCGCATGACCATTGCGCCCACCGAAGGAGCTTGCCGGTGTTGCCCCCTCCCCCCACCCCCACCCCACCCACTCCCCCTCGATTTGGTGTGGAGCACCTCAATGGAAGCAACAGTGCTGCTACTGGAGCCATGGAAGTACCAGGTAAGAAGTTCCATGGCGGGAAACTTGAGGTGAACGACTCTCGGGGGAGGAAAGGGAGCTAATGAGGTGAGGAGTTAGCTCACCGGAGCAGCAGGTCGACGGGATCGGAAAAAATGAAGGATGTGGTGCTTGGCTTGCTACAGAGAGATGGGGAAAGGACTGCGGCGCTGTGAAGAAAGGAAGTGGACGAGGAAGAGATAAGAGCATGGTTAATAATATAGCTAGTTGTTGGCTATAAGCCAGTGCCATGTCGTCAACAACCCATCTTATAGCCAACATGTATAATAATAGATCAAAAGAGTGTACTACATTTTTATTAAGTGGCTCATCTTTCATTCTCACAAAGTACCTATGAGCATGTGCTAGAGCTGGCTCTTCACGAAAAACCCGCTTACCTTCTCTCTCCTCTTCTCTTTCCTTCAAGTAAGCAGAAATATACTAGTTTAATCTTTATAGCCAGCTGACTCAGCTCTATTATACTTGCTCTAAGGCAGAAACAGGGGCCACAATGTTACACGTCGCTCGAAAAATGAAACGCACGGGAAGCGTGCGTGAGGCGGCCGACCCAAACTTCCGCCGGCTCGCCGTTCCCAAACGTTTTCCTTGTTATTTTCTTTAGGAAGACAAAAATATGACGTGTGATAGTGAAATCATGTTCTTGTATCTACCTGTCCATATCTCCTGTACGACTTTCGTGAAACCAGTTTAGGCCATTTCCAACGTAGACCATATGGTTCGGACGTGTTTTGTGATCCAATACAGTCTAGTATCCATATGTAGATAGGTCCGGACGTCCTCTCACAGGATGCAATGTATGCGGCAAGGGACACCAAGTACCAGCAACATATGGAGCTGACGCTCCATCACTCGCTCGTCCATGACATCGGTCCGGCAATGCCACCGGAGACGCTTCTCCGTGCTATCAACCCGGAGCCTCTTCTCCCTCCCCGCGCAACCTCGACATCCAAATCAGATGTCATGTTGTCAAGGAGGAGGATCTCTCGCCACCGCCTAGCCGCACTGGTGGCGGCGCGTGGTCGCATACTGCACTGCCTCGGTGGCGGCTGTAGAGGCAGCGGTGGTGGTAGCTTGTCCTCTTGGGGTTCCATGGTGATGCAGGAGAACATGGACAAGGAGCATCGGCAGCGGGACAAGTGCAGTGCCACACGCCAGGCAATGTTCACGGACTACGACGACCCACTTCCACAAATCCTCGTGGAGGTGGAACTCGCAATGTCCTGGGCCCTCGACCGGTCGAAGACCACGGTGGAGACGAGCAAGTCTCTTCCGCCTCGATGATGAGATGGCGAAATAAGGCTAGGAGTGGTCTCTTCGCGAGAGCACCGACGCAGCCGCCCGCCTCTCCCCTGCCCAGCTGGCCGCACCGCACTGCACGCAGGAGCAAGCAGAGAAGATCATCCCCGAGTGGCAGGCTGCGGCAGGAAAGCCTTGCTGCGACACCGCGCCCTACCGCCACCCGAGCACGACTCTGATGACTCAGACGATGGTGATGATGACGGAGGTGTCGCCGGCCAGCGCGGCATCACGTATGAGGTCACCGTCAAGTATATGGTAGTTTCAGGTTTTTTTGAGTTTTAGTTCACCAGACGAAATATCGTCTGATTTTATGTAAAAGCTATCCATGTTTGAATGAAAATCGTCTGGTTTGTTTAAATTTGCATCAAATTTGTTTATTTTTGTTAAATTCTGTTTGATATGTCTACGGACATTTGCGGCTAGCTTTGAATGGCAGGCTCCCATATTAGTGTGCGGACTGGTCCCGAAAGGTACCCAGACGGATACGCTGACCGATTTGAGGGTCAGCATTGCAAATACCCTTACACTCTTGGTATGTGTGCTCACCCATTTAAGGGCCAATCATCGTTCGCAAGATAAATGTGAGGCCCATCAGATCAACTATATTATAGTATACAAAAAAAAATGTTTTCATGGTGCCAGGATGTGTTAATTTGTGGGTGCGTATTTTTTAGTGGTTTGAAGATTGCTCACCACGCCTGCCGCTTGGTGGGTGCGTATTTGATATAGAATTTTGTCAAAACAAATATTCTACAACTATACAAACCAGTAAGCGTGCACGTGCAATGCACGTTTAGCCAAGCGAAAAAATTACATTCGTCCTAGGAAGCTATTATTTATATAAAATAAACCTTTTTTATAATGTACTCAAGTGCCATTAAAATTTCCTTTTTGGTTCTCTGAATGTATTTAGCAAGCTTTTTCTGGTTTGAGACGAATTCGCAAAATGCACATCTTTGTCATGGCCATGTGCGCAAGACCGTTCAAATAATGGATCCAATCAAATGAAGAATCAACTGTTTTGTAAAAATTAAGCTTGTACATCGCCCTTGGAAATCATGATGCTAGCAAGAGGCTCACAATCATGCTCCAACAATATATGTAGAATATGTAGATATACTGGACTGCTGGGGGTAAACTTCATTCTTTGAGATAATTCAATTCTGATAGAGCAAAAATAAAAATCATGCCTTCACAGATCTTTCTTGTGACGAGAAGTTTATATATTAACCAACATCAACAATATTCCTACAATGAGAGGACAAAAACCCCTGCTCACGGGCTGGGGAATTTTGAAGCAACAAATATGAAAACTTAACCTCTCCCAAAAATTGAAGTGAAAAGAGGAACCAATAAAGCCTCAACCTTGCGGGGGATTAAATGCACTTGGAGTACTTGATGACAAACTCATGGTCGCGAGGTCTCGCGGCCGGCCGGACGTGAGTACCTGAGTGGCCGCCGGGTGCTCGACGCCTCGGCCAGGCAGTGAACTGCGGCACGCAGCGCAGAGGAGAATCGCAAGCGCAGTTGCAGGCAACGAGGGCGACGAAACGATCCTGAATTCACGATTGAAGAAGCATGTGGGGTGCGACGCTTCTGTTTCCTAGCGCCATCAGTCAGCAATTGGGACAGCCCATATCGTTTCCTCCTTTCTTATTTTTCATATCTATTTTTTACTATGCTATGGCATACATGCATACTTACCAGATCATGGCCCCCCAAGGCCGGGGCCCTGGGCGGTCGCCCCTCTAGCCATACACTGGAGTTGGCCCTGGCTGAGGGTGACAAAGGATTCCTAGGTATGAACACTCTCTTTCCAGCATGGTGTCCACCAACAATCTCCACGTCAATTGCATTATGTTGAAATGCTCTAATCATTAACATTGTTCCATTGCATAGCCCATTGTGAGGATCAAGATTCCATAGCAAATGACAGGACAATTGACCTTGATTTTGAGAATATGTGAGGGCAAGCCATTTGGGGTGACCAAGTTTAGAAAGTCAATTGGGAAGTTATTGTGTGCATCATCCTTGACAAAGTCAAAGCTATGGTATACCTTTTCTTGGCCAAGAAACATGTCAATCATCTTTCCATTCAACTCGTCCACATGCTCATTCTTGGTACAAGGAATAGCACGCGTGCTCATGTAAGCTTCGGATGCAAAATTTTCATGAAGCGATGGGAAGACATCATTGATAAGCTTCTTCATTGATTTTGCTGTGGAAGTGTACCCTATCATAATTTCATTAGCAAGACACACACAATCATCACCAATTGTCTCTTCTGTTTCATTCCCAATTATAAGTAGATAGTTGGAGAACCCGGGGTCAGTTTGTGCCCTCATATTACGTGACAGGCGTATCCTAACTTTCCCTACAGATAAGATCTTTGTAGTGTTGCATCCATGATTTTTGCTCTTGTCCCACGCATCACGATAGGAAGGACCTGCCTAAAAGTTTTCTCCAAACACCACAACCTTCCCCCCAAAAGGAAAATCGCACCCCATGATATCTTTGTCGTGACCTATCAAGTGCCTCAACTGCTTGATGCTTTGTCATGGCAACTTCATCCCAGATTATCAAGGATGCTCTATGAAGCAGCTCGACGGTACCACTCTGCTTGGTGAAATTGCATGTGCTATTGTCTGTGAGGCTAATTGGGATTTCGAATCTGGAGTGGGCGGTGTGTCCACCAGGCATGATCAATGCTCCTGTACCAGATGTTGTTGTTGCAATAGCGACTTGTCCTATTTACCGCACCCTCACAAGAAGCGCCTTATACAGATAAGTCTCCCCCATGCCACTTAGACCGTTAACAAAGAAAATTCGTCTCTTGTTGTTGACCATGTGATCCAGTACGCTAGTAGAAAAAGGGCCTAATGTTCAGCTCATTAGTCCTGGTTTGTAAATGAACCGGTACTAATGTGACCATTAGTGCCGGTTCCAACGGCTAGGCGGGCGGCGCTCATTAGTCCCGGTTCGTGTCGAACCTTTAGTACGGGTTCGTGCCACGAACCGGGACTAAAGAGGTGGTGGCAGGCTGGTGTCAAGCTGCGGCCCCACCAACACCTTTAGTCCCGGTTCGTGGCACGAACCGGGACTATATATGCACCTTTAGTCCCGGTTTGTAGAACAAACTGGGACTAAAGATCATCCTACATAAACCCTTCGTCGACCCCGAACTCTCTGTTCTTCCCCTTTCCTCTCCTCTCTGTTTTCTTCCTCTCCTCTCGAGCTCATCCTCCATTTTTGACAAAATTTGTCAAGATTTGAAGGCACCCCATCCATCCAAGTGATCACAAAGGTTAGCAACTTTGTCCTTTCATCTCTCATTGCTAGATTAGCTCTTGCAATGCTCTATAAGTATAGTGATTTGTGGATTTTAGTTTAGGAGGAATTATATGTGGTAGTTTATTTGATTTATATGCAATTTGAGCTCAAAATAACTCTTAGTTTGCATATGTAGGTGTGGTTTACTTAGTGCCTTCCCGTCTCCGTCCTAACCATCGTCGATCGCCCGCACCGTCCCATCGCCGGCACCACCTTGTGGTGAGCCTCTTGTTCTTATCTTTTTTATATAAAAGAATCATGTTTGTGTGATTTAGATATATAGTTACTTGTATAATTATCTTACCCGTGCGTTGTTTTTTATACATAGTGCCATGGTTTTGATATCCGTCCCCGTCGGCCCTCGTCCGGTTTATGATTCGGATGTGGTATATTCTCTTTTATAACTATTTGTTGCATTTCGTGTTTATGAAAAATTATGCCCATCAAGTTGACATAGATATTTCTATCTAGGAGGTATGTGAACCGGAAATTCCAACCGACCCTATTGTCGAGAGGTTAAATTTAGTTGAAAATGAAAACGAGTATTTGAAAGAAAAATTGAAAAGAACTGAGGAGGAGAAGATGGAATTGGAGTTGCATGTTGCCGATGTAGTCGATGATCACAAGATCAAGATGGGGAAAATGCGCTTGAAGATTAGAAAGATTAGAAAATATGCCATTTAGTGAGGCTTGGTATCATTATGCTGTTGGATCAATTATTACCTTAGTTGCGATCTTGATCGCATTTGTTGTTGCATTTAAATGCTTTAGCTAGAGAGTTTGTATGTTGTTTTATGAGAATAAGTTGTTGGGGAACGTAGTAATTTGAAAAAAAAATCCTACGCACACGCAAGATCATGGTGATGCATAGCAACGAGAGGGGAGAGTGTTGTCCACGTACCCTCGTAGACCGAAAGCGGAAGCGTTAGCACAACGCGGTTGATGTAGTCGTACGTCTTCACGATCCGACCAATCCAAGTACCGAACGTACGACACCTCCGAGTTCAGCACACGTTCAGCTCGATGACGTCCCGTGAACTCCAATCCAGCAGAGCTTCACGGGAGAGTTCCGTCAGCACGACGGCGTGATGACGGTGATGATGTTGCTACCAACGCAGGGCTTCGGCTAAGCACCGCTACGATATGACCGAGGTGGAATATCGTGGAGGGGGGCACCGCACACGGCTGGAATAGATCAACAGATCAACTTGTGTGTCTTGGGGTGCCCCCTGCCCCCATATATAAAGGAGGGAGGGAGGAGGTGGCCGGCCAAGGAGAGGCGCGCCAAGAGGGGGAGTCCTACTCCCACTAGGAGTAGGACTCCTCCTTTTCCTAGTAGGAGTAGGAGAGGGGGAAGGAAAGGGAGAGGAGGAGAAGGAAAGAGGGGGCCGGCCCCCCTTGCCCTAAACCAATTCGGTTTGGGCCTTGGGAGGGCACGCCCCACACTCCCCTTGCTGCCCTCTATTTCCACTAAGGCCCATGTAGGCCCATTAAGTCCCCGAGGGGGTTCCGGTAACCCCCGGTACTCCGGTATTTATCCGGTAACCCCCGGAACCCTTCCGGTGTCCGAATATAACCTTCCAATATATCAATCTTTATGTCTCGACCATTTGAAGACTCCTCGTCATGTCCCTGATCTCATCCGGGACTCCGAACTACCTTCGGTACATCAAAACACATAAACTCATAATACCGATCGTCACCGAACTTTAAGTGTGCGGACCCTACGGGTTCGAGAACTATGTAGACATGACAGAGACACGTCTCCGGTCAATAATCAATAGAGGAACCTACATGCTCATATTGGCTCCCACATATTCTACGAAGATCTTTATCGGTCAAACCGCATAACAACATACGTTGTTCCCTTTGTCATCGGTATGTTACTTGCCTGAGATTCAATCGTCGGTATCTCAATACCTAGTTCAATCTCGTTGCCGGCAAGTCTCTTTACTCGTTACGTAATGCATCATCCCGCAACTAACTCATTAGTCACATTGCTTGCAAGGCTTATAGTGATGTGCATTACCGAGAGGGCCTAGAGATACCTCTCCGACAATCGGAGTGACAAATCCTAATCTCGAAATACGCCAACTCAACAAGTACCTTCAGAGACACCTGTAGAGCACCTTTACAATCACCCAGTTACGTTGTGACGTTTGGTAGCACACAAAGTGTTCCTCCGGTAAACGGGAGTTGCATAATCTCATAGTCATAGGAACATGCATGAGTCATGAAGAAAGCAATAGCAACATACTAAACGATCAAGTGCTAAGCTAACGGAATGGGTCAAGTCAATCACATCATTCTCCTAATGATGTGATCCCGTTAATCAAATGACAACTCATGTCCATGGCTAGGAACTCAACCATCTTTGATCAACGAGCTAGTCAAGTAGAGGCATACTAGTGACACTATGTTTGTCTATGTATTCACACATGCATTATGTTTCCAGTTAATACAATTCTAGCATGAATAATAAACATTTATCATGATATAAGGAAATAAATAATAACTTTATTATTGCCTCTAGGGCATATTTCCTTCAGTCTCCCACTTGCACTAGAGTCAATAATCTAGATCACATCGCCATGTGATTTAACATCAATAGTTCACATCACCATGTGATTAACACCCATAGTTCACATCGTCATGTGACCAACACCCAAAGGGTTTACTAGAGTCAGCAATCTAGTTCACATCTCCATGTGATTAACACCCAAAGAGTACAAAGGTGTGATCATGTTTTGCTTGTGACAGAAGTTTAGTCAACGGGTCTGCCAAATTCAGATCCGTATGTATTTTGCAAATTTCTATGTCAATAATGCTCTGCACGGAGCTACTCTAGCTAATTTCTCCCACTTTCAATATGTATCCAGATTGAGATTTAGAGTCATCCGGATCAGTGCCAAAACTTGCATCGACGTAACCCTTTACGATGAACTTTTCGTCACCTCCATAACCGAGAAACATATCCTTATTCCACTAAGGATAATTTTGACCAATGTCTAGTGATCTACTCCTAGATCACTATTGTACTCCCTTGCCAAACTCAGGGCAGGGTATACAATAGGTCTGGTACATAGCATGGCATACTTTTAGAACCTATAGCTGAGGCATAGGGAATGACTTTCATTCTCTCTCTATCTTCTGCCGTGGTCGGGTTTTGAGTCTTACTCAACTTCACACCTTGCAACACAGGCAAGAACTCTTTCTTTGACTGTTCCATTTTGAACTACTTCAAAAACTTGTCAAGGTATGTACTCATTGAAAAAATTTAAACGTCTTGATCTATCTCTATAGATCCTGATGCTCAATATGTAAGCAGCTTCACCGAGGTCTTTCTTTGAAAAACTCCTTTCAAACACTCCTTTATGCTTTATAGAAAATTCTACATCATTTCCGATCGACAATATGTCATTCACATATACTTATCAGAAAGGCTGTAGTGCTCCCACTCACTTTCTTGTAAATACAAGCTTCACCACAAGTCTGTATAAAACTATATGCTTTGATCAACTCATCAAAAGCGTATATTCCAACTCCGAGATGCTTGCACCAGCCCATAGATGGATCGCTGGAGCTTGCACATTTTGTTAGCACCTTTAGGATCAACAAAACCTTCTGGTTGCATCATATACAACTCTTCTTTAAGAAATCCATTAAGGAATGTAGTTTTGACATCCATTTGCCAGATTTCATAAAATGTGGCAATTTTCTAACATGATTCGGATAGACTTAAGCATCGCTACGAGTGAGAAAATCTCATCGTAGTCAACACCTTGAACTTTGTCAGAAACCTTTTTCGACAAGTCTAGCTTTGTAGATAGTAACACTACTCTCAATGTCCGTCCTCCTCTTGAATCCCATTAGGCAAGTCATTGGGCAAGTCAACCAAAGTCCATACTTTGTTTTCATACATGGATCCCATCTCAGATTTCATGGCCTTAAACCATTTTGCGGAATCTGGGCTCATCATCGCTTCCTCATAGTTCGTAGGTTTGTTATGGTCAAGCAACATGACCTCCAGAACAGGATTACCATACCACTCTGGTGCGGACCGTACTCTGGTTGATCTACGAGGTTCGGTAGTAACTTGATCTGAAGTTTCATGATCATAATCATTAATCTTCCTCACTAATTGGTGTAGGCATCACTGGAACTGATTCCAGTGATGAACTATTTTCCAATTTGGGAGAAGGTACTATTACCTCATCAAGTTCTACTTTCCTCCCACTCACTTCTTTCGAGAGAAACTCCTTCTCTAGAAAGGATCCATTCTCAGCAACGAATGTCTTGCCTTCGGATCTGTGATAGAAGGGTACCCAACAGTTTCCTTTGCGTATCCTATGAAGACATATTTCTCCGATTTGGGTTCGAGCTTATCAGGTTGAAACTTTTTCACATAAGCATCGCAACTCCAAACTTTAATAAACGACAGCTTAGGTTTATTGCTAAACCATAGTTCATACGGTGTCATCTCAACGGATTTAGATGGTGCCCTATTTAACGTGAATGCAGCTGTCTCTAATGCATAATCCCAAAACGATAGTGGTAAATCGGTAAGAGACATCATAGATCGCACCATGTCTAATAAAGTACGTTATGACGTTCGGACACACCATTACACTGTAGTGTTCTAGGTGGCGTGAGTAGTGAAACTATTTCACATTGTTTTGACTGAAGGCCAAACTCGTAACTCAAATATTTTACCTCTGCGATCATATCGTAGAAACTTTTATTTTCTTATTACGATGATTCTCCACTTCACTCTGAAATTCTTTGAACTTTTCAAATGTTTCAGACTTATGTTTCATCAAGTAGATATACCCATATCTGCCCAAATCATCTGTGAAGGTCAGAAAATAATGATACTTGCCGCGAGCCTTAACACTCATCGGACCGCATACATCAGTATGTATTATTTCCAATAAGTCAGTTGTTCGCTCCATTGTTCCGGAGAACGGAGTCTTAGTCATCTTTCCCATGAGGCATGGTTCGCAAGCATCAAGTGATTCATAATCAAGTGATTTCAAAAGCCCATTAGCATGGAATTTCTTCATGCGCTTTACACCAATATGACCCAAACGGTAGTGCCACAAATAAGTTGCACTATCATTATTAACTTTGCATCTTTTGGCTTCAATATTATGAATATGTGTATCACTACGATCGAGATCCAACAAACCATTTTCATTGGGTGTATGACCATAGAAGGTTTTATTCATGTAAACAGAACAACAATTATTCTCTAACTTAAAGGAATAACCGTATTGCAATAAACATGATCAAATCATATTCATGCTCAACGCAAACACCAAATAACACTTATTTAGGTTCAACACTAATCCCGAAAGTATAGGGAGTGTGCGATGATGATCATATCAATCTTGGAACTACTTCCAACACACATCGTCACTTCACCCTTAACTAGTCTCTGTTCATTCTGCAACTCCTGTTTCGAGTTACTAATCTTAGCAACTGAACTAGTATCAAATACTAAGGGGTTGCTATAAACACTAGTAAAGTACACATCAATAACATGTATATCAAATATACCTTTGTTCACTATGCCATCCTTCTTATCCGCCAAGTATCTAGGGCAATTCCACTTCTAGTGACCAGTCCCTTTGCAGTAAAAGCACTTAGTCTCAGGCTTAGGTCCAGACTTGGGCTTCTTCACTTGAGCAGCAACTCGCTTGCCGTTCTTCTTGAAGTTCCCCTTCTTCCCTTTGCCCTTTTCTTGAAACTAGTGGTCTTGTCAACCATCAACACTTGATGTTTTTCTTGATTTCTACCTTCGTCAATTTCAGCATCACGAAGAGCTTGGGAATCGTTTCCGTTATCCCTTGCATATTATAGTTCATCACGAAGTTCTAGTAACTTGGTGATAGTGACTAGAGAACTCTGCCAATCACTATCTTATCTGGAAGATTAACACCCACTTGATTCAAGTGATTGTAGTACTCAGACATTCTGAGCACATGCTCACTAGCTGAGCAATTCTCCTCCATCTTGTAGGCAAAGTACTGTCAGATGTCTCATAGCTCTCGACACGGGCATGAGTCTGAAATACTAATTTCAACTCTTGGAACATCTTATATGCTCCGTGGCGTTTAAAAAAACGTCTTTGAAGCCCCGATTCTAAGCCGTAAAGCATGGTGCACTAAACTATCAAGTAGTCATCATATCGAGCTTGCCAAACGTTCATGACGTCTGTAGTTGCTCCTGCAATCGGTCTGTCACCTAGTGGTGCATCAAGGACATAATTCTTCTGTGCAACAATGAGGATAATCCTCAGATCACGGATCCAATCCGTATCATTGCTACTAACATCTTTCAACTTAGTTTTCTCTAGGAACATATCAAAAATAAAACAGGGGAACTAAACGCGAGCTATTGATCTACAACATAGATATGCTAATACTACCAGGACTAAGTTCATGATAAATTAAAGTTCAATTTAATCATATTACTTAAGAACTCCCACTTAGATAGACATCCCTCTAATCCTCTAAGTGGTCACGTGATCCATATCAACTAAACCATGTCCGATCATCACGTGAGATGGAGTAGTTTCAATGGTGAACATCATTTATGTTGATCATATCTACTATATGATTCATGCTCGATCTTTCGGTCTCAGTGTTCCGAGGCCATATCTGTTATATGCTAGGCTCGTCAAGTTTAACCTGAGTATTCCGCGTGTGCAACTGTTTTGCACCCGTTGTATTTGAACGTAGAGCCTATCACACCCGATCATCACGTGGTGTCTCAGCATGAAGAACTTTCGCAACGGTGCATACTCAGGGAGAACACTTATACTTTGATAATTTAGTGAGAGATCATCTTAAAATGCTACCGTAAATCAAAGCAAGATAAGATGCATAAAATATAAACATCACATGCAATCAATATAAGTGATATGATATGGCCATCATCATCTTGTGCTTGTGATCTCCATCTCCGATGCACCGTCATGATCACCATCATCACCGGCGCGACACCTTGATCTCCATCGTAGCATCGTTGTCGTCTCACCAACTATTGCTTCTACGACTATCGCTACCGCTTAGTGATAAAGTAAAGCAATTACAGGGTGATTGCATTGCATACAATAAAGCCACAACCATATGGCTCCTGCTAGTTGCCGATAACTCGGTTACAAAACATGATCATCTCATACAATAAAATATAGCATCATGCCTTGACCATATCACATCACAACATGCCCTGCAAAAACAAGTTAGACGTCCTCTACTTTGTTGTTGCAATACGGGCTGAGCAAGAACCGTTCTTACCGACGCATCAAAACCACAACGATAGTTCGTCAAGTTAGTGCTGTTTTAACCTTCACAAGGATCGGGCGTAGCCACACTCGGTTCAACTAAAGTTGGAGAAACAGACACCCGCCAGCCACCTGTGTGCAAAGCACGTCGGTAGAACCAGTCTCGCGTAAGCGTGCGCGTAATGTCGGTCCGGGCCGCTTCATCCAACAATACCGCCGAACCAAAGTATGACATGCTGGTAAGCAGTATGACTTGTATCGCCCATAACTCACTTGTGTTCTACTCGTGCATATAATATCTATGCATAAACCTGGCTCTGATACCACTGTTGGGGAACGTAGTAATTTCAAAAAAATCCTACGCACAGCTAGATCATGGTGATGCATAGCAACGAGAGGGGAGATTGTTGTCCACGTACCCTCGTAGACCGAAAGCGGAAGCGTTAGCACAACGCGGTTGATGTAGTCGTACGTCTTCACGATCCGACCGATCCATGTACCAACTACGGCACCTCCGAGTTCAGCACACGTTCAGCTCGATGACGTCCCGTTAACTCCAATCCAGCAGAGCTTCACGGGAGAGTTCCGTCAGTACGACGGCGTGATGACGGTGACGATGTTGCTACCGACGCAGGGCTTCACCTGAGCACACGGCTGGAATAGATCAACAGATCAACTTGTGTGTCTTGGGGTGCCCCCCTGCCCCCGTATATAAAGGAGGGAGGGAGGAGGTGGCTGGCCAAGGAGAGGCGCGCCGAGAGGGGGAGTCCTACTCCCACTAGGAGTAGCCTCCTCCTTTTCCTAGTAGGAGTAGGAGAGGGGGAAGGAAAGGGAGAGGAGGAGAAGGAAAGAGGGGGCCGGCCCCCCTTGCCCTAAACCAATTCGGTTTGGGCCTTGGGGGGGGGGGGCGCCCCACAGTCCCCTTGCTGCCCTCTATTTCCACTAAGGCCCATGTAGGCCCATTAAGTCCCCCCCCCCCCGGGGGGGGGTTCCGGTAACCCCTGGAACCCTTCCGGTGTCCGAATATAACCTTCCAATATATCAATCTTTATGTCTCGACCATTTCAAGACTCCTCGTCAAGTCCTCGATCTCATCTGGGACTCCGAACTACCTTCGGTACATCAAAACACATAAACTCATAATACCGATCATCATCGAACTTTAAGCATGCGGACCCTACGGGTTCGAGAACTATGTAGACATGACCGAGACACGTCTCCGGTCAATAACCAATAGCTGAAACTGGATGCTCATTTTGGCTCACACATATTCTACGAAGATCTGTATCGGCCAAACCGCATAACAACATACGTTGTTCCCTTTGTCATCGGTATGTTACTTGCCCGAGATTCGATCGTCGGTATCACAATACCTAGTTCAATCTTGTTGCCGGCAAGTCTCTTTACTCGTTACACAATGCATCATCCCGCAACTAACTCATTAGTCACATTGCTTGCAAGGCTTATAGTGATGTGCATTACCGAGAGGGCCCAGAGATACCTCTCCGACAATCGGAGTGACAAATCCTAATCTCGAAATACGCCAACTCAACAAGTACCTTCGGAGACACCTGTAGAGCACCTTTATAATCACCCAGTTACGTTGTGACGTTTGGTAGCACACAAAGTGTTCCTTCGGTAAACGGGAGTTGCATAATCTCATAGTCATAGGAACATGTATGAGTCATGAAGAAAGCAATAGCAACATACCAAACGATCAAGTGCTAAGCTAACGGAATGGGTCAAGTCAATCACATCATTCTCCTAATGATGTGATCCCGTTAATCAAATGACAACTCATGTCCATGGCTAGGAAACTCAACCATCTTTGATCAACGAGCTAGTCAAGTAGAGGCATACTAGTGACACTATGTTTGTCTATGTATTCACACATGTATTATGTTTCCGGTTAATACAATTCTAGCATGAATAATAAACATTTATCATGATATAAGGAAATAAATAATAACTTTATTATTGCCTCTAGGGCATATTTCCTTCATAAGTGTGTATGAACTTGTATTAATTTGGTCTTTTCGGTGCTGTGTAATGAAGATGAGACGGCAAAGGATGTACGATGACCGATGCTCTCCCCGGTTCGTTAATGGCGTGCGTAGTTTTTTGCTTGCGGCTGAGGTAAACAAGCGGGCAGATGGTTTTATGTCTTGTCCATGTGCTGGCTATAAGAATGATCGGAAGTACTCTAAGTCAAAAACCATTCACGTACACCTGTTTGAGTCCGGTTTCATGCCCCACTATAATGTTTGGACCAAGCACGGAGAAAGAGGGGTTACGATGGAAGTCAATGAAGAAGAAGAGGAGGACGATAACTATCCTGGCCATGGGTTCCCTGAATACGATGGCACAACAATGGGGGAAGAAGCTGAGTCAGCAATGCAGGAAGAAGCTGAAGAAGAGGCATCAGATGTGCCCGCTGATGATCTAGATCGGGCCATTGCCGATGCAAAGAGAAAGTGCGCAACTGAAAAGGAGAGGCTGAAGTTGCAGCGCATGTTAGAGGATCACAAGAAATTGTTGTACCCAAATTGCGAAGCTGACAAGAAAAAGCTGGGCACCACACTGGAATTGCTGCAATGGAAGGCAGATAATGGTGTATCTGACAAGGGATTTGGAAACTTGCTGATAATGTTAAAGAAGATGCTTTCAAAGGACAACGAATTGCCCGAGAGTACGTACGAAGCAAAGAAGGCTGTCTGCCCTCTAGGATTAGAGGTGCAGAAGATACATGCATGCCCTAATGACTGCATCCTCTACCGCGGTGAGTACGAGGATTTGAATGCGTGCCCGATATGCGGTGCATTGCGCTATAAGATCAGCCGCGATGACCCTGGTGATGTCGAGGGAGAGCGCCCCAGGAAGAAGATACCTGCCAAGGTGATGTGGTATCCTCCTATAATACCACGGTTGAAACATTTGTTCCAAAACAAAGGGCATTCCAAGTTGATGCGATGGCACAGAGAAGACCGTAAGAAAGACGGGAAGTTGAGAGTACCCGCTGACGGGTCGCAGTGGAGAAAAATCGAGAGAAAGTATTGAGAGGACTTTGCAGGTGACGCAAGGAACGTATGGTTTGGTCTAAGCGCAGATGGCATTAATCCTTTTGGGGAGCAGAGCAGCAATCATAGCACCTGGCCTGTGACTCTATGTATGTATAACCTTCCTCCTTGGTTGTGCATGAAGCGGAAGTTCATTATGATGCCAGTGCCCATCCAAGGCCCTAAGCAACCCGGCAACGACATTGATGTGTTCCTAAGGCCATTATTTGAAGAACTCTTACAGCTATAGAATGGAAAAGGTGTACATGCGTGGGATGAGCTCAATCATGAAGAATTTGACCTACATGCGTTGCTGTTTGTGACCATCAATGATTCTGCTGTCAGTAACCTTCCAGGACAGGCAAACAAGGGATACCGCGCATGCACGCACTATTTGGATGATACCGACAGTATATATTTGGATAATTCTAAGAAGAATGTGTACCTGGGTCATCGTCGGTTTCTTCCGAGCAGGCATCCCATAAGAAAGATAAGCAAGCATTTCAAAGGTGAGGCAGATCACCGGACGAAGCCTCGCCACCGTACTGGTGATGATGTACATGATATGGTCAAGGATTTGAAGGTAATCTTTGGAAAGGGTCCTGACGGACAATCCGTTCCGAATGACGCTGACGGACGCGCACCCATGTGGAAGAAGAAATCTATATTTTTGGGACCTACCCTATTGGAAAGACCTAGAGGTCCACTCTGCAATCAACGTGATGCACGTGACGAAGAATCTTTGCGTGACCCTGCTTGGCTTGGGCGTGTATGGGAAGACAAAAGATACACCGGAGGCACGGGAGGACCAGCAACGTATGCACGGAAAAGACGGCATACATCAGGGTCATGCCACCTATGCTCTTACCAGAGAAGAGAAGGAAATCTTCTTTGAATGCCTGCTCAGTATGAAGGTCCTGTTTGGCTTCTCGTCCAATATAAAGGGAATAATAAATATGGCAAAGAAAAAGTTCCAGAAACTAAAGTCTCATGACTACCACGTGATTATGATGCAGCTGCTTCCGGTTGCATTGAGGGGGCTTCTACCGGAAAACGTTCGATTAGCCATTGTGAAGATATGTGCATTCCTCAATGCAATCTCTCAGAAGGTAATCGATCCAGAAATCATACCAAGGTTAGAGAATGATTTGGTGCAATGTCTTGTCAGTTTCGAGTTGGTGTTCCCACCATCCTTCTTCAACATCATGACGCATGTCCTAGTTCACCTATGCGAAGAGATTGTCGTTCTCGGTCCTGTATTTCTACACAATATATTCCCCTTTGAGAGGTTCATGGGAGTCTTAAAGAAATATGTTCATAACCGTGCTAGGCCAGAAGGAAGCATCTCCAAGGGCCATGAAAATGAGGAGGTCATTGAGTTTTGTATTGACTTTATTCCTGACCATAAGCCGATTGGTGTTCCCGAATCACGGCATAAGGGCAGACTGGGTGGAAATGGCACGCTAGGACCGAAACAAATAATATGTATGGACGGGCATTCTCTCACTCAAGTACACTACATAGTTCTACAAAATTCCGCCTTGGTGGCTCCGTATATGGAGGAACACAAGAATATTCTACGCTCCAAACACCCGGAGCAGTTTGACGACTGGATTACACGCGAACAAACAGGGACTTTCACCGGTTGGTTGCAGACACGTGCCATGCATGACGAGCTGTTGAAGATGACCTGTACTTGCTGTCCCAATTACCATCTTCGAATATAATGACTTTCAAAGGGTACGAGATAAATGAGAATACATTGTACACGATCGCCCAAGAGAAGAAGAGCACCAACCAAAACAGTGGTGTCCGCTTTGATGCAGCAATCAAGAGGGGAAAGGACACACATATTATCGTTACATAGAGGAGATATGGGAACTTGACTATGGACGTGCTTTGAAGCTCCCTTTGTTTCGGTGCAAATGGGTCAATCTGACACGAGGCGGGGTAACGGAAGACCCGCAGTACGGAATGACAACAGTGGATCTCAACAATCTTGCATACGCAGACGAACCATTCGTCCTAGCCAATGATGTGGCGCAGGTTTTCTATGTGAAGGAGATGTCTACCAAGTCGAGAAAAAGAAAAGATAAGGAAGCGAATACATCATACGATGAGCCAAAGCGCCACATAGTTCTTTCAGGGAAAGGAAACATCGTGGGAGTGGATGACAAGACAGACATGTCAGAAGATTATGAAAAGCTTCATGAAATTGCTCCCTTCACAGTGAATATTGACTCGAGCATCCATTTAAATGATGAAGATTGTCCATAGTTACGGCGCAAAGGGACACACGCGAAGAAAAAGTTTCACACCCAAAGATCCCACTCTGGGATGTGACCGGCTTCACTGTCATCTGGAAAGTCCCACTTTGGACAAACCAGAGGGAATCTTTGTAATAGTTAGAGTACTTATGTGTTTTGTCATTTGAAACGCGAAGAAATATTATGTCCAAACAAATTATTTCATGCATTATGTTGGACTTCATTTGCTATTTTTCATGCATTTACTAATTTTTATGAGCTAAAGGACCCTGAACTTAAAAAGCACTTAAAATGAACTCTGAAAAGGTTGAAAGTTGGCATGGTATCATGATTTCACCCACATAGCATGTGCAAAAAAGTTGAGAGGGTTACGGCAAAAACAGGATGCACTTCGTGTACAAAATGGACAATCTCTTTCGAAGTATCAGGGTTTCGGACGAAAACTCATCTGTTACAAAGGCATTTCATTTTTTAAACTTATTTCAACTCCAGACTTTTTGTGTGTTCAATATGCACCATTCAAAGCACGTCATCAATTTTCAACCCTTTCTTACTTCATTTGCTACTTTTCATGCATTTACTGATTTTTTTGAGCTAAATGACCCTGAAATTGAAAAGCACTACAAATGAACTCTGAAAACGTCGAAAGTTGGCATGGTATCATCATTTCACCCACATAGCATGTGCTAAAAAGTTGAGAGGGTTACGGCAAATACTGGATCCACTTCGTGTACAAAATGGACAATCTCTTTCGAAGTGTGATGGTTTCGGACGAAAACTCATCTATTACAAAGGCATTTCATTTTTTTAACTTATTTCAACTCCAGACTTTTTGTGCATTCAGTATGCACCATTCAAAGCCACTTCATCAATTTTCAACCCCTTCTGACTTCATTTGCTATTTTCATGCATTTACTGATTTTATTGAGCTAAAGGACCCTGAAATTGAAAAGCACTACAAATGAACTCTGAAAAGGTTGAAAGTTGGCATGGTATCATCATTTCACCCACATAGCATGTGCTAAAAAGTTGAGAGGGTTACGGCAAAAACTGGATGCACTTCGTGTACAAAATGGACAATCTCTTTTGAAGTATCAGGGTTTCGGACGAAAACTCATCTGTTACAAAGGCATTTCATTTTTTAAATAACCTAATTATTACCAAATTGAATATAATGATAAAACACACTAATATTAAACATAAGAAAAAAGAATCACTGAAAAATCTATTTTTAAAGTAAAGTTATTCACAAACTAGTGATCCACACAAATTTCAAATAATTCAAATTTAAACTATCCAAATTTATGAAAACTAATGGCACTAACAGAAAGTTTATAATTTTTTTACGTAAAACAAAAGTATTCACAAAGAAACTCTAAATAAAGCAAAAAATAACTCAGAAATAAAAGAAAGTAAATAACGCAGAAAACAAAAAAAGAAAAAAAGCCCGCCTACTGGGCCACAACGGCCTGCATACGACTAGAAAACCAACCTGTAGTTGGGCCAGGATGTAGGCCCAGCAGGCCCACAGGGCAGCACAACAGTTTTAGGCCCAGAAGCCTGATTTGGAGAGGAGCTCGAAGGAGCAGCTACGGCTGGGTTTATAAACCAGTGCGCTGCCCTTCACTCGGCGAGGTGGGACTAAACTTTGTGCACCGCGGGTGGTAGCGCACCACCTTTAGTCCCGCTTGGTGGCTCCAACCGCGACTAAAGGCCCCCCTTTAGTCGCGGTTGGAGCCACCAACCGGGACTAAAGGCCTGCGCTTTCCGCCGCTTGGCCTGGCCAAAATAGACCTTTAGTCCCGGTTGGTGGCTCCAACCGGGACTAAAGGCCCCTCCTATATATACTCACACTTCAAAATTTTGCAGTTTATTCTTCTTCTTCGTCGTCTCCTCTGCTTCATCGACATCCCCACCGCCCCCGTCGCTGCCCCCGTCGCGCGCCGCCGCCGTCCCCGTCCCCGTCGCCGCCCCCGTCCCCGCCCCCCCGTCGCCGCCCCCGTCGCCTCGCCTCGCCGGCCGTCGCCCGTTGTGAGCCCCTGCCCCGCCATGGCCGCACACACACACACACGCACACACACACAAGTTAATTAGATGAATTATTTTTGTTTGTCAGTTTTTTAGTTTTTTATACTTTTAGATGAATGTATATAAAAATGCTAGATGAATTAGATATATATAAATGTTAGATGAATTTTTTAGATGAATGTTAGATGAATTTTTTAGATGAATATTTTCTTTATTTTTTATACTTTTAGTTATAGGAAGGTTTGAAGAATTTTAGATATATAAATGTTAATTAGATGAAAAGTTTGAATTTTGACATATGCAACATTTGATCATATTTCAAAGTTTGATCATATGTCAAAGTTTGAATTTTGACATATGCAACATTTGATCATATGTCAAAGTTTGAATTTTGACAGATGCAACATTTGATCATATATGAAAGTTTGATCATATGTCAAAGTTTTAATTTTGACATATGCAACATTTGATCATATGTCAAAGTTTGATCATATGTCAAAGTTTGAATTTTGACACATATGCAACATTTAATAAGGGATTTATCAAGTATGCCCCCATTAATAAGAGATTTATCAAGAATGCCCCCATTATGGATGTGCATAATTAAGTTGATCCATATTTTTCCCGACCTCATCTACGCTTCTATATGTGCACGTCCTCTTGTGTCAAAGTATTGAAGAAATCCAGGGTTTCATCATTAGCCGGAAGTAACAGGCGCATGATGGTACGAAGCTCTCCAAAATTATTTTGGAATGGAATCCTGATAGGATAATTCGCTTTTTGGTACGAAATTCAGCAAAGGCCTTCCAAATAGCGATATTCGGAAGGCTCTTGCTGAACTTCGTACCAAAAAGCGAATTATCTTATCCGGGACTTTGTTCCAAAACAACTTTGGAGAGCTCCGTACCATCATGCGCCTGTTACTTCCGGCTAATGATGAAGCCATGGTTTTCTTGAATCCTTTGACAGTAGACAATGTGGCATATAGAAGGGGATGAGATCAGAAAAACATGGATCATTTTCTGCACACCCAGAATGGTGCCATTTTGTTAAATCCCTTAAAGGTTAAGAGAATTCGTTATGATTCTGAATCCTGATCATATTGCCAGGGACTAAAGTTTTTCCTCGTATATAATAAATCACAATCCAATCATTTAAAAAATGTTACATTTGCATATAGAATTTGTTCTCGACGTCAACGATGCCCGGCCCGCATCCTCACCGTCGACCCGTTCGCGACGACGTCCTGCTTCAGAGGAGCCATGTTCGGGACTGGGCTCCGTCGGGCTGGCACTGGGAGGTGCTACCTTCAGGGGCGCGCCGCTTGGGGAGGAACCCGGCCCCGGGTCCTGTCGTCGACCCGGAGCTCCTTTGGTGGCGTTCACGTGGTACACTTTCGGTGTGGAGGGAGCCGGCCCCGCCGGAGGTGGTACATCGTCGTGTCAGGGAGGAGGACAAGCACATCCGTCGCTACATGGCTGTGTTGGACGTCAGGTTCTCCAATACCTGGCAGGTTCTTCGGGGATCTCACCCGAGCTATGATCCTGTGATGGTTCCTTCTCTTTGGGTGTCCACCGCCCGCGCCTCAGGAACCGCGAGTGAACTAGATTATTCGATAGTATTCGTTCTGTATTAGCTAGCTAGTGTTGTATTCGATAATATTCGAGACGATGCATTTGAGATTATATTATTCGATAATATTCGAGACGATGTATTCAAGATTATATTCGATGATGCATATTATGTACTATGATTCGGTTTTTCCTTATTGATTGCATGCATGCATGCATGCATTCTAATTTGAATACAAAATTGTTTTATATTTCTTTTGGATTAGTTAAATGAAAGCTATGGACAATACCGGCATAGAAGAAGAGGAGGTCATGTTCAACATCATACGCTCCCGTCGCCCAGATGATGAGTTTGAAGAAGATGACGGCTCGTAATATCTGAACCCTACCGGTGAGGGTATGATATTTGATGAAGACGAAAGAATAGATGAAGTCGAGAACTATGATATCGATGACCAAGGAAATCTTGTTCTTGAAATAACAAAGACCGGCGAGGTATATTTATATAAGCAGGCATCTGGTGATCATCACGTGTTTTAATTGATTTGTATATATATATTAACAAATTGATCTTTCTTCTTTCAGCCCTCCGGATCGAGCAAATCTTCTACGGGCAGCAGGACAGTGCGAGGCCTTGCCAAAAAGTTGAAGGATGGCGCAAAGTACAACATCGATGCCATCAAACCTAATGGCGAACCGCGTGAGCCTAAGAAGAATGCGGGCGAGTTCATTCGTCAGTGCGAAGTTCTTGTGAAGGACCAAATCTCGATCTCCATTCAAGAATGGAAGAAGCCAACAAAGGAACGTCCAGATCTTACTTTTGTCGACCAAAGAGCAAAAGATCGGCTTTGGGAATCTCTCATGTCACATTTCATGCTACCAGATCATTTCATAGATGCAGATGTGGAGAAAGTCAAGAACGCTGCTCTTAGGAAGATGGCGATAGCATTCAACAACCACAAGAAAACTATATGGAACAAGTACGTCGAAGGAGGAAAGAAGACTCCAAAATTCAAGGGAACACTTGAGAAGCAAAGAGATCACTGGGACGCTTTCGTGAAATTCAAGGAATCGGAAGTAGCTCAGGAACGGTCGAGAATAAACAAGATCAATGCCGCGAAAAAGATATGGCACCATAAGCTGGGGCCAGGTGGCTACGAGGTGGCCTGACCTAAGTGGGATCTCTCTGAGCGATAGTTGATGGATGCAGGGGTCACTCCAGTTACATTGAGCTGGCCCCCCAGGTGCAGGACTTGGTTCTATGCGCATGGGGGGACGTTGGACCCAAAGACAAGCGAGGTTTTGGAGCGGGCAAGTCTTAAAGGAGCCGACCTCGATTTACTTGTTGCAATAGAAGAGGCTCGAACGGGGGTGTTCACGCCCAACAGAGAGAACGACGAGCTTACGCACGCCTTGAAGAACCTTGAACACCCGGGAAGAACATGAGGCAAATGCGTTGTTCCGTGGTTTGAGGGGTTTGCTGACTGGAACGCCGACTATAGAAGCCGTGCGAGAAAGAAGATGGAGGAGGAGAAGAAGAGGAAGCTGAAGGAGGAGCAGAGGAAGCAGGAAGCAGACCGCCTTCAAGGCCTAGAATCAAGGCACGCGGAGTTGGCACTCGCTTTCCAGCGGTAGGAGAAGCAGATCGACTCACTTAGCAAGGAAAGGGGCTCTCAGCAGCGGCAACAGCTAGCGGATCCAGCATTGGATAGCACTATCCCATGCATGCCGAGAAGCAGCGTGGGTTCCGCCCCGGGCGATGAGGCACTGCTGGATAGGTACCCTGTGGATGACATCATGGATAACCCTAATTGTGAGCTACACTTTAAAATGAAGAACATATCCGTGAAGGTGGCGGACAGCGTTGCTTATACAAATCCCCCTGAAGCAACCTTCCATTGCAATCCAATTCCAGCTGGCTATGCTCGTGTCACGGTTGATGAAGTGGTTGCACAATATTCGGGGCGAGAGCTTGACATTCCTAGAGGTGACGACGAGCGCACATTGGGAGAGGCCATACATCATATCATTCTACGGAGAAAGGATTGCATCGTCTTTCCAAGGCCATTGACACCACATCAGCCGGCTCCTCCTCCAAGTCCGCCACCGCGTCAGCATACTCCAGCTCCTCCAAGTCAGCCACCGCCTCTGCAGTCTCCTGCTCCTCCAAGTCCGCTAACACGTCAGCCCACTCCTCCTCCTCCAAGTGCAGCACAGCGTCAGCCCACTCCTTCTCCAAGTACGGCACCGCGTCAGCCCAATCCTCCTCCTCCAAGTCAGGCACCGCGTCAGTCATCTCCATCACCTAAGCAACAGCGGAAGAGAGCCGCCGCAGCTACGGCGGCTAGCGGTACAAGTACAGGAGGCAAGAGATACCAATTTGTTCCAAGCCTCAAGCCTCTTCCGAAGAGGCCGTACGACATGACTGAGGAGGAAAATGAAGCCGAAGTGCAAGCCCAACTGAGGGACCATTTTGGACCGAAACCGCCACCTCCGCCAAAGGAGAAATTGCCTGAGCATGTCGTTGACCACTTTATTCGTATGGCTGAACCACCAGCTCCCAAGCCTATTGACTCAGACTATGAGCGCCAAATCAGAAGTCATATCAAGCACAAAAAAGGAGTCGAGCTCGAGCTCGAGCCCAGCAGCTGCCAAAAAAAGCGGGAAAATTGTTCCCTAGCTGGGAGAACAGGCGGTGCAATCGATCCCCTCGCTGATTGTACCAACACATGTGAGTACCGGCGTCGATCATCTGGTAATAACCAACGATCATAGAAGGCTAGCTGCAGAGATCGGATGCACTATAGAACAACTCCTAGGCATCGAGCCCATGGAAAGGTTTACAGAGCAGCAACTAAAACGGAAATATGCCCGCGGCGAATCTATGGTCAAGCCTAAGGAGGTCAAGAAGCTCTCAACGAGAATGTATGAATTGCATGAATGGCACATGAAAATTGCCAAGACTACCAATCGAGAGTCCCTCATGGTGAGAGTCAAGCCAGAGCATTACTACCATGAGAATGATCTGTATGTTGAGTTTACAGAACTGTTTCAGTTATTCAATCAAGACGCACTCGACAAATCTATCATCAGTTGCTATTGTCTATAAGTGATTTCTTTCTGTAATTTAAGTCTCAAGCTAGCTGTAGTGCTCGTTGATCATTACCTGTAATTATCCTTACTATATTCTTTTCTATGGTATTATGCAGAATGAAGATCTATGAAATGAAAAAAAGCAGGACGCTATGGCATTGGGTTCATTGACCCAAATACCATTAACCAAGAGACATGGACGCGTCAATGGGAACGAAAAGACACAGAGAACAGCTTGCTAGAGTTCTTGAAGCGCCTAAATACCAATCGAGATATATTACTCCTTACAACTTCGGGTGAGTCACACTGTCTTGTACTACAAATTCTGTTTTTGCTTACTTACTAGATGTTAATAAGTGTATAGGGTTTAGGGTAGTTGATGAGTTATATGCACATGCTTGCTTAATTTATACATGCAAACGTGTGCGCATGCAGTTTCCACTGGATCTTGTTAATCATTCAAGTTGACGATGGAAAAGTTGAACTACTGGACTCACTACTTAAACCCGTTATGAGTACGAAATCGTGAAGGGGATGGTCAACAGGTAATTTCAATCATTATCGAACTATATGTCGGCCTCTTTAGTTCGTCATTTTCTGATATCAACTAAGTAATAACTCCTTTATTCATTTTCTTTGCCGGCGGGCAGGGCTTGGGAAAATTTCATCAAACTGGTTGATGACCCATGGAAACAAAACCTGATACGGCGTCGACCCAAGGTAATTAATTAAGTAGTACTAGCTAGCTAGCTAACATCTCTTTAATTCTAGTTTCAATACCATTAATTATCATGCTTGATTAATTATTATCTGATTAAATTCTATTCTCGTAAAGGCCCTGAAGTAGGCGCCGGGGACTGATTTATGTGCATACTACGTTTGCGAGAACATTCGCATGATGGCGTCCGAAAGGAGCAGAACTGATAGAGAGTTATGGGTACGTTTGCCAGAACACTATTTACAATTTTTACATCATTATCTAATATATATACACACAACTAATACATGCATATTGATCTCCTTTAAAGATGAAGGAGATGCGGGATCAGCTCCTACCAACGGATCGCGCACGAGCAATTCAAGAGGAAACAGCTGGATTTTTGCTCGACCAGGTCATAGATCTCAAAGGAGAATTCCATTACCCGCTACCGCAGTAATGCCTCCGCAGTAATGCCTGCATGTAATGATCTGCAAATTGTAGGAGAAATTGTATATATACATGTGTATGTGTGAATGGTCGTGCCAGACATTCGACCACTTTAGTCCCCACCCTTTAGTGCCGGTTTCAGAACCGGCACTAAAGGGCCTTACGAACCGGGACAATATTTCGATTCTGCACTAGTGGTATTTCATCAAATCCAACCCGTTGCTCGATGTTCAAAGACGTAAACATATCAAGATGTTCTTGGTCAACACCGAAAGACAGCTCCTCCCGTACCTCTCTCAAGTGGTCGCTAGAACAATCACCATCTATTTCAACAACCTCCGGAAGGCCATTGTTTTTTATATTCTTCCCCATCTAGTGAGAAATATGTCGGATGTCTCTAAGCACCATCAATTCCCCAATGCGGCCTGGTTGGAATGGCTACGACGGAAATCCTCGAACATTGACTCTACATGTCTCTCCCATTTATATACATTATAACGAGCACTTTTACTGCCATCTCAGGCCATTAGCGTTCGTGGCCGTTGGATGTCGCTTTTAGAAATTTCCGGTCGATCCTAACGACCGTTAACACTTACTGGGCCGCTGCTCTGGTGGCTTTTTTCGGCTTCTAAGATTAAATTGGGCCTACTGGGCCTGTAATAGCTTCTGACGTGCAACCCCAAAAAAACACCCCTCACATGATAGAGTCAATCTTTCACAGTCCCCAAGCTACCCACGGATTTGTTGTCAGGTTTGTTGCTGAACTAGATACAATCAAAACTAATGGCCCAGGGCGGGGTAACACTCCTGCGTCGGGCCAACCTGGTCAGCGCCGGCCAAAGAAACCACCAGCGGGTTACCGCAAGATTCATGTTGATGCTGGAGTAATGACAAGAAGAGGAGGATCAGCTGCTGCAGTATGCAGAGATGAGTTGGGAAACTATATGGGCAGCTCAGCCTTGGTTGTCGAAGGAGTGGTAGACCCGGCCACTTTGGAGGCTGTAGCGTGCCGGGAAGCTTTGTCCCTGGCAGAAGATATGGGCATCCAGAACTTTGTTGTCGCCTCGGATTGCAGCCAAGTTGTATCAGATATCAACAGGAAGTCACATGGGACATATGGAGCGATCATTGAGGAGATAATTCTTAGGTCATCTACTTTTCAGTGTAAATTTTCTTTTGAGAGTCGTGTTGTTAATTATGAAGCACATAGCTTAGCCAAGTTTTCGCTTTCTACAGGTCCGGGACGCCACGTTTGGTTTGGAGTGCCTCATGACCAGAGATGTATCCCACTCCATGTGGACTTTCATGAATAAACTTGGCTTTACCCCTAAAAAAATATGATAGAGTCTGCGACTTCATGCATGCTGCGTCGAAGGAATGGAACATACAGGAGCTTCAGTCACACTTCCTTCCAATGGATGTGGACGCTATCCAACAGGTCCTGCTTAGTTTGGCTAATCAGGCTGACTGTTGGTGAGATTGGCATACATGATGCTAGTAGAGACTAAGTTGCAGCGTGAGGATTGGATGTATGGAGCTACAGAAAACTCAAATAGAGAGAATGAGGAGAAGAATTGGTGTCAGCTCTGTGGAAGGCAAGAGTCCCTGCCAAATTGAAAGTATTCGCTTGGAGATTAGCAAGGGCATATTTTCCCACGGGTGAGGTCAGGAAGGATCGTAAGATGGCACAATCAGCTGCATGTCCTATTTGCAACGCAGCGCTGACTCCTGGAGACACGCATTACTTGACTGTAATTTGGCAAAGAGCGTTTGGGTGCTGCTTGAGAACGACGCTTGAATCCCGGTGTTTGGGGATGAAACAGATGATGCAAAGTTATGGCTGTTTGGGTTAAGCGCGAGGCTGGACAACGCCATCTTTGTGGAGGTCCTGGTCACCTTTTGGGCGATATGGTGGGCTCGGCGTCGAGTAATTCATGAGGGGGAATTCCAAAGCCGATGGTCCACAAACTTATTCATCAGGCGATACATTGAGGAGGTTGAATACTGCAGCAAAGCAGCATCACCAGCTCGGTCCATTGCTACAACAAGGAGGGAGCCTGCAAGGTGGCTTCGGCCAGGTCCAGGCATGGTGAAACTTAATGCCGATGGAGTTGTAGCTAAGACAACGAACAAGGGAGCGGTCGGAGTTGTCTGTAGGAATGACGAGGGACTATTTCTGGGCGCATGGGCAGTGGGGCTAGCCGGTGTGACGGAGCCGGCAACGCTCGAAGCTCATGCATGCAGGGAGGCCATGGCTCTAGTTGAGGACCTGCATCTTAACAAGATTAGTGTTGCATTCGACTCTCTGAGAGTCGTGAATGAGCTTCAAGAAAGGGTTTATCTGGGCCCTTATGGAATGATCCTCAGAGATATTATTGATAGAGTTCCACACTTTCAAGAGTGTCCGTTTAGCTTCAAACAGTGTCCGTGTAAATAGTGAACCCCGTAATCCTGCTAGGATGGCAACTAGTTTAGAGGTGGGTAGACATGTCTGGCTAGGTATTCCTCTAGATCACCTATGTATCCCTATCAGTTTGAACATTGAATAAAGCATGTTGTTTTACTAAAAAACACGACACTCCTTCGGCCCTTGCATGGACGCTGCCGAGAACTCCCTCACGCACGACCTAACTACGCCAACCGCTGCTGCCATGTTCTTTGATCTCACAGCCCCCTCGTCGCCGGCTTTCCGCGCATGATTCATTTCGACACCGATGGAACTCCACTGCAAATCTCTGACACTCCGCGACCTGGACTCCGTGCGCCCCTCCCCGCGATGTGATCTCACCGCCCTGGCCTCGCCATCATCTGATGCAGGTGAGTGACACCCACCTCCATCTCCCTCTCCCTTGTCTGTAAACGCCACCGAGTAGAAACTCCTCTCTTCCCCTCTCCTGTGTCATCCTCTCTTACACTCCCTGCACAATATCTAATCATGAATTGCCTCTTTCAGGTCATCTTGGAGCTGTAGATAAAGTTAGGGTAGCAACCAGTTCAAGGTTCAGGTAATTCATCCGTAGATCATAGTTGTCATGCTTGTGTAGTTGTGTTGTATTTTCTTTTGTTGTCCCTAACTTGCAATGTGCTTCTCTGTTTGGTTTCTCCTTTCTAAGCTTACTAGAACTACTATTGGGATGATATAGTCGACCTTCTCCTCGCTTAAGAAACAAGAATAGTACCACATGTTGCTATTGACTTGTACGTAGTTGTGTCTTCGTCGGATCGGCACCATGTCCACAAGGAAGTAGTCTACTACTAGACAAAGTAGGATTTTCTCATATATGTGTTCGTGTGATGGCACCTATGTCCAGATTGTCAACGAAGAAAGTAGGTTACCTCTATGCAGAGTATCTAGGATTTTCTAATATATGCTTACCGCTGAAAGTAGAGTATTTGCCTCCCTCCCCGCTTGAGATATTCCAGGCCATTAAGACAAGTAGTAAAACCTGCGTATTGTCATAACTATCTTCACATACAAATGTATGTTGGCAAGAATCTGAAGTGCGTTTCAGATCGAACTCCCAAATTAAAGAAAGAAGGAAATAACTAATGAGATGCATATTTTTATTCCCGGTACTCACAGTGTTGAGAGGCTTAAATTACTCCAAATCACATAGTTAACTAAATAATACAATAAAGGGATCATGTTCTTTTAAAATTTAATGACTGCATTATGCCTTAGTTCCATTCCGTCCTCTTAAATTGGCATAACTTCATGGTTGGTTGAACGATAAGACAACTTCATGACAACCAAAATTATTCTCCAAGTTAATTTTTCTCCTTGTACGAAAATCACAACTATTCTTTTCCTTTGTTATTGATGTTAGCATGGTTTGGTTATTAGTTCTAACAGTTCAACCGGTAAACGGATCATGCTTAATAAATTTTATTTCAGTTAATTAAATGGAACCTGATGCAATGACGTGACTTATGGATCTTTTTTCTTCTTCTTTCTTGACAGTCAGACCACAATTTGATGATAAAACTTAACCTTTCTTATGCCAATCATGTTGCATGTAATTTAAAGGGAGTCCCTCCCAAGCTTTGGCTATTTTTTTAGCCTTGCTTGACAGTAGGATCTACTAAACTGCAAAAACATCTTATATGTATGGACAGAGGGGTACATTTCATGATAAATCTTGTCAATTCTTATGATAAATCTTCTCAATTCTTATCAAGTGATTTTATTAACAGAAATAGTAGATAAAACATGACTATTATAGCAGAGATAAAACAAGTCATGCAATCTTACGAAGATAAGATAAATAGCATCTGCATATATGAACTAGAACCGAACATATCTAGAGCGGACACTAGAGCAAGAAACTGTGGCAGAACCTCAAACAGAAAGAGCATGAATATGTACGGAACAGCAACAGAAGCATTGGTCTTGGGGTCGACATCCTCGCCAGCCATGTTGTCGAAGAGGTTGTCGACGTCGGGGAAGAAGTCGTCGTTGGGGAAGTGGTCGTCGGTGTCCGGAGCATCCATGATGAACCGGTCAGTAGTCGTGCAGAGCGCTCCCCAAAAACCTTATCGCCCTTCTCCTGTACAGGACTCGAAGAGGTGGGGTTTCGAAGGCCTACTCTCCCGACCAGCGGTGCACGCCGCAAGCCAGGATGGTGAAGATCGTAGCAGCAGCTCAGAGTTTGGAATTCGGTGGCGAGAGGGAGATGATCTTCTGGTGTGTCTCTCTGGAGAGGAGCGACCTCCCTTTTATAGGCACAAAAGAAGGAGGCGAATAGGCTGTGTCGGGAGCTGAAGGGAAAGAGGGAGACAAAACAAATAGGCAGCAGCCGAAGGGTGCAGTGTTTCAACTCGGCTCATTCCCGCAACCCGCGTCATGACGAGGCGTGGCGTGGCGTGGCGTGGCGTGGCGAGGCGGACGGCGGAGGAGGAGCGCGCATGGATGTCCCTCTTGTTCTCATGCTCATACATGTGGGGAAACAACCTCCATTATAAGGAGGTCCAACTCCCACTAAACTAGCAATGTGGGACTAAACTTTAGTAGTACCCCTTGCCTTGCACGAATGGGCTAAGTGGGCCTCTAGGATTTATTAGGAATTTCTGAAATTGCTATTAGGCTGTCCCAAAATAGACTAAATTCCAGCACTATATTCAGGTTATTGCAGCGCAAAGGAAAATATTATGGGCTTTAGAGAAAGTATCGAATACCTTGGCACTTCTTAACAATACGACAATTATTTTGATGAACTAAGGTTGTTCCACCAATGTTTTGTACGAAAATTACTGAATTAAAAATAATATAAGTGATGTAGCAGTTATGTTAGTCTATTATCCTTGATGTTTAATATTTTCTTTCTTTCTCATGTCTTTGCATGCTTACCATGTTTTTTTTGCAGAAGTACATAGCAGGTGGTGAATTGGAAGGAACTCCAAGGAATTATTATATGCGTGATTACTGATACGAAAATCAAACCAAATAACTTCTGAAGTGGGTAACTTCAGAAAATGGCTAATTGCCCCACTGCCTTATGCTCAACATAAACACTATAATGCATATTGCTGTATGGAAGATGTAGAATATTGACATGATGTTGCAAGTTATCAACAATCATCTTCTTTCATCCCCATTATCCCTTTCTTACTTACTAAGCCAATCCATATCGGGTAGTAATTTCATTATAAAAAACATTTGAAACATTTGTAGGTAATATATATATGAAATTCTTAAATATGGTACGAGTCCACATTTGGGACATAAACATGATATAACCTCACACGGAGGATCAAACTTGTTTACTACCATTTCATCTGCAGGTGCGTCAAAGGAATTCCAGTAATTAGTTATGGGTGCCTCATATATAGCAAACTTGAAGTATCTATAATGACAGCGACCGGATGGAGAGACGAAAGTTCTGTACAATTAGTTGACAGGTTAAAGACAAGGGCTTCACTCCTACGACAATCATTGTGGTATGGTTATAATGCTTTTATGCAATATTTTTCTTTTGTGTTTTGTCTCAGTTACTTAAAAACCTTCAACTTGATGTTGTGCTCTTTTTTGACCAAGTATAACAAGAGAGCTTTATAGAATATGGGATGTGTTCTTAAAATTAAGCATATTCTTACACTGAACCAATGATGTACCCTTTGTTGCAGAGTTATTGTGATTCAGTTTTGCAGTGGATTGTTGCCAAATATTGAAAAATTTCATGCATCTCGGTTTATTTTTGAAGTTTGCTGGATTTCTTTGCGGTAGTTCATAAAAATATTGTCACCATGTGTTGTGAAGGTGATATAAATAATATTTATATGAGTGGATCCATTCTAAGTTGAAATATGGATGCACCATCTATATTGAGCAAGTGTACGTAAAATTACAAAATATTGAATGTTTGTACTGTTCATATTTTCTAAACATTTCAACGTTCTTTTCTCAATATGGATGCTCACGGCAAAATACATATTTTAGTATGTGAGGCCATGAAAATTTAACATATCATTATTTTTTGGTCTGTACTTGATGAAAATTCCTGCCATTCTATTGTTAAAATGAACGGGCGCAGCAACGCGCGCCATTCATGATCTAGTAATTCTCTAATGTTAGTCTCCTCATAGAACACCATAATAGTCACAAAAGACCTTAGATAACAAGGCATCTGGAAAGTAGCAACCTAACCCAGGCAATCATCAAGGGTATTGTCAATCTCTATGAGGTCTTTCTGCTCACACGCTTCTCTAAAGGTGAAGCAGAGCTTTCCATTTACAATTTTCAAACCATCGTATTAAGTCGCACCTCTTAAATGACTAAGGAGGACTCTGAAGAAGTATCTTTCGCCTTAAGCTGGCTTCGCATACACAATTTTTATCAACTTGTACCCTTTGTTTTCCTCTTTGCCGCCTTTTCTTATTCTTAATACACCAGAAGAATTCTGGGAACTCTTTGTACAAGAAGTACTTCGCGTAAGGATCCTTCTGGTTCATCCAAAAATATTCTGTGAGCATGGTTCTAGAAGAAGGTGGCTTTTTGACAACATCCTCTAGATTATCAGTCGGTTCCTATGAGATAGCGGCTAAGAGCAACTCTAGCCGATCCCCTAAAACCGGTTAGAAGAGTAAAACTCCGGTTTAACTCTAACCAGGACCTAGCCGATCTTCCAACATCCATAGAGGAGTATAAAATTTACTCCACCACTTAACCGGTGAGTAAATATACTCCACCGCTCGGCCTCGGAGTAAAACTCCCCACGCCTTGTTTGCCTCTCCTCCTCCCTAATCCCTGCGTTCCAGCACCCCCACCGCTGCCGCCATGGCCGAATCACATGGTCGCCATTCCCCGCCGCCCATCCACAGTGTGGATCCGCACCACCACAAGCACAGCGTAGGCGCGCCCTCGTCACGCCGCTGCCACTGCGGCACTGCAGGCCGGCTCGCCGGCTTCCCTGATCTCCTTGTGCCGTCTTTGCCACAGAGGAAGTACCATGGAGTTTGGCAGCAGGCGTGGGGGATGTGGGTGGCTGAAATCACCGATCGGTACACGCACAAGAAGCTTTGGCTTGGGTTGTTTCACACCGCCGAGCTTGCCGCCTGCGAGTACAACCTTTGGTCGGTCCGGCTGCACGGCGTCGATGACCGCCTGAACTTTGTGTGGGGCGAGATGTCGTTGCTCGATCCGCTGCTGCCGAGAGTGGTGAACGCTGCGGTGGCTTGAGCCGGAGGCCGCCGATGAGGCGTACATGGCCGACTACCGCCAAAAGTACTGTGAGCTAGTAGAGGCAGAGCACAAGCTCTACGAGGAGCGAGCGGACGGCGGGGCGAACATCATCGTCCTCTCAAAGCGACGAGGAGGACGACGGTGGCGGCAATGATGGTGGCAGAGGAGGCGGCAATGACGACAGCTTCAACATCGAGGAGTGGTGAACGACGACAGCCATAGGACTCTTTTTAAGCGAGAGATCGATGGACTTATTTTATTTTATTTTGCATGGGAGATCAATGGACTTGAAGAGAGGAGACGTGCGAGGACTGAGTACTACGGTCCAGCATAGCCCATCTGCAGATGTATTCACCTCTGTATTCTAAAACGTATATGTGACAAAGAGTTAACTGACACAGATCCCAAGCTAAGCTGTACCACTCAGATTTCCGGAGCATCTGCGCTTGCGAGTCATTTCATCGCTCTCCCAACAATTGCTAGTAAAGGTTCAAATGCGATTTGCCAAACCAAAATACTCAGCAACAACTGCTGCAGTATATTACTCTCATTGCATAACTGGTTTCCGCACATAGGCATTATTTTCAGTGGACAATCTTGTACATATAAGATATAACCATTGTCTAGGCCGGAAAATTAGGGAGCAGGTAAAGGAGGAGGAGGGGAGGTCGTCATGGCAACTAGCATGTCTTGTAAAGACGAGGATTTGTTACAATTGCTCTTGCAGTCATCCATAGTGGGGTAGAAGACGTCAGTTACCAAACAATGGAAGCAACCAGCGCGGTTCCAACAATCCTCATGAGCTACTTCAACGCATAGCCCGTCTGGTAGTTCGATCTTCTTGCTGTCCGTGTCAGCCATGATTCGGCCTGTATATTATGGAATAATAACAAACGAACAACCATCGTTATAAACAACGCAAACGGTTACAAAGCAAAATAGAAAGGCATTCGATAGCTATACTACGTACATACTTCCAGCAAGGAGAAGTGAAGAAAAAATTAAGCGTTGTGAAGATACAGAAATATTGGTGTGCTAGATGCCTTACATTGAGCAACAGTAGCAGAGCATACGAGATGTAGACACACTAGGGCTGCTATTGCAAGAATGCGAATCGTGTACTTGTCCATGCCCAACCAGATACAACACTAGCTACACAGGCACTCAGATCACTTTGGTTGTGGATGAGAAATGTTTGGTTACCAATCTGCACATGAGACGATCGTATATATTGAGAGAAGAGAGAACCGGTCATCCTTATCCCGTGTAAACATCAAACAATAAAATTGGATTTATTTAATATCATCCCATAATATGAACCCTCATTAAAAGCATAAATTAAGTCAGACTAATTTTCTCCCTATTTAGACAAGTTCCCAAATTTGGTCGGACTTATCTCCTATGTCTATATTTGTATATTTCAGAATTGTAATTAATTCTCCAATAGTCGTGGTTAGAGGAAAGGGATGGTTCCTCCACCTCGGCTGTTGAAGAGGGCTCATGGAAAAGTTTATGGAAAGTTCAGGTGGAAAGGTGAGGATGTTCCTTTGGCATCTATCCAAACATTCTATACCAACAAATGATGTTGGGGCACACAGGCATATGGCGGACTCTAGCTCATGCGGTTTTTGCGGATCAACTTACTCATGGAGTCACCCCATGTTGAATGTACGATCGCTTGATGCACGTGGGCGCTGGTCGATGACGAGCTAGCTCAATCCATAATTTGTACGACCGAACCAAATGCTGGTCATTGGCTATTCTCACTGATGAACTCATTATCACATGTGCATTTCGTAAAGCTTTCAGTCACACTATGGGCCATATGGGCTGCTCAATGGAAGGCGATTCACGATGGTATCTTTCAAAGTCCACAAGCTACTCATTGTTTCATTAACATATTTATTGACGAGCTTGAGATGATCAAGGAAGTGCCGACATCAACGACGGAGGGGTGACCCTCCATTCCAGTCACTACAGCCCAACGTCCAAAGGTCCCGCCAATGGGCTATGCCAAGATACACGTCGATGTTGGTGTTCGAAAGGGAGTAGGAGGAACAGGCAACAACATTGTGTAGAGATAGAGATGTAACGGTCCTGGGAAGTACTGCACTTATCATTGGAGGAGTGGACGATCCAGCAATGTTCGAGTCCATCGCATGCAGTGAGGCATTAGCATTGGCTGCAGATCTTCACCTCCACCGGTTGGTCATCGCTTCTGACGATAAACAGGTGATTGGGGACATCCAGAAAGGTGGGAGAGGAGACAAAGGATCAATTATTAGCAAGATCAAGTTACATGCGTCGTCTTTTGACTGTATTTTTAATTTTGAAGGTCATGATGTCAATGTTGAAGCACATAGTCTAGTCAGGTTTTCACTTTTGTTAGGTCCGAGACATCACACTTGGCTTGACCAATCCCATGGCTAGAACTATATCCCGCATTCTGTGGTGTTTGGTGAATAAAACTTGGTTTAGCCGTCAAAAAAAAATTCTCCAATATTTATTGCCTTGTATGGTCTAGTACTTTTTGCAAAAGAAATCTTTTGAGAAAACGGTGTACTACTGTTAGCAATAGAATTAATTAGGTCTATTTTTTGAACGAGGGATTTATATTAGGACCACAATAAACGCCTGGCGTTTGCCAGTGGAGGGTGTTCGACCAAGCGATTCAATCGATCCACCTAGGGGGGGGGGGGGGGGACAAGCGAACATTTTAGTTCCCTAGGATAGGTAAGCCCACGCAAACATCCCTCGATACAGTCCAACCCTCGTTTTATCATTCGTCTTCACTTGTCCAACAGCGATCCAGCCCAACCACCATTACCTTGATTTTATTACCATGCTAAAAATCACCTATATGTTGAAAAAACTGTTTTGGCCATGTTGAAGATTCATGTATTTAAAAACATTCATCTTAAACAGACAAAACACAAAGTTGCCATGTTCAAATAATTTGCATTGGTAATAGGAAAATCAATTTTCCATTGTTTGTTTCCAAATAATTTACTAAAAAGGGAATTTACGACGACATTATCAAAAAATGTAAATGGCGAGGTATGTACAAATATGAGTTTGCCATAGTACACGAAAATAATATACCATGTTACAAGAAATAAAATTGCAATGTAACTAAAATAATTTTGCCATCGTGAAAAGTAAGAAAATAAAGAATTGCCATGGTCCAATAGTATAATTTGCCATGTTACCAAAAATAAAATTGCCATCATGGGAAAAGTAAGAGAAAAGAAGGAATTTGCTATGGTTGGAAAATAAAACTTGCCATACTAGAAAAAATAAAATTGCATGGTTAAAAAATATATAATTTGCCAAGATGAAAAATCAAGAAAAGTTCCTTTTTCATGTGACAACAAATAAATTTACCATTTTGATTGTATGTTTTATAAAAATCCTAAAAAATTACCATGCGGTTTTGCGAAAAATAGCCATGATTTATGTGAAATAATTTTCTCTTTATTTTGCCATGTGCAAAGCAAAAAACAGTTAGGAATAACATGGCAAAAACATTGTGTATAGAAAATAAAAAATATACAATGTGCACATGGTTTGCCATGATTGAAAATAAAACTGAAAATTTTATGAGTTTTTTCTCTAAATGGCAATTTTTTAATTTGTAATGGTTGTCGATGAGAAATGTTGGGTTACCAATCAGCACATGAGTCGATCATATATATAGAGAGATTGAGAGAAGAGAGAACCGGTCATCCTTATGCCGTGTAAACGTCTAGCAAGAAAATTGGATTTACTGTATTTAATCTCATCCCATAATATGAACCCTCATTAAAAGCATAAATCAAGTAAGACTATTTTTCTCCTTTTTTTTAGACAAGTTCCTGAATTTGGCGGCCAAAATACGTTTGCGGGTTAGGATTGTCGGACTTATCTCCTATGTGTACATTTGTATGTTTCTGAATTGTAATCGATTCTCCAATATTTATTGCCTTGTATGGTGTAGTACTTTTAGCAACTTTTTCTTTAGAGAAAATGTTGTATTACTCTTAGCAATAACATTAGTTAGGTCTAGAATTTGAACAAGAGATTTACAATAGGACCGCAAAATACGCATGAAGTTCGCCAGGGGAGCGTGTCTGATTGAATGATTTGTTCGATCCACCGGGGGGGGGGGGGGGGGGGGGGGGGGGGGGGGGCAAGCGAACATTTTAGTTCGCTAGGATAGGTCCGCCCACGCGAACACCCCACGGTACAAGCCAACCCTCGTTTTAGGACGTCTCAAGTGTAAACCAAGTAATCATAAGTATTCCCTCAAAAATATATAATCATAAAAACATGAATTTTCCCCCGAAAATATATGATCAAATAAATACACAATGTTGCAATGTCACTCAAACTATGTTATCAATGTGAGAACCATTCTGGATTTGTGGAAACGTTGTTGGAAAATAAGGTATGAGGGGTCCGGGAAAAACGGCTCATACGCCATGGAAACCACGCCAAAACTAGCTACCAAAGTGCCAGAAACGCTGCCATGGCGACTAAACCTATGTCATGGCAGAAAAACGCTGCCACTGCAACATTTCAAAACAGTGTACCCCTCCTTCACAAACCGAAGGGCATGGTTCCCATGGGTGACTAAAACCCTCCGGTATTGTGGGGAGGAGGGGTCCTCCTGGTTGGGCGTACGGAAGTCGGTTGGTTTTTCGTAGGAAAAACACCCGTCTTCACGTAGCCCAATTCCTTCCCAACGTCGCCTCGGATGTCCCGTCGTTATGCAATGTTCTTGCATGTTGTAAGATAAGATCAAATCTACTAATCCTTCCATCACAAAATCTACTGATCTTGCACACGCATTTCCTTTCATGGAACCCTAGCATTCCACGATTGAGTCATCAGCTACATCAAGAATTATATAGACATGACAGTCCGTTAGCTACATAGAATGGCCTCCGTGAGCACAGATCTTCAAAACAAATTGCAAGCGCAACTGGGTCAAAACTGGCTAGCATGCATAGGATCTTCACGATACAGTGCTTCTGTAGGATCTTCACCAAGTCCAATTCACGGTTAAACTTATGGTGCCACATATGGAAACCTTTTCTATCTAAGAAACATTGTCAACAATGCGCACTCATATATTTTTGCAAATTTTCTTGGCAAGAAACTATTCAGCGAAAGAGGATGACAGTTGAACTGTAGTTGGTTTCATTTGGGGAAACTTTGTTTAACAAAAATACAACCGCAAGAAAGTTTTAGAATATTTGATTTTTTTTGGTGGGTACAAGCGACATTTAATTTTTCTTTAGTGCAATTCTAACAGGTAATACATTTTCAGTTCTCCAAAAAAAGGAAAATGGAGCTTGGGAGCCGCACCGATCCTCAGTCTTATGTGGCCTTGTCAAGTGTTGTCACGGCGACCCGCAAAAAAGTGTTTTAACACAGTACATACGCAAGCGCTCATACATACACGCATACACACACCCCTATGAACGCACACACACACCCTACCCCTATGAGCATCTTTGAGAGACTAAGTCGGCATATCATCTTGAGATTTACGAAGTCACCGTAGATGCCTCGTCGTCGACGGGAATGTCTCCTCCCACTGAAAGCACATCGCCGGACTAAATAAAAATGAAGGGAGTATTTGGCTCGGGGCTTGCCTGGGGCGCTCGGTCCTTGCGCCGCCACCGAGCGCGTGCACATGTCATTTATTGGCTTACCATATTTTGTCTATTTTTTCTTTTGAATTCATCTAAAGAGCCCACTGGACATAGGAGTCACCTCAATGTTCCTACTTGACTAGTGTTCCACGTAGATCTTCCCCCCGAAGACAGGAAAAGCGAGATCGCTTTCTGCCATCAGGGAATCGCCTCCGTCGCCATTCTCCGGCGGCTCCCCTCCACCGACCAACTCGATCGTCGGCGGTGGGGGGGGGGGGGTCGCCGGATCCACGCGTGTGGATATGTTTAGATCAAAGTAGCTTAGTTTTTTAGGCTATTCATCGTCTTGTCGGCGCTGAATAAAACTTCTTTAGATCCTACTCTAATGAGGCGGTTGGTCCTATGGTTGGGGATGGAATTAGAATCCAGTCTGTTCAATGATGGTGTGGCGTCGGCGGCATCCTGGTGGTGGACCTGTGTCCTCAGGATCCGTCGTTGTGACAACGTTTGCTCCAGTGCCGACACGGAGTTTGGGAGGTAGTCTAGGAGCGGATACAGATTGTGGTCTGCATCTGTGACATCTGGAAGATGGTGGATTGTATGCTGGGTTCGTGGTATGTGGATGGCAGGTATGGTTTCCTCCTCTGACGTCATATGAGGGTGCCAAATCTGGATTTCGATGGCGTGTTTGGTGAGTTGCCCCGGTCTAATTCGTTCAACAGTAATGGTTTCACCTTTGGCGAGCCACCTTAAAGGTCTGCAAAGCTGCATATCAGCGATGGAGCCTTGTCGAGCTCGGGTGTGGAGATGATCAGTCATTTTTCCTTTGGTGGTTGTTGTGGTGGTGCTACAGGCAGGACGGGCGTTAGTGTCAAACTCAAAGGTTTTTCCGGTCTTCTTTGTATTTTTACTTCTTGGCTGGTGTTCCTTTGTGCAAAGGCTAGCGTTCTATTATTTGTTTAGTTCTGCCGATCAGTATGTACGTGACTTGTACTACGATCCTTATGATATAAATGAGACACGTATTAACATGAAAAAAAAACTAGCGTTCCATGTTGTGCATGGCTTTCTACCAGTTTTTTTACAAGGAAGGCGCAAGAAGCCCCTCGTTTTAAACTTGTATCTGATTTGGGTATGAGAGCTTGGGAAAACAAGAACACGACGCCTTGCGAGAGGCAGGGTAGATGCGAACCCTCCATGACCGGGTAGAAGAACTCGCTGCCGTCGAATCTTGGCTAGGGACAGCCTCCCCTGGCCATCCATAGCCATAGGACAGGTAGATCAATGGACTACTTAAGGAGAGGAGACGCGCGGGGACGGAGTACTTCGGTACAATATGGCCCACCTGTAGATGTATTCACCTCTGTATTCTAAAACATACATGTGGCAAAAAGTTAAAAAAAACTGACAAATCCAAGCTGCGCTTGGGGGTCATTTCGCCGCTCTCCAAAGTTCAGATGCAATTTGCCGAACCAAAATACTCAGCAACAACTGCTAGAACATTACTCTTATTGCATAACTGGATTTCCGCACATGAGGCATTATTTCTGGGGACAATCTTGTAAATATGTAAGCCAATTTGACTAACTAGGCTGGAAAATTAAGGAGGGGGAGGGGACATCGTCATGGCCACTAGCATGTCTTGTGAAGACGAGGATGTGCTAACACTCCCTCTTGCAATCATCCAAAGAGGGGTAGAGGATGTCATTTGTCAAACAATGGAAGCACCCATTATTGCCCCCGCATAGTTTGGTATCTACTACATGAATGCATAGCCCATTTGGTAGATTGATCTTCTTGCTATCCGTGCCAGTCATGGTTCGACCTGTATATCATGGAATAACAAGAAACGAACAATCATTGTTATGCAACTATTTTAGAGTGGTATAAATAAACAACGCAGTAGATTAGACAAGACGCAAAAGAGAAAGGCCTTACTAACTATACTACGTACATTAACCAGTGAACAAAGATTAAGCATTGTACAGATACAGAAATATTTGTGTGTTGGCTGCCTTACATTGAGCAACAGTGGCAGAGCATACGAGATGTAGAGACACTAGGGCTGCAAGTGCAAGGATGTGAATCGTGTGCTTGCCCATACCCCAAATCGATACAACACTAGCTAGGCGAGCACTCAATCACTTGGTTAACCTTTGAAATATTTTGCTACCAATCGACTCATGACTCGATCGTATATATAGAGAGATTGAGGGAATAGAGAGCCAGGCATCCCTATCCCGAGCAGTTAACATCAACCAATAAAATTGGAACTATTTAATATCTTCCCATAGTATGAACCCTCATTAAAAGCATAGATTAACGAACATTAATTTTCTTCCCTTTATACAAGTTTCAAAATTTTAGTGGCAAAATACGTATGCGAGTTAGGAATGTTGGAGTTATCTACTATTTTTATATTTGCAAATGCTATACATCGCGTTAATTTTTTGCGTCTTTCGTGCGAGCAACCTGAGGAGCATTGGACTTGACGCATGAATCTTACGGCACATCCCCCTGTCACCTCAGCATGGAGAATCGTTCAATCTGGTCGTTCATACCATGAACGAGGGCTCCCTCACTTATTTGTCTTGTCTTGAACGCATCCATGCACCCCCAAGTTCCCCTCCCCCACTGTCTCTTCCATCTATAATATATAATAAGTTGTATGGATCTTAGTTTCAATTCTCATAGTTAATCCAGCTATTAATGTTTTATACAATCTAATCCAACGGAAAATAATAGAACCAATTGACACCACAACACTATGATCTTGACTAACGTATATCTCTCAGCATGCGAATATTGTTGGAAATATGTCATAGAGGCAATCATGTGATGATTATATTTCGAGTCAATCACACCACAATTGCTTGAACTTGGCAAGAAAAGTCCGTTTGGTGCTAAAACGTGCGACATACATTGAACTGGTGACAAAACTATGCTTGGGCGTGTATCTACGGTGCTAATCACATTTGTATACAGGGGACCCACTGTCACTGGCTGGAAGGCACGAACGGTATGACCGCTGCATTTATATGACACATATCTTTAAAAAACCACAGAACATCAGGATACATTTGTATGGTCGTTGCGGTTCGAACATTACAAACATTACAAACTTGCGTCGCTGTAGTTCGAACCCACGAACTCATGCGACAGGTCCAGTACTTTATTTTTATATATATTAATTTTAATTTACATATATTGAAATAATACGTGAATATATTTCAATGATTTCATTTATTTGTATGTATATGTTTATTATTTTAAATAAATTATATTTATAGTTATAATTTACATGAACATATTTTTTAGAATTGCATAAAAGTAGTTTTTACAGAATTCGCAGAAAGGTAAGAAAATAAACATGTGAAAAATAGTCTGCAGTGACTGCAGGCCATTAAAGGCTACCTAATTTGTGAAAAAATATGTTCATGTAAATTATAACTATACATCTAATTTGTTTAAAATAAATATATTAAAATTTAAAATAATAAATCATATACATACAAATAAATTAAATCATTTACATCTATTCACGTATTATTTAAATATATGTAAATTAAGATTAACATACATACAAATAAAATATTTCTATTTAAAATGATGTACATGTAATTTAAAAAAATATTCACATATTATTTGGCAATGTTTACAGAAATAAGATAGTATTAGTGAATATAAAATATTATTATATATCCATAAAAATATTCATGCATTAATGTATTTTAGGTTATATTCATGCATTCCAAAAAACAACAAGTATTCATTTTATGAGAAATATTATTATTTAAAATAATATTCAAGTAATTCTTGAAAATATTAATTTATTATTTGGAAAAGAATATTAACATAGGTAAAATAATAATTATGAATTATAACTAGTCGTCAACCCGTGCGCCTGTACGGCATAGGTACTACCGGGATAAATAATTATTAACAAAAGTCTATTATCATGTAAAATGTAGGAGGTTAAACTCCAGATATCATACAGTTGAACAAATGCTAAATTACTCAAACAATCAGAAAAAGTACATGTAGTATGAGCTTTATTTTTGGATGGAGTGTGTCTATTTTCCCTGTTCTGCAAGCTGCTATCATTGGTGTGAATGGACTTTTTCTATAATGATCGAAAAATACAACTCTTCCTAAATTATATGTTATCTTTCGATCAATATGGCAATGTACATATCTTCCTAAAATACAAAATTAAACATATAGATCCACATTGTAGCATATATCACATCTTTGTAAAAGTTTCGAGAAAGATACCACATAGAACCACCACTCAACAATACTTGAATTGAGAGGCATGAACATGGACAAGTTTTTTATAAAATAATGTATATATCAAAAGAGTTGGATTTTTTTATTAGAAGTGGTACTGAGTGTTTTCTAATGATAATATACTTGTGATAGATATGTGTTCCATTCAGTGATGGATTTTTCCACTATCTATGCGCCGCGGTCCGTATATATATGTACCGCAATAATAATTCTACTCTTACCATTTAAATATGGTTCTTCCTAATGCATTGGACAGTGCCCTACCTCAACTTCCAATATTTTCTTTTGAATTACTCGAGAATGTGTTTAGATATAATCAAAGTAGATAGTACAATTGTGAAATATCCCTATGTGAAAAACTGAGGGCTTGCCTCGCCGACCCCTATCACAAAAAGCAATGATGTTCCTTCATATTCATATATGATTTTTTAATGCATGAAAGTTACACATAACTTTTACATGTCTTATAATTAGGTGATTTCACATATAAATTAATGACCTTGTAAACGGTGATATATGTGATCCATTTGGGAGAGATTTATGAATATATATATATATATATATATATATATATATATATATATATATATATATATATATATGACACATTGATTTTTTATATCCAGCTTTTCCAACCCTTAGCACAAAAATCAATTATATTCCAACACCAATATAGAAAAGCAATGATATTCGTCTAATGAAATTTCCTTATTCTTTAAGTTTTTTTAGAATGGTAATGCTTTAACTTCATATAATATTTGTGGATGTGTGACAACACATATTTTCCTTCTTGTTTACAGATTAGGTTATTTCACATATTAAATTAATAATCTTGGTTGTGATAATATGTAGGAGCTATGAGGGAAAGATTTATGTACATTCGTGTATTCTTACAGAGCCTTCTTTTTGTACGTGGGGATTGAGATCGCTTTTTCAATCAGGCATAGGCTTTCTTATTAACGTGAGGCTTGTGGGCTGTTTATCTATACGTGTCCTTTTACTTCCTTCAAGCGGACATGCACGTGATTTTTGATAAGGTGAGAAGTGGTATGTGGGCTCTTCCTTTTAACATGAGAAAATGTTTTTTGTACGCATCCTTTTTCCTTTTATTTATTCAAAAGGCAGAAGGCGCGTCTTATTTTTGGAAGTTGGACGTGTTTTTTAATTAGTAATACAATTTTTTTACGTGATGTCTTTCTGTAATAATAAGTTGCGTGTCTCCTTTTTTTACGTGACGTCTTTCTGTAATAATAAGTTGTGTGTCTCCTTTTTGTATCCATGTGTTTATTAACATAAAGTCAATCTATTAATCAGCATAATCAGTCATGTTTCAAACTAATACTACATAGCTTTTCACTCCAGTTGCTTTAGTATTTGTGCTTTCTCATGTTTTAACACAACAATAAGGCTCCGATTTATAGATTGTGTAAAACTTGGGAATAATAATCTAATAATACCATGTTGGTTTTGTCCATTTGGCATTAAACATCGCACTACAAAATGAACACTACAAGCACCCCTTGAAGACAAGATTTTTTTTCCAATCCAATTCTCATAGGCCTGTTGACATATTCCATTAGCCACATACAATTCATCATTTGATGTTCGTAGGAACGCTTTCGCATTCTTACAAGATTTTTAAATCATTCTTTTATTCTCATCAAGGGATTACATTTTTTTAATTAAACCTACTTCTTCAAAGTCTAGAAAAAAGAACACGTGTCAATATGAAACTTGATGAAATTCAAACCGAAACTAACAAGATGCCACTTTTATAATAACACCTTGATCGTCAATGTGACCCTTTTGACAGAGTGCATCACTGGTTTCAGCCATTGAGCCCATATTGGAATACACTTGCTTCCTTTGGGCTTTCATTCCATTCATCTCTTCCATGAGAAAAGCTACTCTTCATTCAAAGAAATGGTCTCATGTTCCATATTATTCAAAATTTGCACGAGTCATGATATACAACATCAGAATAGTTTTAAGATAATGACAGATCAAAAACCATAATAATCTAACACGAGAAAGGGAATATAGTCGCTTGCATGAAATTATTATGAACTCCTCAATTTATTCAACTACCGAATAATTGACCATCCACTATCTAGACCATTTTCCCTTATCAGCCTACAACATATTAATCGAAAAGTAAGAAGCATGCTAAGGAAGGAAAATGAGATATGAACATTTGGATTTTTGTTACTCTTTTTTCTTGCAAACATTTATTGCATCTCTTTCTTGAGTCAATAAATGATTCAGATGAATTTGCATATGTGCCCTTGCCCAAACATCTGCACCCACAAGTTTCTGGACCTTCACTATGCAGTACTTCTATGGACTAATGAACCTATACTTCTATGGACTAACAGAAACCTGTGGAGACCAATCTAATACCTCCCTGAATTGTTTAGCTTTCCGCAGAGGCCAATCCAATACCTCCCTGAACATTTTTGCCAAACACTGCTAGCCTCTTTTCCTTCATCCATATCACCCTACAATATTGTAACAAAAACCCCACTGGAAAATTTAGATGCATTCAAAAACCAAAATGCGAGCAATTAGAATTTCGAAGTGAACAATTAGGTACTGCATAATATATTTTTGTTGTCCATTACAATATAGTACCATAACAACACCTTAAGTTTAGGCTACAAATAGAGGAAATGCAACATCAATGCTAGCATCGACAGTCAGGCTTCAGAACAAGAACTGCAAGAGACCCAATAGTACTAACCAAATGCATCAAGGGAAATTAAATTGACTATGATATAGGTACTACTTACAAGATAAAATTGCATGACGTTAAATGTTTTCGTATCTATCATCCATAACCTACATCAGTGCAAAAGAAGAAAAAATGCTCAACATTCCACTAAATGCTGCAACAGAGGATCCTCTCCATGGCTGTTCCACAACCTGCATTTATCCATAAGAATCCCAGTGAAATAGCCAGACCAACACCTCAATCAGCCGACTTTGGGTATGGGAGCTTGGGGAAGACAAGAACATGACGCCTCGCGAGAGGCGGGGTAGATGCGAACCCTCCATGACCGGGTAGATGCGAACCCTCCCCTGGTCATCCATAGCCACAGGACAGAGAGATCGATGGGCGGACTTAAAGAGAGGAGACGTGCGGGGACTGAGTACTTCGGTACAGTAATGGCCCAGACCTGCAGGTGTATTGACCTCTGTATTCTAAAACGTATATGTGGCAGAAAAGTTAACTGGCAGATCCCAAGGTAAGCTGTAGCACTCAGATTTCCGTAGCATGTGCGCTCGGGAGCCATTTCGTAGCTCTCCCAACAACTGCTAGTAAAAGTTCAAATGCAATTTGCCAAACCAAACTACTCAGCTCTTATTGCATAACTGCCTTTCCGCACATCAGACATTATTTCTTGGGACAATCTTGTAAATATGTAAGCCAATTTGACTAGCTAGGCTGGAAAATTAAGGAGCATGTAAAGGACGAGGAGGGGGCGTCCTCATGGCCACTAGCACGTCTTGTAAAGATGAGGATGTCTTACACGCTCTCGTGCACCTATCCATACTGGGGTAGAGGACGTCATTTGTCAAACAATGGAAGCACCCATTGCTCCCGCATAGTTTGGTATCTGCTATATGAATGCATAGCCCGTATGGTATATTGATCTTCTTGCTATCCATGCCATTCATGGTTCAACCTGTATATCATGGAATAATAAGAAATGGTCAATCATGCGAATCGTGCAAGCATGCGAATCGTAGAGACACTAGGGCTACTAGTGCAAGCATGCGAATCGTGTGCTTGCCCATACCCCCACTCGATACAACACTAGCTAGGCAAGCACTCAATCACTTGGCTATCGATGAGAAATATTTTGCTACCAATCAACTCATGACTCGATCGTATATATAGAGAGAGAGATTTGAGAGAATAGAGAGCCAGTCATCCCTATCCCTTGCAGTTAACATCAAGCAATAAATTGGAACTGTTTAATATCTTCTCATAGTATGAACCCTCATTAAAAGCATCGATTAAGGAACATTAATTTTCTTCCCTTTTATACAGGTTTCAAAATTTTAGTGGCAAAATACGTATGCGAGTTAGGAATGTTGGATTTATCTACTATTTTTATATTCCCAAATGCTATATATTTGACGTTAATTTTTTGTGTCTTTCATGCGAGCGACCTGACGAGCATTGGTTATGATGCACGAATCTTAGGGCACATCCCCCTGCCACCTCAGCATGGAGAATCGTTCGGTCCTGTCGTTCATACCGTGAACGAGCCCCCATCACCTATTTGTCTTGTCTTGAACGCGTCCATGCACCCCCAAATTCCCCTCCCCCGCTGTCTCTTCCACCTATTAATGTTTTGTACAATCAAATCCCACTGAAATAATAGTAACAAATTCACACCACAACAGTATGATCTCGACTAACGTATATCTCTCAACATGCGAATATTGTTGGAAATATGCCATAGAAGCAATCTGTGATGATTATTTTTCGAGTCAATTACATCACAAGTGCCTGCACTTGGCAAGAAAAGTCAGTTTGTTGCTAAAATGTGTGGCATACATTGAACCGGTGACAAAACTTGGTTTGGACGTACATCTACACCGCTAATCACATTTGTGTACACACAAGGTGCTGACAGGCCATGCCAGCGTGGCGGGGGACCCACTGTCACTGGCTGGATGGCACGGGTGAGGTCTTGTGCCATGGTTTTTTGCAAAAAAAAATCTGAAATTTTATTTTCTCACGAAAAAGACCTCGAATTTGTTTTTTCTTTAAAAAACCACAGAACGTCAAACAACAAACAAACATGGAAAAACTTGCATTGTTGCCGTTCGTACCCACGAACTCATGCTACCGGTCCAGTAAGGCTAGCCAACGGACCAACTACCAATTGACATCATATCAGATAGCGGCCCAGTTCTTTTGGCCGATTCTCTTAGAATCTTGAGAATCGAGGCTTGCCCCAGCTTCTCCTAGAATTTTGAACCCATATACTCTTTCCGTCCCAAAATAAGTGTCTGAACTTTAGTACAACTTTGTACTAATGTTAGTACAAAGTTGTGACACTTATTTTGGGACGGGAGGAGTATTTTTTACAATCTTACCTAGTTAGGATGTAAACAACTAGGATTATCAAAAAAATATGGATGCAAGATTCTGGGAGTAGCTGGGTGGAGGGTCGATTCTCAAGATTCTGGGAGAATCGGCCGAAAGAACTGGGCCAGCAAGTCCTAATGGCCTAGAACCAACCACACACGTAAGCTTTAATGGGTTGCAGTAACCGCCGCCTATTTTTCACATGTTTATTTTTTACATTTCTTGGAATTCTGTAAAAAATCATGTAATTCTAAAAATATGTTCATGTAAATTATAAATATACTTATAATTTAGTTAAAATAAGTATATTATAATTTAAAATAATAAGTCATATACATACAAAAAATATATTTATATATATTCACATATTATTTCAATATATGTAAATTAAAATTAATACAAATAAAGTATTCTTATTTAAACAATGTACATGTAATCCAAAAAATATTCATATATTATTTGGCAATGTTTACAGAACTAAGATAATATTAGTGAATTATAATTTATTATTATGTATTCATCAAAATATTCATGTATTAATGAATATTAGGGTATATTCATGCATTCACAAAAACAACATGTATTTCCTTTACGAGAAATATTACTATTTAAAATAATTTTCAAGTAATTCTAGAAAATATTATTTTATTATTTGGAAAAGAATATTTACATAGCTAAATAATAATAATGAATTAAAATAGTAGGGTTTTTTGGGTACGAATTTAACAAACTATCATGTTAAAAATTGGTCGAGGTGGCTTTAGCTCATTTAAGCCTCGTGTGCGTGTTCGCCTATAGGCCATTACATATAGCTATCCTATGCATACAATCAGCTTGACTTCGTGGGGTGGCTAGCATTGCTGTCTTTTAGCGATAGTTTGTTCGTTCGAACTAGCGTGGCTGGCATTCTTTTTAGCTGCATGTAGATTTCTGCTTCTACTGTTTCTTGACGGGTGGGCCCCAACTGTCATAGAAACCAACCTTAAGAGCTTTCTTTAAGAAAGGAAAATTCAAGGGGATTTTCGTGGCAAAAAAATAATACCAGGGTTTCTTTTTTTGCAAAAAAAGCAGGCCACACGCCCTCACCAACGTTTCCGGTCACTGACCGTGGGTCCCACGCTATGCGGGCGCGCCTAGTCACCAATGTGTTTGTATACAAACACGAATTGCACCGTATATGCACGCCCAAGCCAAGTTCTTTCATCAGTTCAATGTGTGCCGCAAGTTTTAGCACCAAACTGACTTTTCTCGCCAAGTTCAGCCACCTTTTGTGTAATTGACTCTTATATTTACAATGTATTCATTAAGTTATCCTATATACATAAGAAGTTGATCCCCACTATCCTATTTATCTCAACATGCACACATGCCACCTCACCAAAGACCCACCACTACATGCATGATAAAAGCTTTTCATTATTAGTTGATCTCATGCACACCTTTCACCTAACCACACATGCCACCTCATGAAAGGTCCACTCAATATGCATGAAAAAGGTTTTTCATTACCTTATGCCATTTATGTTCAAAATATTTTCTGACTACACAATAATTATATGTAATATTTATTTTTATCTTTAGTTCATATATTATTAATTCAATAATGTAAGCTTCATACAATCAAATCACTGAAATATATTGCAATCATTTCTGCAGCAACGCGTCGGGCATTCTCTAGTTTATATAGTCCTTGAACAATATCACCGACATATATCGACAAGTATATGTGACTTTTTTGTGAAACTATGTTTGTGTGACCTTGACACTTTTTTAGCCTCACTCATGTATATTAATTTTAATTTACACATATTGTTAAAAAAGATGTGGCATTGGCAAAAGCTGATACACACGTAGGTCAGAACATTCTTGCTGATATGATTTTGTTACAGTTGAGCATTGAGTTGGTAGAAAAGGTCTCAAAAGGATCTACATGTTATGATCGATAAATGTTTTCAGCTTATTATGATATGACATTTTTATATGTTTTGTGCTTTGAAGCCTCGCCAAAACATAAACAAGGAGACAAGGTGACCTGAGCATACTTATGGAAGGGGGCGGCTAGGCTTTGCAATATGGAACATTGAAGAACACATCTTGAGATTGATTGAAGAACACATCTTGAGATTGATTGATTGCAATATGTCTTACAATGGATGCCTTGTGCGATTGATGATTACAGGTATGAATGGGATGGATGAGCACTATGGTGGTGGTGGAGATGGCTATGGAGATGGCGGCGGCTAGGTTTGCGGATGAGGATGATGATGATGATGAAAAGGTTCTGGCTTTTGTGCTTGTCTCTCTGTTGACATTTCGACGGGTCCCTTTCACGAAAGTTGCTTAGGTGGACGATCTGCCTCGGAATTCATGCCATACGGGCCATCATATGGGCGCTATGGAACGCCGACTTTTGTGCTATCTTCGCGCAGACGCCTCCTGTTGATTCCTTCTTCCTCCATTCTCCTTCCATTCCATTTCGACACGTGACTTCTTCCCTTTTTAGCCCATTTCCTGTGGAAACACATCAAAGAGACGGTTTGTGTAGTCCTTTGCATTTATTAGTCATGTGTACCAATATCGGAGCGGATATCTCTTTTTAATTGAAATATCTCGATTTCAACAAAGGTGAAATGAGTGTAAAAATATCACTCATCAGGAAGCCATGGAGAAGCTATGAGCTATGTACAAGACGACTAGGAAACGGAGTGCGAGAAGCAAGAGGAGGAGCTGCCGGCTCACTACAGGATCCAGACGTCCGACGGCACACCAGACTTCCTACATGAAGCAGAACCTCCAGCCAAAAAGACCGCAACCGAGGAACTCTACAAAGGGCGGACAACCAATAGCACAGCGGACGTCCGACACACTCCAATGCCCGAACGACCGGCCATCTCCGCAAATCTGATCCTCGGAGTGCAGAAGCAAAACATTGGAATTCCGACGACCACCAGACACCCGGTCCTCCCCAAGCCCTCGGACGACCATCGTCCTCCGAAAACCCGACGTTGTTCGTCCAGAGCCAAATCGTCGAAAGTCGGGAGACCTCCGGGCAACCGACAATCGTCAGACGTCCAACACTGCCTGTGCACAGACACTTGGGTTTTGACCCATGTATCCCCCTCTCTACCCCTAGAATATAGATACCCCTTCACTTGGACGAACTAGGGTTAGCAAATCATATTATGAGATCTTGAGAGATTTTCTCCTATCTACCCATCAAGGCCTCCATGTGAGAAGATCCCTTAGGATTCAAGGCCAGTCTAAGGGAAGATTCATCTTGGATACAAGGCCCGTCTCTCCTTGAGATTGGGATGAACTAGCTACTTATTTGTCCTACGTTTGTTGGATTTGGATCTTGGATCTTCATATGTGTATGTGGATTTAGTGGATGCGTGATTGGATCTTTGTCCTGAGTGTTTCCTCTTTGTGTTTTTCCCCTTGATTTCTCCTTTCCCCTCCTCCAACAGTGAAAAGATCACTAGCAAGGGCTTGGCCCTATAACACTTATACAGATAAGTTTCCCCGTGCCACTTAGACCGTCGAGAAAATTTGGCTCCTATTATTGACCACGTGATCCTATATTTCATCAAATCCAGCATGTTGCTCGATGTTCAAAGATGTAAACATATCAAGAGGCTCGTAGTCAACACCGAATGACAGCTCCTTCCATACCTCTCTCAAGTGGTCGCTAGAACAATCACCACCTATTTCCACCACCTCGGGAAGGCCATAAGTTTTGATATCCTTCCCCATCTAGTGAGCAATATGTTGGATGTATCTAAGCACCATCAGTTTCCCAATGTGGTCTGGTTGGGATGGCTACGACAGCAATCCTCGAGCATTGACTCTAGACGTTTCACCCAACATTCTCTGATGTTAATCGCCTCGCGGAACACTAAAATAGTCGCAAAAAGCCTTCTTAGAGAACAAGGCATCTGGAAAGTAGCAACCTCAGTGAGGCAATATCCATCAAGGGAATTGTCTAAAGGTTAAGGAGAGCTTTCCATGTACAATTTTCAAATCGTCGTATTAAGTCACACCTCTAACATGACTAGGAGGACTCTCAAGAAGTATCTCTCACCTTCAGCTAGGTTGGCATACAGAATTTCTACCAACTTGTCCCCTTTGTTTTCTTCTTTGACACCTTTTCTTATTCTTAATCCACTGGAAGAATTCTAGGAGCTCTTTGTACAAGAATTTCTTCGCGTAAGGATCCTTCCGGTTCATCCAAATATATTCTGTGAGCATGGTTCTGGAAGAAGATGGCTTTCTGACGACATCCTCTGGATTATCAGTCGCTTGCAACTAGATAACGGCTAAGAAAATTTGTGCCCTAGCGGGGGTCATCGGAGAACATGGGTGTGCGCAGCACCAGAGTGGATGAAGACGAGTCGGCAAGGCCGGCCGAGTGCTGGTTTGGGAATGGGAGCTTGGGGAAGACAAGAATAGGACGGCTCATGAGAGCCAGTGTAGATGCGAACCCTCATGACAGGGTAGAAAAACTCACCGTCGCCGGATCTTGGACAGGGGCGGCCTCCCCTGGTCATCCATAGCCATAGGACAGAGAGATCAATGGACTTTTTTGTACGCGAGTGATCCATGGGCTTGAAGAGGGGAGGTGCGGAGACTTTGTACATCGGTACATTATGGACCACCTGTAGACGTGTTCACCTCTGTATTCTAAAACGTATATGTAGCAAAAAGTTAACTGGCACAGATCCCAAGCTAAGTTGTACCACTCAGATTTCTAAAGCATCTGCGCTTGGGAGTCATGTCGTCGCTCTCCCAACAATTGCTAGTAAAAGTTCAAATGCAATTTGCCAAACCAAAATACTCAGCAACAATTAACTGCCGGAGTATATATTACTCTTATTGCAGAACTGCATTTTCACACATCAGACATTATTTCTTGGGACAATCTTCAACATATGTAAGCCAATTTGACTAGCTAAGGAGCATTTAAAGAAGGAGGGGACGTAGATGAGGTTGTGTTACACTTGCTCTTGCACTCATCCATACTGCGGTAGAAGACATCGTTTACCAAACAATGGAAGCAACCACCGTCCCCACAATCGTCAGGACCTACTTGAACGCATAGCCCGTATGGTAGAGCGATCTTCTTCCTATCCGCGTCGGCCATGTTTCGGCCTGTATTTTATGGGATAATAACAAAAGATCAATCATCGTTATGAAATTGTTTGAGAGTAGTATAAATAAAGGGCGCGATAGATTAGACAAGAAGCAAAATAGAAAGGCCTTCACTAGCTATACAAAATGGAGAAGTGAAGAAAAATAAGCGTTGTGCGGATACAGAAGTATTGGTGTGCTGGCTGCCTTACATTGAGCAACAGTAGCAGAGCATACGAGATGTAGACAGACTAGGGCTGCTATTGCAAGGATGCGAATCGTGTACTTGTCCATGCCACACCTGATGCAACACTAGCTGGGCGGGCACTCGATCACTTTGGTTGACGATGAGAAATGTTTGGCTACGTACCAATATATAGAGAGGGATTGAGAGAAGAGAGAACTGGTCATCCTTGTCCCGTGGAAACATCAATCAATAAAATTGGAATTATTTAATATCATCCCATAATATGAACCCTCATTAAATTCATATAAATCAAGTAAGATTAGTTTTCTCCTTTTTTAGACAAGTTCCGAAATTTTGGTGGCCAAATACGTACGCCGGTTAGGAATGTCGGATTTATGTCCTGTGTCTATATTTGTATGTTTTTTAATTGTAATTAATTCTCCAATATTTATTGCCTTGTATGGTCTAGTACCTAGCAGTGCCCCTTCCTTTGAGTGTTCCCGAAACTGAAACTAATTAATGCTGATTGCCTGTGATACCGCCGCTGGATTTTAGCAAATTGATTTCTAGTCCTTTCAACGTAGGAGTAGGTCTCTTTAGTATCTTGCTTCCATATACTCCTACACATAATAGCTTCCTATAATCACGCTTATTAAATTTAAATTCCCTTTAATTTACACTCTTTTTTATACCATTTTATTTTCCAGGAACTTCCACTTAACAAAAGATGTTTCTGGTGCTACTAAGATTTGCTGCTTCCAGTGCTAGTGCTTCCAGTGCTAGGAACTTCCACTTAACAAAAGACGTTCACTATGTTTCCATTGTGCCAAAAAAAATGCTTCCTTTGTTTAGCAAATTTGCTTCCAATGCAACTGATATTTGCCTCAATGTAAGAATTATTTTTCGACGTCCCGCAATATTTTGCTTCCTTTGGGAGAAAACTTATTTCTAGGCGGTCATAGCACGTTAACTAGTTATGGTACCACAGCCAATGCTTCATTTTTATTTCAATCATATGGAATTGATGCTTCCAACAATACAAATTACAAACTATGCTTTATAATCCATAGTAATTGTTTCTCCAAACATTGTCATGCGATGTGCTTTCTTTATTTTCGCATCTGATTTCCTATGTTATGCTTGTTCTTTTTTTCGTTTACTAGCAATTTCATAGCAGTTGCCGTTCCATCCCCATCTGTCCTTGCTCTACTTCATCCACAGTGTCCGACCTAGCCTTGAAAGCTCCATTTCCCCCACAAGTCAGCAGGTGACGGTGTTGTCGAGGAACGAGAGTGGGTGGGGAGCAGCGATGATGCCACCATGGAGGGGGCGACTGTTGGCCAGAATAAGCCGCGGCGACGGGTCGGGCGTGTCTAGCGCGTGTATGGGCATGAGCTGGGCGCGTCGGGTCCACGGCGTAGGTGTGCGTGTGTGCGTGCGTGTGGTGCACGGGGGTGGCCGTGTAGGTGGACACCGTACGTGGGTGTGTGCATAGTCATGCAGTTAGCGATCTGGGCGGGGTGATCGCATCGGTCCGTTGCGGGCTTAGCGTGGCGAGCGCGAGCGGGAGCGCGTCGTGGGCACGCTGAGCGGGCCGGACCAGGCGGGGTAGTGGGTAGATGCATGCGGGTTGTTGCCCAGCGCTGGCCCGGGTATAAAATCGCCTAACCGTGTGGTGGGGTTGAGTTTGTTGCTTGAGAAAGGCAGCGTTCGTGCGCTGGAAAATCTCCTAGAGTCCACCGTGTGTTCCCTTGTATCTTCTTCATCCTTGTTCTGTGTTCGAGCGCAAAGAGACAGTAAGGTGCAGAGAGAGGCTAGCTAGGGCAAAGTTAGGGTTTGGGGTAGACACCAACAGCGACACTCTTAACCCGTGGTAGCCAAGGGCGCATCTTCCTAGTTTGCTTCCAAGCTGATGACGAGAATACTAGCCACTGAGATTGTCCATCTCATTCCACATGTCGTTCCACCATCAACCACCAGTCATGCTCACCATCTGCAAAACATTTTCTCCCGCTCCGGTCGGCCTTGCAGAACTTTAGGAAGCATGAGTTGTTGGATTTGACTACAAATAGGAAGCACAGAAATGAAGCAACCTGAAACACTATAGAAGCACAAGTGTTAAACGTATGAAGCAAGTTGTTGAAGAAACACAACTTGGGTGATTATGAAGCAAACTAATTAAATGTATGAAGGATGAAATTTTGGTTCCATCATATCGTGCAATCCAACATAATATGCATAGTGGAAGCATATAGATTTCTAAAAGCGGAAATAACAAAAGATTTCTACATGGTCATTCAGACTCTGATCATGAAGATATTCATCTTGTCCATAATATACATGAAGTTTAGAGCACGAGGGCGGCGCAGTATGAAGCATGGAAGCAAAACTGAACAAACTGAATCACAAAGATCCCGGGAGCATATTCTCACATAATATATATGAACTGAGGATGCAAAAGTAGGACATGTATGTAGCATGACGTATTGACTGAAGATGGTCCTTTCGTTCTGACGTATGAAGCAACAACGACCTCCTCTGCAGCATTGGCGCGCGCGCGGCTCCTGGCCACCTCCTCGGCAGAACAAAAAAGACTGACATGAATTAGAACGTGTACATGGGGAAGGAATCTACGATGAGGAGACGAGGCCATGGATGGTGACTCGTGAGAAGTGGGGGTATGTGCGTCAATAAATCGGGAAGGACGTAGCTTCCATAATAAGTGGAGAGATTGGAGGAGACGTGGGCACATGAAAAACGGAATGTTGGAACAGAGTTTGATGGAATCTCGCTAAGCCGTCGGATGAAACAAAGAATCAACGGTGCAGCATTAGTCTGATGACTTTCTTGCATCAGACGTCAGATGCAAAGTGTTTCCCTTTTTTTCTTTTGAGAAAATGGTGTTTCCCTTCTAGCAATAACCAAAGTGCAGCACAAGGGAGTCGGCCGAATGATATATGGAAGCGTGTATGGGAACTTCGAATTCCTGGGAAGGTTCAGCACTTTGTGTGGAAGGTAATCAGAGGAGTCCTACCTTGTTATGGTACCCTAGCAAGTCGCCATATACCTGTCACGGGACAATGCCCGATATGCCATACAGGTTCTGAAGATGCACAACATTGTTTATTTACATGTGAAAGAGTGATGGATATCTGGAAGGAGCTGGGACTTAAGGAAGACGTTCAGAAAGCTTTAGCGGAGGACCGGTCAGGCTCTTTCACAATGGCTGCTCTTGTAGGGCAACATGATACTAAAAACACATTGTCTGTGGCTGAGTTAACCGCGGTGGGAAGCTGGTACATCTGGTGGCAGTGACGACAAATTGTCAAAGGCGAGATAGTCCGGCAGCCGAACCAAACTGCTATATCAATACGAGTTTTAGCGACAAACTTCATTCGTTCACTAACACCTAACCAGCCGGTGGTGAAGCGTGATCATATGTGGCACATGCCAAGGAGAGGAGTGGTTAAGATTAATGTTGATGCATCCTTTTAGCGCAGAAAATATGTCTGCAGGTACAGGAGCGTGGCACGAGATGAACATGGCGAGTTTATAGTTGCTGCAGCCTGGTTCATACCGCATGTGGTGTCAGTGGATGCGGCAGAGATGATTGCTATTCGGAATAGTTTCTATCTAGCAGCCAAGATTTTTTTTTTAAATGGTCACCGGGGGGGAAAGACTCCCCGCCTGAATATATTTCAAAGTGGCCTTAATGCTATAATATTGATCCAGTTTATAAGGGAAATTGTGCCGAAAAACGTACAAGAGAGGGAAACGAGAAGAGAAACAACAAAATGGACGCCCCAGAGAAGGCACGCCAAGCTAGCAGACCAAAGACAACACCACGAGAGGCACAAGTAGATGAGGGGAGTCGTCGAAGGATCACAATACCAAGAGTGAGCAAGCGGCCTAACGCACCGCACCGGTGTGCGTACCGAACACCATGGTGCAACAAAGGAGCATCCACAATCAACGAGTGAAAGCCCGAACCTTGACCGGGAACTCCCCATGAAAATTCAGAAACGATTAGCAGGTTGGGGAGGCAACTTGCAGCGTCATTGAGCAAAGATGAACCAGGATGATGCGGAGCATCCTTCCATCATCCCCGTGGACTCTACACCAACACATCAAGCACCACGAGGACCCATGACAAGAGCTAGAGCACGCGCAATGGAAACCGAGGTGAACTCCTTCCTACTTGACATGCATATGGACATGAGTGAAACTTGGTTGCTACCTCACCAAAATGCACTATGTATCATTAGGTATGAAGAGGAACATCACCAAGGAGGAGGAGAACCACCCCAAGGCCTTGAGGAAGAAGAAGGGAGCCAACAGGAGCTGGAATGGAAGTCCCAGACGACCCCATGCGCACGGGCCCCCGAGACCCCATGCCCACGGGCTACACAGGGAGCTACGGCTGTAGCACCCTGTGCGCACGGGCGTGTACCGTGCGCACGGGACCCCCGTGCGCATTGGCCCAACTTACCCCGTGCGCACGTGTCCTACAGGATGGCCGGCTGAGATTGGGTTTTGGGCCTCCTCTTCATCCAGCTCGCCCCCAAGCCTATATATTTCGTACCTAGGGTTATGTTTAGACTTAGCAAAGTATATGTGAGATATTTGAGAGCTTTGCTCCTTCTACCACTCCATTGGAGATCTAGACCTCTTAGGAGAGGATCCACTTGTGGATTTCAAGACCTCCTCTTGGAGAAGACTACTATCAAGACCTCATCTCTTAGGGGTGGGAAGAATTCTACCTAGTGCTTGTTTCCTTTGATTGTGCTTCTAATCTTGTGGATCTATGTGTTTGCTATTCTAGTGGATATGTGATTGGGTATTGTTGGAGTGATTTCCTCTTTGTGTTCTTGGTGTTCATCCCTTTTCCCCCTCCAAGTGTGAAAAGATCCACCTTAGGATTTGACCCTACAACACAGGACAACGCCAAGAGCACGAAGCTCGAAGCACTAGAATGGCAGCCATGGGAGGTCTTGAGCAAGCACAGCAACACGAGCGACGGCAGACAAAGACCATCACCACCAGAGACACGGGTAGTTGTGGGGTGTCGTCGAGAGATCACAATGCTAAGACTTTGCAAATAGCCAAACGCACCGGCGTGAATGCCGACCCCCACAGCACAACTCAAGAGCATCCAAAATCAACGAGTGTCATAACAAACACGAACCTTGACAGGGAACTCCGCCATCAAAATCAGAACGACAACCAAGTTTGGAGGCATCTTGCGCCATCATTGAGCAAAGATGGACCGAGAGAACACCGAGAGCACGAAGCTCACCGCAACACAGCGGCCCGCCATGAGAGGGTCTTGAGAAAGCATCACGATAAGTGGCGGAAACTGGAGGTAACGAAGGGGTGGTTGGTGGAGCGGTCATCGTCGAAGAAGCAGAGGAAAAACGAGATAGGTGCACTCCAGACCACGCCTCCAGGGAGGTTTACGACGCAGGAGAGCGACACCATGGTCGATCAAATACGAGATAGGTTGACCATGTATTCATAAAATATCAATCTTATATTTGAAAATTGTTAATCAAGCATTTGAAAAAAATTAAATGTGTATGAAAAAATGTCGAACATATATTTAAAAAAAATTGTATTGGAAAAATGTTAATCTATATAGAAAAATGTGCTTGACATAAACAAAAAGTGTAAAATGAAAACCAAAAGAAGCAAAGAAAACCAAAAAATAAAGAAAATAAAACCAAAGAAAATAGAAATAAAACCTAAGAAATAAATAAAAAGAATAAAAGCCCGAAGAAGAAAAAAGAGAAGAAACAAAAGAAAGCAAAATAAACAGAAAAATATGGAGAAGAAACAACGACTTGTTTGGACTTAAGTAGTCTCGCCTTACTACTCTGTGATGAACCTAAGGCAAAACCTCGTGGCTAGCCGCGCTTGCTTGATACCAGGAGACCGTGGTTCGAATCACCCCGCGCTCCCTTTTCTCTTCTCTTTTCCATTTACAGTGCGCGAATGGGCCGGCCAGAATACTGTGGACCCTTCAGCAAGTGATCATTCCATCTTGCTTAATGCGAGATATAGCTCTCACGGGAACAGAGTCGCTCGCCCTGTGTGTGTGCCTTCAGGCCTCTTTGACAGTTGGGCTTCTGTTGGATGATGGGCCTCCTAGCCTACATGCTTTTTGTATACACTACAACACTACTAGGTCTCGGGGCACCTAGTTTGGCTGGGCATGGGCCGTCGCCCTGCTGCCCTGGCGACAACGGCAGCTGGGCGACCGGACGCGCTCATCCGACTCCTGAAAGCAAAAGCCCCACCCACGAGGCATCGCCGGGGCTAGAAAAGAACACCTACTCAACTAGATAAAATTGAGACCATCATATCGTATTCGTTTGGTGTAGGATCTTCACGGTATGGTGCTTTTGTAAGATGTTCACAAAGTCCAGTTCATAGTTAAACTTATGGTGCCACATATGGTAAACTTCCCTATCTAAGATTGGTTGTCATCATTGTGCACTCATAAGAAATTATGTTTTGAACACAACACAAACACATACGCCCACATACACACACGTACTAGCCCCTATGAACGCACACATATACCCCTACTCCTATGAGCACCTCCGATATACTGAGCCGGTATCAGTGGAAGAGGATGACACCAGAGTTGTAGTTGGCGCTTCGTTTTGGGAAAATTTCTTTAAAAAAAATGCAACCGCAAGCAAGTTTGAAAATACTCGACTTTTTTTTGGTCGGTACAAGCTACACTCAAATATTTCTAGTGCAATTCTAACATGTAGTACGTTTCAATTTTCCAAAAAAGAATGGAAAAGGGAGCTTGGGAGCCGCACAGATCCCCAATCTTATGTGTCTTTGTCGAGTGTTGGCATGGCATCATGTGTGTCTCACCAAATTGGGGGATGGATCCTTCTTTTATTTGTTTATGATACGAAGAGAGAAAATATGGCGTGACAGTGAAAGCTCGTTGGTTGCATCTACCTGTCCATGTCTGTTGTAGAGGACCTTTTGTGAACCCTGTTTACAGCCTTCGGTCATGTTCATGTGGGCCCGCCTATTTAAGGTCAATCATCTTTTGAAAGAGAAATGCAGGGCCCACGCTGCAAGTATATTATTATTATGCACCGGGATTGTTCTCTTGATACCAGCACGTGCTAATTTGGGGGCAACACCTGTTCATATAATTCCTTTTCGTACCAAACTAGAATGGACAAAATTTGTTTTGGTACGCAGACATTTTGATAATTTGTTTCGCCTGTGTTCTATATACCCTTTTTTTTATTTTGTGAAATAGAAACAATACGCTCGGTCAAAATGGCGCGCCTAGCCTAGGTAGGAACGAGGCTTGGTCAAGATGGCGCACCTAACCGAGGCGGGCACGAGGCAGAGGCAAACAAATACTCCATGCAGAGGCAAACAGATACTTATATGATGCGTGAAAAAATTAGAAAAATACTATTATTAATGTTTCTCCTTTGTACATCTTACGATGGATGCCATAGCTGGACGTCCAAACCAACCCGAGCGCTTGCATTGCGTGAGCATGAGCAACGGCGAAGACATGTCAAGATTACCCGACCTGGATCATGAGGCTGAGTTCCTTTGTGCACTATAAAAAAAAAATGTTCAATACAGTAGCTAGTATACAGCATCACGATCCAAGACGGGTATTAGAATTCTTTTATCTATTTTGTACGAGCTGTTAGAATTAATGGGCTAGGCCCATAGCAATTTCTGAAATCTCAAAGCCCATGTGTAAAATGGAAGTGGTGGTGCTAAGTTTAGTCCCACCCCGGAAGTTGAAGAAGAGTTGGACCTCTTTATATAGTGGGTTCTCTCCACCACTCTAAGTGGTGTGTGAGAAGAGAAAGGGAAAACCACATGCGCGCGCTCGCTCGCCTCGCCTTGCCGGGCCGTGGCGAGGCGTACATGCGACATGCGCGTGAATGGTCCGCCGAAATCTGGTCCGTCTCCTTGCAGGCGCGCAGCTTCCTTTTGCCGTTTTATTTTTATGTCTTGGCAGACAAGTTTTTGATTTCTTGTCCGGTAAGTATACGAATTAGAAACCGAGTCGGTTTGGGATTGTGGTCGCGACACAATACCGCCTCTGGTCCTAATATATATACAGCAAAAACACCTAGGGTTTTGCCTCATCTCACAACTTGCGCCGCCATCGTAGTCTACTCCATCCCAAACGCCGGCGTGCATCGGCGCGTGGGAGAGCAGGTCTCCGGAACCGTTCGTCTTTGCGATCCTACACCGGGAGAGGACGAATTAGGTTTTTGGGAAGCGCTGTGCGCGACTGCTCAAATTCGTCATCACGGGTCGTCTTTCGTCCAAGTCGGGCGGTGCTACTCATCGTCGTATTCATCGCCGTCAGCAGCAGATCGTCGCCAACATCGTCATCAACACTGTCGCACCCATAATAGCTAACGATCAGTACGTCCAACATCCTCTGTTCATGTCTGTTTCTACAGCTATTGTTACGTGTTTGCTGCTGTTATGCATGTCTTGCTGTTCTTCTAGTTTGCTAGATTATTGCATGCTAGTATCTCTTCTAGTCATAAATTATTTACTGGAATTAATCATGAACTTGCCTAATATTCCAACACGAGCCGCATTTGAAGACATTCTTTTCTCCCTCATGAAATCTAGCAGACCTTTGTTGCATTCTAACATATGCATGCCATATTTTTCCTTTTGAATTCGTGTAAATAGCCCTGCCCCCATATTTTTCCATGTACAATGTAAAAGAAAAGGTTAGGGAAGTTGCCATGTTTTCTAGAATAACATGGCAAAAACATCGTGCACAACAAAAAATAAATATACAATCTCCACATGGTTTGCCATGATTGAAAAAAACTACAAATTGTTCTTCGAAGCTGCCTATTTTAAAAAAAAAACTCAACTCGGATTTGAAAATGTAAGGCATATTTATCAAGCAATTTGTCTCTTGTTTCATAATTTTGAATATGTCATACTGATCCCAGGTGCACATCCAACTGAGATGTACAATAAATTCCAGAAAAATAGAAAAATACTAGTTTAAAAAAATTAGTGACAAGTATTGCTTAGTTTTTTAACCACTTGCACATTTTTCTGATGGGACGGCTTTCATGGAGGCCCGGGTACAAATAAAATATTGCTTCAAAATACTTTCGGAGATTGTAATTTTTTTTTGTTACAAAAAGTGCTTTGAGAGATAGCCTTTTTGAAAATCGATTTTGTTTGTTTTCCCATGCTACTACAAATGTTTTTCTACCAGTAAACTTTGCACGCGGGTGAAACACTCAGTAATGTTTGGCACTCTCAAGTAACTAGTTGCACATGATCTCAAGCAGCTGCATACATCGACAGTGTATTTATCAAATAAGAAGACCTTAACAGCTTGCTAAAGGCACTCTCAATTGCTTCCAAGAACATGCACGATCTTGACTACTCCACGGTTTTCCGCTCCGCCAACAGATCTGAAATCACATCGTCGAAGCTTAACCGGTGCACCCTCGCATCCCTCGTGAAAGACGCAAAAGAACTGCATGACATGGTGCCATCTACTTCTGTGAGCGGCGGATTCGCAATTCAGTTTGGATCCTTCTATTTTTCTTATGTTTACCACATCAAAAGGCAGTAGATGAACCATCGTTAAAAAAAAAACAGAGAAAATAAGATCCTATCGGTTCATCATAAACACAAACATTGTGGAAGATGAGTGGTTTAACATGCTGGCCCTGTTTGAAATGTTGATTTGTGTTAAAATGCCAGGGACCACTTTACCTTTCAAGTTTGGGCGATAGGGCTTAGACCGTAACTCGAGAGAACCAGCCAAAGAATAATCTCAAATACACTAGAGCGCGTGAATTTATTATCGAGTTACACATGTACACAATGTCAAAGCAAACACAGCAACATTCTCAAATCGATACATAGGACAGGGTATCGCCAACGAACGAACAAATCCTTACGACAAATATGTATACTCCTTTTTATTTACATGTACTGGAGGGAAAGGTGCTCCTGATACTTGTCGGTGGTGCTCGTGAGGCTCGCCGCTTCAGCAAGTTCAACTGAAAAACCGCAACACAGACAGCACATGAGGATGAGCGGAAGCAAAAGATTCCACGACGAAGCCAAACATAGGCAGGCTGGTAACAGCTGGAACCTGACCTTTCAAGCTTTCTGCAGAGCGGCTGGTAACCTCAACCTATGTTATTACAGGCAACGAAGAAGAAAACTAATTCGGGATAAAATTGACGGGCATCGAATGGTGAGCCCTGTATCGTTAGTTATCAGCTCAGGATAGATCAAAAGATCCACGGCCTTCTAGGATGGCGTAGAGCAGCTTCTTGCGCATGACTTCCTGCAAGAACACGCCCAAACAAGCGAGTTAGTGGGGATACAACAGACCTTTAAACTTACCTCCAAACACCAGAGAATAAAGCCATACTTACTTTTGTGGAATATGGGGGTAGTTTGAGATAATTGGCACATGTCATGACGCTGGGCAAATCGTCATCCGCGGCATCCGTTACCCCGCTTGTATTCAAAGTACTCACCCCACTCGAGGGGTGCTGACAATCAAAAGAGATAACAAGTTAAGAAAGAAACATGGCATAAACAAGACGTGTATGCAGCAGATGTCGACATAAAGCACCTTTCGAACTATGGTAAGCTTGGGACTAAGAGCAGCCAAACCACCAGTTGGAAGCCGAGAAGCACCGGTTACAAACTGGCAGAATGCATGCTGCTGATCAGGGGTAAATTCCGACATGATCTCGAGTAGCTGCAGACAAGCAGAGGATCAAGAAATCATTAAATATACACAGTGCCAGATTAAGATATAGGAAAATACGGGCGCACTTACATTTATAATGGCAGGACTTTTAGCAGTAAACCCATGATCAAATTTTATGTTATCTACCAGTGATTCAGCCTGCAGCAATCAAGTCCGGTTCAGTAGAAATGTAACGGAACACAACTGAAATCAAGAGAGGGAGGTGAAGCATTACCTCCCATATTTCTTGACGACCACATATTAGATAGTCAAGCTCTTGAGGTGAAAATATTTGGAGGGATGAGATATCAAAGACCTAAAACAGAGAAAAGTAGGCAGGCATTTAGGAAAAATAAATAAGTCTTGAGACATCTACAAAATGATTAAAAGGAGTTGACAAACGACAGAAAGAGGTCGCACCTGGCTAAAACCTGATCTGAAAGCTTCAACCTGCTTCATAATCCCTGACTTCACTGTCGCATCGACTACCAAAGAAACATACTCCTCTAGGTTGTGGATATTAACCTAAGGGAAAGAATAAACTCTATTTATTACTCCCCGCGTAAAAAAAGAGAGCAAATGCAAACACAAAATCCCTAAGATAAACACGAAATCACTTACAATTGTGTTTTGCTCGCCTTCTTTGAGAATATAATCAGGAAAACCTGGAAGAGTAAAATCTAAACACAAGTCCTCGATAGGAGCTCCCCGGAAACGCAAGTCTGCAACTTCTAGCTGATCCTTGCCACAGGTGGACTCAAGGAACCTCTTACGCTCAACAAGAACTTGCAGTTCTTGCAGCGTCTTTCCAAGCTCAGCATCAAACGAGATAATGTCGAATAAATCAAGCTCCTAGCAAATAGAAAGCATTTTACATTAGTAATAAATGCTGAAAATGGAAGGAAATACAGTGATATAAGAAACTCAAGTAGAACAAGCATAACAAGATGGAAAAAAAAAAGAATGTTGTTTCCCTGAATAAGAGGGTCTGTATGTACTTACTTGTCCGAGTATGAGCTTATAAAATGCTGTTGACAAAGGCAAATCTAAGAGCCTTCCATCCTGCAAGACTTTCGCCACGACTCGACCGACCAAGCGGAAATATTCTACGACTTTGAAGAATCTGCTACCCTCTGAGGTATCAACATTAGATGGCCAAGGGCGAGGAAATAATCCAAGAGGAGCTTGTATCAGATTCCGGGCATCTTCGGATGAGTTGAGTTCTTGAGGAGCTGGCAAATCATCGTCAGAATCCACATGGATCACACCATTCTTATCGATTTCCATTTCTGAATAATCGTAAGGCGAACTAGATCTCCATAATCCCAACCGAGCACTCTGCAGTTCATGGCCCAGGAGAGTATAGAACTCCAACGTAGGACCCAGCCCTGTCCCAACCTCACCAAAGTATTCCACCTCAAGAACAGCTCTCTGACTAGAGAACATCTCCATAACTTTAGCGGCAGAATCCAGAATACGGTTACGGGAAACACGGACTTTCTGGCGCTGTAGCCTGCCAAACCGGACCTCTCTTTCGCTCCCGGTGTTGTTGGGGTTATCGCCCTGCTGCTGCTGAAGTCGGTTCAGCGCTCGGGACAACCCGAAAGCTGTGGAGTGGAAGTACTGCCTCCTTGTTTCGAAGGGGAACAGAAAGGGGCAGGCTTTAGTGATCTGATTACACCAAGAAGGTAAACTGCCACTGCAGAGTGCAAGAACATCCTGCATCTGCCGAGTAAGCTTCGGTGTCAACTTGCTGTTGACGAACTCTTCTGAAGGCATCTTGGTTCCAGTTTCATATAGCTCATCCAGCGTAGCGATTTTCCCCTCGGCGAAATCAACAGATGCTGCCTGTGCTCTTAAACGAGGGGATAGCTGATTCAGCCCCTCTAATACACGTAACAAGGCTAAAATGCTGTAGGTTGAGTTTGTTTTCTCCAAATCACATGGCAGTTCCCCTTGTAAGATGCTATCAAGAAGAGAAACCTTGTGTGCTTCAGAAACAGATCTGCAAGATTCAGATTTTTGATGCAACGAGGCAGAACTACCTTGGGATCCCTTCTCAGCTTGGCTATCAGCCTTCTGGTAAGTTATCGTGAACACGTCACCCCAGAATCGGTTTCCATCGTTTGGTAAGTCAGACCCGTTGAACCTTTCTTCATCATCCTCATCGAGCATCAGTTGACGTTGGATTGCTTGATATACGGTCAAATTTTTGCTAAGCTGCTTCCCACCAGCCATGAATATCAGTTTGTTGTGCTCACTCATGCTACCCCCAAGTGACAGGCCACGCCGATCACGACCACCTCTAACACCGCGACCACCACCAGAAGTCAGCCCAGCCATTGTCGCAGCAACAAATGACATTGCACCTTGCGATCCAAAGGCACCCGCACTTCGAAATTCAGCAGCATTTACTCCCCTGCCCATAATGTTTCTAGCACTGGAACCAGAACCAGATGATGGCTGCGCCTGGCTATCACTTGCTGAACCAACATTGGAGTCATCAGCGTCACCCAATTTCACATCATGCACCCCATCTTGAACACAAATAGGAAGAGATCCCTCTTGGAGAACCTGAGAATCTCAACATCGTTATTTATTTAGAAGCAGAAAAAAGTAAAAGATCTTCAGGGTGTTCAAGTAAGACCTTTATTTCCTGAGTGTGGGCTAATCTTAAAGCATGTCTGTTAAGTTTAGTATCTTACAGCGTATAATCTCAATAAACTAATTTACTATATGAGCCACCCCCAATGCCTTTGTATTCTCTGTGGATGGATCACTTAGGTCAAACAGGCAAAATATAGATGCTTGTCTACCCCCAACTTACACCTAAGCATGAGTGTAAAATAGGCCAGACTGGCCGGCTGTCTAAACTATCTCATGAACACATTAATACTCCAAATACAAATACATATGAGATTTACGAGAGAAATGAAGCGGATTGAATCATAATAACTATCACCTCATGGTCATCATCTTCATCCTCTGAAATGTCATCATCATCAATCATCAAAGCATCATCAAGCTCAATATGAGATGTGTCAAGCTCCTCATCCTGCACATAAGTACATAACAGATAAAGAGGTATTACCTGGTAAAGTTCCAGTTCGAGTAAAAATCCAAACATTATCCTCAGATTTTAAATTGTGAGCTTGGTTGACAATGGCTTAATCACCCTTGCATATTATGGCAAACTATACAGCACAAGATGGTCCTCAGTGCATGGCACCATTACTCACAGAGAAACTCACCAGGAAAGCGCCAATAAACAACCATGGGTTATATATAAAAGGGTGGGGAGCTTTATCTATTTCTTTGGCAAGAAGCTACGAATAACAAAAATGGACATGAAGCGATGCCCAAAGAAGATGCATGTTTAAATATCTGGTGCTGGCCTAGGGTATGTGCCAATTGCACTGGTACTTGTACAAAATGTCTCAAAACATGAAGCCCTCTTTTTCAAACATGATGTACATCATTGGTAAAATCTACTCCCTCCATCCGAAAAAGCTTGTCCCTCGAATGGATGTATCTATCACCAAGTTAGTGCTAGATACATTCATTTGAGTGACAAGCTTTTTCGGACGGAGGGAGTATACAGCTTGTGTCACATATAACAACAATAACTAAATTCAAACCCGCGTGATATCCATGCACAGCTTATTGCTACAAATTCCTTATGATATCACTAGCTTTCACAGTTCGTGCAAAAACAGAAATACAAGATTTGAGTATGTTTCTCTATTCCCAGAAGTTTTTCTGGAAGATATAGTTCAATGAATTATCTAGCACTTTCTAAAGCTTACGGTGCCGATGCAGCCACATGACAAGAAACAGAAGGAAGTTACCCGTTTTTTTATAATTTATTATTATTAACCCGATCTTTCTCATATTTAGTATCACAGCTTAGATGGAACATGCACTAGAATCTTATATAGGAAGCTATACTGAAATAACAACCACATCCTTTTTTGGAGTTCTCTTATTCGTGTAGAGTGCGAAAAAAAATAGCATACCTCAGAACTACTGTCACCATGTGTTTGCTTCATGTCCAAATCTTTCTCTGAGGCAGATTTTCTGCGGGTAGCATTCCTTGTGTTCGGTCCTTTTGGTTCAGCTGAGCTCGGTTTTACAACAGCTTTGCCTTTTGCCTTTGCACTACTAGTGCCTTCCTCTAGAGGCTCCTTATTAGATGTACCGCCACTTGCAGCAGATGACTTTGATCTTGTCGTTGGACGCCGGGCTGATGCAGGTGTTGATGATGCACCAGCAGTGGCAATGGGTGTACCAGATTCAGAATTATTTGCAGAAGCGGCTAGAGGTTTGGAAGCAGCCTCACCGCGCTGAACTCTGGGCCAAAGAAAATCTTCGACAGCTGCTAGACTCGCAAAGGGATCAATAAGCACAATATTTGATGAATAATCCCGAAGTGATTTTTCGCCTTGAGCTCGACACAGGCGCAACTTGAAGGGTTGAGCTAGAGCACCAAGACCTGAGGTAAGACGGGAGCCTCCAGTACCAATTCTGTTAGACTGGCTGAGCACAACAGGGAAACGCTCCAATGAACATAATGCACTTTGCAGTTTTTGGACCAAAAGAGTCATTGGAGTTTCATCCCTTTCACGGTCAGCAGAAAGGGCAACAGATATGAAGGACTTGTATCGCCTAAGCGCCTGCTGGCGAAGCTTTGGCAGGTTTGCTTCGGATACCTTTTCCTTCCCAAATGTCCCACATGACAAATAGTCAAGGAATGATGTGATAACTCCGCTCCTGATGAACTCAAATGTGGAAACACCATTGGCTTTGCTTAGCTCAGCAAGCATTTCATTTACTATCAGGTCTAACTGTTCCTCCACATCATGTGAGATGTCAAAATGGCTAGGGCTCAAGGCTTTTGATTTCCCTTTGGCTTTTGTTACGACATTTTCAGTTGCAGTATTCAACTTTGCACACAGTGCTCTCAGTTTAAGAAGGTCATCAGTGACTCCAGCATCGCTCGAACCATGGTCTGAAGGGAAGTATTTATCTTTGAACGACTTCGCACGATCGCTAACTTCAAAACGGAGACTGGTGACTGGAACTTCTGTGGAGCATGGCGATGCGCTGGCAATGCCAGAATTGGAAGCGTTTGACACATCTAACAAACTGTTCTCTGTAGGTGCAGCACCCCCACGACGACGCTGTCGTCTAGGGCGTGAGGACATAACAGAATCACCATCCTTATCCTGTGGTGGTACCTGAGGAGGCACCATATTTGAGGATTCCGGACATATAAGTGCTTCCACAGCATGAACAACACCTTCCCTCACAAATAACTTGGAGAATGTCTCGGGAAGTTTTTCCATCATAATTTCTGCTATCTGAAGAGCAGGAATCAGCACTTGCGGATCTTTCCAAGCAAGAATGCCTGCTAGGAAGCTGCAAGGCACATTTGTATAACTCAGAAAGGATCAGCTAAGAAGAATTGTATATTGAAGAAATGAATCACACATCATAGTAGAAACTTGTATTAGTACCTGGATATGTTTGTCGTGCTAAGGAGAGTCTGGATCATTTCAGCAGAGCTATAGCACATTAATTTCCCGATGATAGATAAGCACTTATGGCGTATTGGTGCATTTACACTTGAACCGTACACCTGTCCGGTAGGAGAGGTTATTAAGCATGAGAACGAAAAATAAGTCCAAAAGTTCGTAAACAAAATTCATCAATAAGAAATAAAAAGGAGAACAGACCTGTGTCATTACGGGCAATAAGTCCATACCGAACTGCTGTAGAAGTTCGGGGTGCTCTTGTAATAGACTCTCATGGCCTGACCTCTCATTTTCTGTTGAAGCAGCCCCATCTTGTTTGGTGGGAGCAGGTCTCCTTGTAGAAGAGCCTTTAATAAATACACGGCAGTTTGTTGGTAAAGAAATTATCCCCACAGGCAAATGTGGGAGCAAATCATCAGCAAGGCTCACGATCTCAAACATCTGCAGGGTTAAAAGTAAATATATGAACACAATTCGTGCAAGAAAAGCATGCAAGTATATATCACCCTCTCACTCCGGATCAAACACATGTGATTTTATTGTTTTAATCAATGTTTGAGAAGCTACGCAAGAGAAGTAGCTCCAGACAACATTACACATCTATACCCAACAAGTGTCAGATTCTTTTGAAACTCTACAAAATATGTTTATTGGAATACATGATTTACTTGTGCATTTCTGTTCCCTATTCGTGCCTCCATAGAACATCTCGAAGGTTTTGATGCAAGATGCCTAAATCAAGGATGATAACTAAATTGGTTGGCCATCCATGCTCCTAAGTCATGGCATTTTTACTTGGCTCTATAGTTCTCTTTTGGATGATAATCTGCACGTTCATCGTCAAGACAACTGTGGACTAGTTGGCTATATAACTCTCTTCAGTACTGAAGAAAAGTACGCATGTATCCGGCATGTATAATTAAACAAATGTTACGGAACCTTTCCATTTTCAGCAAGTTTTGTAAGGCGTGGAGAGGGTGTGAAAGAGGCAATGCTAGCACATCATCTGCTAGTCAAATTTCAATAGATAATACATACAAATCGGGTCTCATCAAAGATGGTAAAACCTAGTCCTAAAGCTAACACCCACAGAATAGTAAAGACAGTGATAGATGTAACTACCTGATCAGCAGGCCTTGACAAAGCTGGGGCGACTGACGTTCCAGCAACTAAACCGGACCCTGAAAGAATTTCTTTAATGGTGCCACTAATGCCAAGAAGAAGAAGTGTTTTGGCTGCCAACAGCGATCCACTCGCACATGTTGAGAGAAGACGGATTAAGCCCTGAAAGGATGCCCAATCCATGCTTAGCAAGACAACAGGGGGAAAAAGGCCCAAGTAAACAATACAGATGGATAGCAAAACAAATATATCTGTGTATACCGTATATGTCGAAGTACTCAGCGATGTCTGGCCTGGGGAGTTACTGATGGATACCAAGTTAGCGGCTTGCGCAACCAACCCATGATTGCACAGCTCATCCAACTTCTCTGGATGGTGAGCAAAGGCCTCTGCAATGCGTGTCAAGCAAACCGAAGCATGCTCTAGCACCTGTACTCAATGTGCAAAAACAAAAGGTTGAAACAAATGTGTGTATGCCCTGGCAGGATTCGAAGTTTGTAATAAGAAATCACGGGTCAGAGGCAAGGCACATACCTTAGAGTCATGGTGGTGTAGGAGATTAGTGAGCAACGGTACCGCTTCCATGACGAACTCGGATGCATCAGAGGGTAGCTTCCTGCAAATATTGGCAGCAGTAGACAATGCAACTCTCTAGAAAAATGCATGTCCACCAAGGAAACATATATGGTAAGCAGAAGCAAACAGTGCACACAGGAGAGAAACGGGGGAAACAAAACTGAAGTAAAATGGAACCAAGGCTTGTATGCTCTGTGAATACGACAAAATGAAGTACATTCTGATGAAGAAACCGTGGAGTTGTAATTCGAATAAATACCTGAACACCAGTGGAGAAGAAGTCCAGATACGACAGGACGGCCATTAGCGCGCCAGCTCTCAAACAGGCGGTCGGATGCTCCAGCGAAATCTTCCTCAGAGCTTGCAGAGACTAGGAGCATCATACAAACATATACCGTTATTTGTCAGTATCTTGGCAAGTGAATGCATGAGTGGAGCAAGAAGACATGTTTGTCTCCCATGCGAATCTACCAAGACTGTAATAAAATAAGTAGAAGTAGACACATCCATGATTCATGACAACATAATATCCAAATATGGCGCGCACACATTCAAAGTTCTAAGCAACAGCATATTCATTTCGCAGGCACAAAGAAAAGAAAACCAGTTACAGCTTGAGCTACCATGTATTGTAGATCGATCAATTAATTTCTACTCCCTCCATTCGGAATTACTTGTCTCGGAAATGGATGTATCTAGAACTAAAATACGTCCAGATACATCCATTTTTGCGACAACTAATCCCGAACGGAGGGAGTAGGTCGGTTAATTTGGCAATTCACCTGCTCAGCGAGGTCCATGTACTCGATGGTGAGGAGCCGGGCGCAGAAGCACGGTATAGCGCCATAGTGCACGACGGAGGAGCAGGCGGACGGCAGCACGTCGACGAGGTTGGCGAGGGCGCGCGCGGCGAGCAGCATGACTTCGGGGCTGGCGCCGGGGCCGTCCTCCTCGCGGAGCAGGCCGACGAGGAGCGGCACGAAGGCGTCGACGGGGAAGGCGGCGAGCGAGTCCTCGGTGCCGATGGAGAGCATCTCACAGAGCTGCATGAGTGAGCCGAGCTGGCGGGACTCGTCGCCCTCGGCCTGCAGCCCGGCCAGGATCCGCTTGAGCTGCGCCGAGGTGGTGGAGGAGGCCGCGGCCGCTGCGGCGGAGCCCGGGAGCAGGTCGTCGAGCCCGGCGCCCAGCCTGCGGAGGAGGCCCTGGAGCGCGGTGCTGGCGGAGGTGAAGGAGGGCGGG